>NC_135431.1:18811284-19128784 GCF_051991245.1 Festucalex cinctus | reverse complement strand
TGACTGTGTTTGTGGTGGGGGAAAAAAAAAAAAAAAAGAAGAACCCGAACCACATTGATTTTGATCCCAGATTAGAGACGCCTTTTTCATGTCTAATTTCTGGACCCAGCGGATGCGGGAAAACTTTTTTTGTGAAAAGTGTTTTGGAAAATTGTGAACATGATATGAAAACAACCCCTGAGAATATCGTTTGGATTTATAATTCTTATCAGAAAATGTATGACGAACTTGAAAAAAAACTGAATAAAAAGATAAAGTTTGTAAAAGGTCTCCCTGAAAGCTTTGAAGACGAATCTCTCTTCCCAGCCCACCAATCACACCTGGTCATCTTGGACGACGTCATCTTCCAGGCGAGTGATCATACGGAAGTGGTAAACATTTTCACCCAGTACAGACATCATCGGAATATGAGCGTTATGATGCTCACGCAAAACATTTTCCACCAGGGGAAGTATAGCAGAACAATTAGTTTAAACAGTAATTACATGATACTGTTTAAAAACCCTCGCGATAAATTACAGGCGAGTGTTTTGGCTAATCAAATCTTTCCCACTCGCAAAAAGTACTTTTTGGAATGTTATGAGGACGCCACGAAAAACGCGCACGGCTATTTATTAGTGGACCTGACTCCCGCGTCTCCAGATCAATTTAGGCTGAGAACCGGGCTGTTACGCGGGGAGTGGCCTTCTCTGTATTTACCTAAAAGTTTGTAAGATATCAAAACTTTTTAAAAAAAACGCCCCGCTTCTTAAATCATTGTTTCGGGCGCTTCCTCGTAAACGTAAACAAATCCTCAAACAAGCCCCCGACAGCCTGGTTAAAGCGCTTTGCGAGATTGCTTTAAATCTCTTAAAAGGGCACATACCTCTAAACCCGTCTCAATATAAGAAGTTGAAGAGGCGAAAGAAGTTTATTCGGATATTAGCGGATAAAAAAAAAGAAAAAAGAAGAAGCGCGTGACGTTAGTTCAAAAAGGTGGATTCATACTCCCTCTACTGGCCGCTTTTGCACCTGTCCTAGGCAGCATCGTTACCGGTCTCGTAAACAAATAAAACATGAGTTTGAAAACAGCTCAGAAAATGTTTTTAGTATCGCCGCACCAACTGGAACGTTTAAGCAAACCCGCCCCCAATATCCGAGAAACGGCGGAGAATGAATTGGACGTCAGGATGAGAGAGGTGTTGGAAGATCGTTCTATAAATCAATATGAAAAAATTAAAAAAAATACCAAACTCTAATGCAGCGCTATTTAGGACTGCTTAAACAAAGAGATCGTGAGTTGGTTCCGCTCACTTTGACTCTCTCTAATCGACGCGATGCTTTTGGAGAAGAAGAAGAGATGGAAAAGAAGAAGGTGGTCAAGATGGATGCGGGGGTATGGGAAGAGATATTACAAACCGTCCAGTTACGTCATCGTAAAAACACCGAATATGTTTTAAGAAAAATATCGTCTCGAGAAAAGGTATGGAACCAGCGAGGAGAGTTTATCTTTAACGGTAAACCCGTCAGAGGGTCCCACATGACCGATTTACTCAAACATCTCACGGTAACCGGAAAGAAGATTAGTGATCGAGGCCCGCTAGGTTGGACGGAATTCTTACACCTGTTATCGGAACTTAATATACCAGAGACTATAGTCTCTAATCCCTACGCCAGAGAACGGCTGAGACTTTTAAAAAAACGGGTCTATTTCTAAGCAAAGCGATGATGACGTAATATCCGGCGGTAAAAAGAAGAGAAAGAGGAAGCAGAAAATCATCAAATGGGAGGATTATTCATTTTTATCCCTCATGTCAAGAGAACAAAAAAAAAACACACGCTCACAACTCTGTATCTTTTGCATGCGAATTTTATTGAATAAAATATTTGAAAAAGACATCACGAGCAATGGCATTTAAAAAAAAATATATCCAAATAACATGAAATCTGGCCTCCGCACGCCATCGTGGCGTACATCCTTTGAAACCATGACGTCATTCATGACGACATCGTCGTGATAACGGGTTAAAACCTCTCGGTAAGATTCACCGCACCCTCTAGCGGATAAATAATAAACGCAATGCTGACTGCATACCGCCGACAGTTCGTGCTGTAATTGACTGTCGTGATAGAATATCCGCTCGGAATGTTTCTTTAAGAACCAGTTTATACTCTTCGGGTAGTAAGAAAAATTAGGTGGGAATCCGAAAGAATCGAAAAACTTAGCCGTCCCGTCGTCCTCTAACGTTAACGCCAACGGACGGACGTCGCGCCAGTACGAATAGGCCCGAACCATCTTGGCCTTGTTTAACGTCTCTTTTTTTTTGTCTCATTCTTTCCATAACACGTCCTGCAACATCGGTGGCTATATTTTTAGCCTCCGACTGTATGTCCGGTCTGGCCACGGTAAAACCTATTTTAACTAAGGGAGCTACGAAACGAAATAATTTCGCAAAAATAGATCCTAAACCTCGGCCATATTGAACCGGGGTTCCGTGAAACCCAGGAATGCCGCTTCCGGTTTGATTTTCATAATAATGTACGAAGCGGTAGGGGTCCGGATGTGACGTCATAATAACCATGATCTATCTAGGTCTAAAGTGTAACGTTAAAATGATCTTCCCAAACCGGAAACCAACGGGCTGATTTTGGTCTTAATCTGTATCGCTATGTCTTCGATGTGTTTCTTACTAACCGGATGGTAATAAGCGGGGTTAAAAATTTTATAAATAATCTCTCCGTAGCGACCTAAAATAGGGACTGCTCTCAGCAGCGGAGCGGAGGCGTCACCAACCGCTTGGTGTCGAATTACATCCGTATAAACATAAAGATAATATTGTCCCGCCTTTATATCCGCCGGATGCGGAGCGTCGGTCCAGTCTAAATCTATAGTGAACCATTCCCCTTCTTTCATACCAAGTATATAAGCCAACGGACCCTCGAAGCGAATCTTATAGCTGCCTTCCGCCGCGAAGAAAAAAAATTTTCTTTTCAAGGAGTTGAAATGTAATAAAATGAAAGGGCCTATTTTTTCTCTTATAGCACTCTCTACCTCCTGTCGCACCTTATCGAGATTATCGTAGTCGCCGGGTTTAACGTCTAAATCGTAATGCTTGGACGTCTTCTTATTCAATAAGGAAAACGACGTATGTTTGTCAGGGATGTTTACCCAGCTGCGCGGGTATGAAATCTCGGTTAAAGCGACCTCCCAATCTCCCTTAACCAGGTCTAAATGACGCGCTAGATTAACTCTATACTGCGAGATTGTATTATCCTTAAACATATCCATGCTCAAATTTGACGGGAGAGTTACATAGAACCCTCCTTCGTTAATGGGGTCCATATTAACGTATGATTTATGACGTATATTGCTGCTGATTTTAAAGATCAATAACCTGAGACGCTGGAACCCAGCTGTCAAATTTGGAAGGCCAACCCTTCCAACGAATTAGATATTGAGTCCGTCCGTTAACCTTACGTCTTTTTATAATTTTTTCCACGTGAAAAGCGTGATCTTTAGAAACGTCGACTTTCTGTAATTCCTCCTCGTAAAATGACCCATCTATTTTCTCCCCGTCGTAATCTTCAAGTTTGTAGACAGGGGGCGCTCGAGGAATACATTCGATAATTGTGAAATATTCGTCGGTGAAGCTCTGTTCATATTTCTTGTCGAAAACGCCTCTTAATTTTGATATCCGTACAATATCTCCTTTTTTAAAATTCATTTTAATCTTTCCACCTACGCGGATGTTTCCGTATAAATGAAAAAATACTTTTTGAGTCGTTTCCGCGTTTACTTCGTTTGGTTTCATTTTAATACTGCTGTGATAGCTCTCGTTATAACTCTTTACGAGATCTTGCAATACTTCTATATATCTGCGGCTGTTTTTTGCTGTAAAATATCTCCACATCCTAGTTTTCAAAGTCCGATTGAACCTTTCTACCACCTGGGCTTTTTTGTCGCTATGCGTTGCAAAGTGAGTGATTCGGAGCGGTTTCATCAATCTGCCGAAACGGTTATTAAAAAATTATTTTCCTTCATCCGTTTGTAATTTCTTAGGAACGCCGCTTTCGGCAAAAACTGATTCGAACGCCTCTGCCACCCTCGGCGCCGATTTATCTTTTAATACGCGTTAATAAATATTTATTGCCGTCGTTGTATTCGGCCAAGGCTTGCATGTCACACAGGTCGGCCTGAAATTGTCTCAGGGGCCCCGTAATAAACACTCTGTTTCTAGGGAAATTAATACGGGCAGGTTTATGTAACGAATACGTATCTTGTTGCGATAAATATTCTTTAACTTTATCACGTTTTATTTTTTTATTCAAAGCCTCCCGCAGGCCTCTATGGAGGCGTTCTATACTCCCGTAACTGGACGGATGTTTAGGATCGTAGTATAGCTCTTTTAAACGTTTACCCTCCGCCATCCTCATCTCTTAATGGTTATTAAAGGTTGTGTCTATAATTTTATAGACCTTTGTTTTAAAATTAACTCTTTTAAAGATTTTTATTAGGAAGTAAAATAAATTTACGTTAATATATTTTTGAATATGTCTATATGATTTAAATAATTTGCATCGTTATATTTCAATGCATTGTTTACCGTGTGTGTTTTATTTTTTATAAATAATTTACATCGTTATATTTCACAACACGATGCAAATTCATTGTTTTTTTTTTATTTGTGTGCGTGTGTCTGGTATAAATAAAGAATGCGCTCAGACTTTTTTTTTTTTTTTTTTATCAATGGGTAATGAAAAAGCAAAAACACAAGTATACATGATTCTAAAAACTACGAAAAAGCAAAAACATAAAACATACATTTTCATATATGGTTTCAAAAATTCAAGAAAGCGAGTATACATTTTTTATTTTTTTTATTTATTTTTTATTTTTTTAACATGGTTCTAAAAAACTAAGAAAAGCAAATACAGGCCATATACATTTTCTGCCTTGTGAGTAGAAAAAAAAACTTAAGGATTAACTTGGTAAAGCACTCTGAATAAGACATTGGGGTGTACTTTGCGTTCGATAAAGCTTTTAAATTGTTTCATTTCATTCATCAGATTATGAGACATGTTATTGTCTTGACAGTATCGTACGCAGTCTATGAATAATGCCATGAGGGTAATCAATTGACCCGCATTGACAGGATCTCCCCTCCACTCGTATGTGGGGTATTCTATAGTATCCGAAATGTTGAAGTGACTTATTTCAACAACACGTTTTACATACGCTTCCCATGGCTGACCAAATAAAGAGGGGGCTAATGTCCTGACTTGATCAATTAATAAAATCAGGCGTTTGACACGTTTGCAATCATCATCATCATCATCACGTTTTTGTATGGTTTTCTCCAAAATTTCAATCCAATTATCCATTCCGTAGTAATAGTTAATCATCAGCTTTCTTAAAAAGTTACCCATCGTGGTCGTAGAGATCACGGATTAGGTCGAAAACTCCTGGTGGCAGGAACCCGTCCCACGTACTGGCAAGAACGGTAGTTATTCTGTCAAAAATCAGACATTCTTGCGCGTAGTCGTGTAAAACAGATTCTACGATGCGTCTCACTTCTGCTTCTGTGGATACATGATCGGTAAGCGTTATAACGCGGCGGATTGTCGACGTGAAATTCCCGTTACACAGCACCTCCACGATACCATCGAAATTTTGTCCGAAATAATACGGATGTCTGGGCGTTTAAAATAGGGGTGGGACAAAAAACCGATTCGACCGAACCATCGGTCGTCAAGGGGAGCTAAACGACCGTATCGGTAGCAGACTTGTCAACCGATACAAAATCCGCCGGGAATCCTTAGCTACATTGCTTGTAAAGCTGTGGACCGGATATCGCGTTGCTGTGAATCCGTTGCGAGTGAGGCTTTATGGTTTTCATAACAATAGCAAGCGTTCTGCACCGTGCTCAACTTGTTTTGTTTACATTTCAGTAGCATCACTATTCAATCTACTTCCGTGTTTACAGAGAGCGAGCAAAGTAGCGCTCAGAGACGCTTCATTCCCCGGATGTTGTAAACATAACGCAAAGACAGACGTTACGCACCTTTTTTGGGGGGAGGGGGGGCCGCCTACCGTCAACGCGCGCGCACACCGAGTGACAACATGCAACAGTGGAGACAGTTAGCAGAAGCCGGTGATGTACATCTTGGTATTTCCCATGGCTATCGAGTCCTCTTGGTGCACTTGTATGTCCCGGGCCGGCGTTGGTACTGCACGCGAGCCAAAAAGAATAACTCCCGTGACGATCCAATGCATGGATTCAAACGACACAGGTATGTTCTACAGCCAAAAACCAGCTAAGCTAAAAGCACACTGCAAGTATCTAATTTCTCAGTTTGTGGCTCCCTGTCAATGTACACAACTAGCATGAGCAGCAGATAGGAGAACTGAGACGTGCCCGCAATTACGTCATCAAACTCAAAATGAACGACAGCCCAAAAAACAAAACAAACAGTAGTGATTCCGTGGTCATCATCGTGTCTCAGATTAAAAAAACAAAAAAGATATCATACATTAACCAAAAATGAATGTGATGGCAAAGAAAAACAAAAATTGTTAAAAACAAAAATTGTTGATAAAAAGGTTAGGGCACTTTTGGAAATATTTTTGGATATATTAAGTTGTTAAAATGGGTTTGATAGATTTATTGTTCCATAAGGTGGCTTCATATTTCTTTTGGCTGGACGGTAGGTTTATTTCATGTCTTAAATTTATGTTTCTGAAATACTTCACAATGTGGACATATTCTGTTTAATTGTGTTGGTGTCTTTTGAAAGGTTAAATATTTATATTTAACATTGAATTATCAGCCTTTTGTTTTCCTGATCCTTATTTTGAATAAAAAAAAAAAAAAAAAAAACAATTATAACTGTTAATAACAACTAATAAATATTTAAACTGATACATTTTCAGTCATATCGCCCAGCCCTTTGTTCCGGTCCATTTAAATAATTGATTCAATATATAAAAATATAGAAGACATTGTTGTTGTTCTTTTTTAACACATTTGTAGATAGTGTAAAAATTTGTGGTGTTTTAAGATTAATGTTTACAAGCAACAAATGTCACTATAAGTTTTGAATATTGAAATGAATCGTATCGAATCGAAAATTGTATCGTTCCCAAACTTAATCGAACTGTATCGAACCGTTCTGTTCTGAAAGATAATCGTTTTTCAATCGAATCGCAACTTGTGTATCGAGATACATATCGAATCGGCCTCATGACAGAGATTCCCACCCCTAGTGTAAAAACAGCTGTGCTTATATCGGCATGTGTATAAATGAAAACACCCGTCACACATATTTCTACTATATCTATGGATAGAGATCCTTAGCATATAGCTAACAGCCTGCTTAATGCAATGATAGCGCGCGTTATTCACCCACAAAACAGGAGAGATGCTCCAAGTCAGATCGACCTCTCTCTCGCCGGGTGGCGCAGCGCGTGGTTCGGGGCTTGCCGGTGAATCCAGCAGCAATGCGTCAGGAGACGACGTCCCGCTTGAAAACGCCCACGCCGGCACCCCCGGTGCGTCAGGAGACAACGTCCCGCTTGAAAGGGCCCACGCAGGCACCCCCGGTCCTACAGGTCCACTGCTCTTGTCGGGTCTCGGGTCAGGTCTGGAGCCGGAAGGCTGGCCGCAGCGTCACCTGTCTCAGCACCTGCTGGCAGGCTGGTGCTCCAGGTCTCCTTTTGCGTTGTGTGTTGAAATCAAATGCGAGTCGGGAAAAAGAATAGGCGGGAGTCCAAAGTCAAGCTGAACAAAAAGTGGCTTTATTGGCAAAAGCACAATGAGACCATTCAATTTGCGCAAATGGAAAAAATCTGATCATCTCAGGAAGTGCAGCAGTTTATAAAGCTTCATCCATGGTACAACCTCTTTTCCCAATTGGCTGTCAAACTTGTCTGCCCACTTCACGCTTAGATCTTATTGGCACGGGAAAGCCTCGGCCAAACCCACTTATTAACGAGATGCAAATTATTGAATGCTAATGGTATCTGCTTTTGACCACTAGGGGGTAGTGCGAGCTTAGTTTTGTGACTTCTACTGGTATCCAATTGTTATTGAGTAGCCCGCAGATCATACGTCCCCCCTACCGTTCTTGAGACCAGAAGTAGTAACAAGTTTTACTGGTATCAAAAGAACTTATTCGTTCATAAAAATAAGGTGACCTATCATTTACATTGAAAAGAACTTATTCGTTCATAAAATAAGGTCATCTATCATTTACATTGTATAATCTAATAATTTTGCTAAACTAACCTTTTGCAGACACCCAAAAATAGTGAGAGCCCTGTCCCAAGCCTCGTCCCCCAGCCAACAACAACGGGATCCCTGTCCCGAGTCACCTGACTGCCACTTGACCGTTTGCAAAATAATGAGATCCTTGTTCTGAGCTTCTCCTATGATTGTCCACTAGAAGTCATAAAGTAATTAAGATTCTGCTCTGACCTTTTTCACCGTCATGCTTGTTAGCTTCTTCAGGATATCTCTTGTTCGTTTTTTAGCCCTTAAGCGTGAAGGGGCAGCTCTCAACAATTGACCACAGTGAACATGTGATTTCGAAGGGGAAGTTCTTTTCAACAGTTTGACCATCGTGAACATGTGATTTCGAAGGGGAAGTTCTTTTCAACAGTTTGACCATCGTGAACATGTGATTTCTGGTATTTTCAGCTGGCACCTTAAGAGTTTCAAAATTAAGTAAAATGATTAACTGGTAACAAATACATGATTCCCTTTGTGACAAGTCAGGATACACACTGGCATTCAATTTCCTTAGGCTATTTAAACACAAGTAGCAATCATAAAGTTGTTTAGCATGAAAAGGATTTCACTTGAACATCTGGCCTAGAATAGGTCAATAGTTCAAGAGACAGCACCAAAAATCAGATCCCACATTCCCCCCTTCATGATGTGAATACATCATGAACAAAGTAGACAAAGATGATTGGAAGCACAGCTTAGTCGTTCATGAAATCACAACACAGACACCAGCATACAAATTCTGAGTTATTGGCACCGCTAACACCAATCATACAGCGTAAACAATTACACACCGCGACACCTGCAAACCTCCACATCAACTCCAGTGTTAGAGCAAAGCTCTGCAAGTGACCAATATTGAACCCGAACAGATCGAGTGTGCGCTCTTCGGAGGGGGCAGGCACCTCCTGGAGCGCGGGGGAACTTGGAAGCGGCTCGGTATGAGCCTCCACACCGTGGGACTTGGCCACATGTCAACCTGCGTAAGAGCATGGGGCCTTAAATTAATGAAAGAACTACTAGACACCTATAGCCCTGTGTCACGTAGTCAATAACCAAGCAAAAAGGCAAGTTAACACTCGCTATCTACATTACAAGCGACAGAGTTTAGCACATCAACACTAAAAGAAAGGCTAAGTGAAATAATTGTATGCCAGTAGTTGTACCCGCCGGCTGGCGGCCAAAGGGACAGATTAACATAGTGTAAGTTTAAAGGTAAAGTAAAAATAGCATAGACATAAAAAAAATTGCATAAAATCATAATAAGATTAAAATAGTACAGCCATAAAGGGCTAAATAAAAGAAAAAAGAAAAGAAAAAAAACATGTGGATCCAAAAGGCTAACATAACATAGTGGAGGATTTTTTATTTTTTATTTTTATTTTTATTTTTTATTTTTTTTTTTTGAACAAACTGAAATCTCAAAATATAAAACAATAAAATGGCACATTGTAAAACCACATCGAAGAGAAGAACAAAGGTTATATGTCTAACACGCTAAGATAAATGCTGAGCACGTAACATGCTAACGGTACTCAAAATTTGCTATGCGATATTATGTCCAAGGAGAGGAGCGGATGGGGAAGCTCTCAGAAGAGTGACAGTTCAGGAGAAAAATGTGAGCGGTGTATGCATGGATACAGGGAGTGCATGGGCTGAGAGAGAGAGGCTAGTGATGGGTGGGGGTGGAAATGTTTGCAATGGCCCGGGGCAATATGAGTGGAAGGAGGGGTGTAAATGCAAAAGAGAAAGTGGAAGAAAGAGGGGTCCAGAGGTGACGAGAGTCCGTGTGTGCGTGTGAACGCGAATGTCCATGTGTGTGCGTCAAATGTCCGTAAACGAACGAGGGCTCCGTGCCCTACACGAGTGAGTCAGGTGGATGGTGTGTGGATCAGCGACGTCCATCCGATCATGATTTCCACACTGCGTGGGGATTATTATGCCCCAACAAAACAGTGATAATGCAAGATGTGATCGTGATGTCCAGTTGTTCTCTGGACAGCATATCTGTACTGAAAAGGTGAACCAGAGCCACAAGGGGCGGTGCAGGCGTCGGCAGGGGATTGAAAATGTCAACCCAGATCCTTTCTCGGTTGACAGGACAGGTGGTCAGAAGTGAGGCCTCTTCAGGCTAAGGATTCGGCTGTGCAGCCATGCCACGCTGTCTGGCTAGGTCACGCTGTATGGCAGCTCTCTGCCTGGCACGGGCTTTCATGATGCCCGCGCGCCACACCTGGTATAGCTCCTTGGTGTCATCTGGGATCCGGCTGCACAGGATCCTGAACTCGAGGCGGGAGATGTCAGCCAGCTGTTCCACTGCCAGGGTCGCGCAGTCGTAGCCTTGTTGCCCCAAGCTCGGGAAGCACAGGCCATGGGGCATCCTCAGTCTATGCCGCTTCCATGAATGGCGGCAAGGAGCCAAATCCTCATCTGGCCTCGGGTGTACGGCTGACGCAGGATGAGCACCTCCTCGCACCCCTGCTGCTCCCGGTTGTGGGGGAGGGTTGGGGGCCACATAAGATGAGGAGCCACTGGGGGAAGTCAACAGGTGGATGAGTCTGGTGGGAGCCTGGGGGGACCACATGCCGGGCCTAGCAACATCAGTTGGCAGGCCAGACGGCTGTGGCCTTGGCGCAGGTGATTGCCTCCCAGGCGGAGGGCACCAAGGCTGTGACCCTGGCCGTGGAGTTGGTCGCCTTTGTGGATTGGCTGGTGAGTCAGGAGATGCTGGGTCCGAAGGCGTCCGCAGCCGCAGACGGATTGGCTGCAGTGCCGGGGAAGGCCTGGATGGGTTCAATGGTGGCTCCCCTGGCTGCATCGGGGGACCCGCCGTTGGGAGTATGTTGTAACTCCCCCTTCCAGCCAGCTCATCACTCAGGCGCGGCCACCAGTTCCCGGGCGTCTCTCCCATCTCCTTCCTCCTGCTTAGGTGAGGGGGATATAAAGGAGAAACGCATCTGCCACCGCCACTTCCCTTTTTCCTGCTGCGCCACGCAATATTGGTCAATATTTTGGAGACATCTAGTCATACGTAGACGTCTATCACTCATAGTGTCCGCAACTAGCTTTCTCCGTGTAGAAAACAAAGTATATCCATTTAGCTTAATTGTTATCACTTCTATCAGGGCCCTAGTATTCAAAGTCTTATAATGGTCCTGGCTGAAAACGTCGTACTCAAAATAAACAGGGAATATATCAGTGAAAATTGCCATTCCCCCCTTTAAAACATAAACATGTTTTAACCATTTCCAGGGATAAATAACAACCTCCCTAACAACAACATGAAGGGGGAAAGAGCCTACATAGTGATAGGGAGTAAACACTACTTTATTACTCCGGGCACATCGGGTAGTAGAGCGACAAAAAGGGATGGGGCCGAGGGGTAAGTCATTCAATATGTCCTGCAGACCAAATTTAAGTTTTTTGTTTGTTTTATGAGTCATTAGTTAAGATATTTATCTGCCATAACTTCATAGACAGAGTCGCAAGGGAAAGAGGAAGTGGCATCAGGCAAATGCATGTCGGCGCCGTAAGAATCAACCACCACTGGAAAGTGGGTTACAGCATTAATAGATCTCCTAACTAGCACTTTAATCAGGGGCAATATACAACAGGTGGTAATTAACACTAGCAAGAGGAGCAGGCCCAGTGCAGTGGCAATGAGGGACAAAACCTTCCCGAAAGACATACTTTCAAGCCATTTGGCGAGTGTGTCCAGCCACCCAGTTTTGGTGTTCCAATTTGAATTACGGACATGCTCGTCTTGTAGCGTAACCAATTGTTGTAAGACTAAAGTAAGGTTACCTTTTTCGCCAGTATGCATAGGAATCTCCACGCAACATTCGTCACCAATCATTGAACAGATCCCGTTATCTACGGCTAACATAGTGTCCAACACAAGTCTATTTTGCAAGGTCATTAGAGTGGTAGCATGGAGCTGCTCATGAATATTCTCTAAAGCCATTACTGTCCAGTTAATAAAACGTTGTTGATTATACCACAAGTAATTAATCCATCTACTGTTACGAGCAATATATTGTGAATTAATAAATGGACCAAAGAGCGGAATCCAGCCAGTGCCTTGGCCGGACCGGATCCAACCTTCAGAAATAGCAGAATGCTCATCTGGGACCTCTATTGGCTGCTGGTCCCATGAAATATAGACAGAATCGGGCTCAGTGAGTGTGTTTGGACGCAAAACAGACCTCTTCCCAGCCTTTTTTTTAATAGCCAACACTGCCAACTGCCCAGTCACCATAACAGGTGCACACAACCCCCGCCAGCGGGCGGGAATTACAGCCTTAACTTGATCATCATTGTCGCACAGCCAAAAGACGTCTGCGAGTGGGGTACTGGGAGCATCACCTGCAATAACAGGGATGACTCTGTGGGTTCCAGAAGTGCCATTAACAGCATGGACCAGGTCACCTCCATTTTGGAGGACCTGCGCACATTGCAGTGGGGACAGGGCAGTTGTGTTAATTAAATGTATGACTGACCAGAGCTTGCGACCACCAGGGATGACACTAGTTAGGGTGTGGGTTCTTTGTAGATGCCCATCCATTGAACGGTTAGCTGCCTTTATCCACATTCTTTTATATTTAAGCCCAAAAGCAACACAGACCGGGTGCACAATATTTCGGTCTATACGCGACATAGGTGGGGCAGCTAAAGACATATTTTTAGACAAAACCCGCGGGCAATGGTACTTATCTGTGACCCACTCAGGATAAATACCTGATGCTAACCATAGCGCACAAGTCGTAAAACATAATCCAGCACCACAATCATTATCCCTTAATTCCGGCAGGGGCCGTACAGTGGGCAAGCGCTTACGATTATAACATGTTATACAAGGGCGTTTACTTATTTGTCGGGCTGAATAGGCCATCCATTGATAAAATAAACTACTATCCTGTCCCAAGATTTTAACAGAATGGTCATTATTAGCAATTTCATTATAATTAGGCAAATTAACAGCACGCCGGGAGCGAGTGTGTGCCACGCGCATCAGAGTAAAAGCTTCATTTACAGTCATAGTAACGCCTGTATAACCAGTAGTCGGGAGACAGTGGGTGACATTGCACATGAGTGTGACTGAACCATAAACGTAACATTGCCTAGTCAGTGCCTCCATTGCAAATTTGTCATGAGTCGGTCCTACAGTCAGAGTATAACGGCTGGAGGGAGTATTTACATATGTCAGATCTATGTTAGAGTCATTGTCCCAGGCTCCCTGCGCCGCAACAACAAGCCCTGCAGCCAGAGCACATTGGTGAAGACGCACGTCCCTATCCTCAATACTCTGTACTAAGCTAAAGGTGAAATACGTCAGGGGCGGCAGGGCTATCAGCAAGATCAGCAAGGTCAGGCTGATATTCCTGCAGTTCTCGGAGGAGGTCAAGGTCAATGGTCGAGAAAGGGACACAGTCACTCCGACTCGGCTCAGCCTGGACTGGATCCGCCTGACCGGTCTGGGCGGAGGACGGGCCGGCTCCTCCATCGTCAACTGATCCGGCCCCAATGTCCCCTCCAACTGATGCATCTCCACCCATTCCTGAGGTGGGGGGTGGGAGAGCTGCACTTCCCCCCCCCTCGGGGGAAGCATCACTTGTGACAGCACCTGGGCTAGGCTGCTCATTGTCAGATGATGCCAACTCACTTGCGCAGCTAGGACTCAGAGGCGGAGGTAGCGAGCCACTACTAGGTGATGAAGAGTCGCCCCCTTGTGCTAGCCTTTGGGATCGTCTAGGAGCGCGCTGCACAGAGGGTTCTCTAGCCGCCGCGGGCGTCCGAGGCCTGGCTTCTCCCTGCGGGGTGGCGTGGTCACCCCTGGCCAGGCCTGGTTGCGTTTCAGCAGGCCCTTCAGGCCGCGGTGCAGGACAGCAGTGGTTTAGGTGGAACCAGACTGATTTACCTTGGACTTTGACAGAAGTTGGAGTTGACAAGATGACCTTGAAAGGACCTTCACGTCGAGCCTCGTTCCACCTGCGCTTGAAAGTCTTCACGTACACCCAATCACCGGGCGCCACACGCTGCAGGTCAGGCTGGATTTCGGCCTGTCGGTCCTCTGCGGTCTCAATAACCTGTCGAGAGATAGCCTTGTGTATTTGGGTTAAATGGTGCAGGTAGGAGGTCAATTCCATTTCACACTGTTCTAATGGAGGCCCTTCATACGGGCCTCTCAAAAAGGGCACAGGCATGCGACGGCCAGTTAGCATTTCATGCGGGGTTAAATGGGTCGTGCGGTTAGCCTGTGATCGCATTGACATGAGAGCTAGCGGCAGGGCATCCATCCAATTCAACTTACCATTACTGCTTGCTCTAATTTTGGCTAATTTGGCTTTCAAGGTACCATTAGCACGTTCGACCACACCTTGAGACTGGGGGTGGTAGACACATCCAAATTTTTGTTTTATCCCAAGCATTTTCATGCTAATTTTTACAATGTTGGCAACAAATGCTGGACCATTATCCGAGCTGATCAGGTCAGGGATGCCAAATCTGGGGAACACCTCCCGGCACAAGAATTTAGCAGCAGAACTGGCATCAGGACCCTTCGTGGGGACAGCCTCAATCCACCTACTAAACCTGTCAATTACCACCAGAACATATCTGTAGCCCCTCACCCTTTCAATCATGTCGATGTGGTCCATCATTAGATGCCGAAACGGTCCTTCCGGTATAGGAATGTGGCCCAGTGGTGCTGAAAAGGATTTCCTCACATTGTGCTGTGCGCACACAATGCACTCGTGTAAAGTCCGATCCACCATGGCTGCCAAGAAAGGGGTCCACCAAACCGCTTTTAGCTTGCGCAACACCTCACCCCGATGACAATGATCTTGGCCATGGGCAGCCAAAATTGCTGTTTTCACCAATGACAGGGGCAACACAAAATGTCCCTCCGGGCTGCGCCACAAATTTCTCTGATGACCATCTGTCAAACACTTGGAAGCGCCCCTTTTCTTCCATACACTCTTCTCATACACCGATGCCGCATCCTGGGTCTCAATCAAGGAGACTAATGTAGTCAAAGGCTCACAGTCACCCGCAACCAGCAGGGGGGCCATAGCCCCCACCGATGCGACCTCCCTGGCTAACTCATCTGCATAGTTATTCCCCTGGGCAATCAATGAGTCATTCTTTTGGTGACTAGCACATTTGATGATAGCCAGAGCTGATGGCAGCATCATGGCTTCCAAAAGTGAGGCAAGCGCTTCTGCATGAACAACTGGAGTACCATCAGCTCGCTTAAAGCCTCGTTGCTGCCAAATTTTTCCATTAATATGACACACGCCATAAGCATATGCAGAATCTGTGTATGCATTTAGACGCTTGTCTCGTGCCAATTGACATGCGGCTGTCAATGCCATCAGCTCAGCAAGCTGGGCTGAACAAGGCTGCGGAACCTTTTTCGCCTGCACTTTAGATAATGAACCATCCAAGTGCAATTGGACAACTGCATAACCCGCATGGTTACCTGTTACATCTTTAAAGCATGACCCATCAACAAAATATGTGAGATCCGCCTCGATAGGCTGATTATGAAGGTCATCACGAGGTTTCAGAAATTCTTCTGTTGATTGAATACACTCATGCGTTATATCTGATTCTGGGACCATCATACGAGTGGCTGGATTAACTGTATTACATCTTTGTATCGTTAACTCAGGTGCTGACAAAATTACTTCGTATCCGGTACGCCGGGCTTGAGTCAACACAAAACGCGGACTCGTAAGCAGTGCATGCAATTGATGTGAAGTAAAAAGGGACACAGGGTGGCCCATAGTTATTGGTGCTGCTTTTTGAAAAGCAAAGACGGCCGATGCTAATCCTTGGTAGCATGGAGGCAACCCTAACTCAACATTGTCCAATTTAGAACTATAGTAAGCAATCGGCTGCTTCCCAGTTGGAGTATCCTGCATCAAGACAGCACATGCATGCCCAGATTTTTCTGCAACATACAAAAGGAATGGCTTTGAGTAATCAGGGTTTCCCAAGGCAGGTGCTTCCTGGAGGTCACGCTTTAGCATTGAGAATCCCTGGAGGGCTTTTTCATTCCACTCCAAGTTAGCTGAGCCATTGTTCTGTCCGGCCGCGCGGATCATTTCACGCAGAGGGGCCGCTTTTATGGCATAGTCACAGATCCAGGCTCTGCTATATCCTGTCATTCCCAAAAAAGTCAACATTTGACTCACTGTTTTTGGCTGTGGGGCTTTAGCAATTGCCTCCAGGTGAGTAGCAGATATTTTTCGCAAGTTGCCGTATAACCTCCTCCCCAAGTAGTCTACCTCCTTTTGACAGAACTGCAACTTGTCTCTGCTAACTTTATGCCCTCCCTTTTCAAGTGCTAAAAGAACAGTCAATGAATCACGCTCGCAATTTTCTTTTGTCGGACTGGCAACCAAAATGTCATCCATATACTGAATGACAGTGCTTTCTACCTCTAGGTGACCTAAATCCTCTGATAGGACCCTGTTAAAGATTGTGGGGCTGTCAACATAGCCCTGTGGTAGGCGTGTGTAGGTATATTGCTGCTTTTCATACGTAAACGCAAACAAATATTGCGATGCTGGATGTACTGGAACGCTGAAAAATGCTGAACACAAATCAATCACTGTATACCAGAGTGACTCAGGTGGGATGTTTGAAAGCAAAGTGTGGGGGTCCGGCACCACGGGAGTCTCAGCATCCACTATGGCATTAATAGGTCGTAAATCATGCACAAGTCTGTAATCAGGCGAGCGTGGCTTGGGAACGGGGAAGATCGGTGTGTTGCACGGGCTCTTTGTTTTGACCAAGACCCCTGCTGCTATCAGTCCTTCAATAGTGGGCTTTATCCCTATGGCTGCTTGTGGCTTCAGGGGATACTGGCTTTTATTGGGCAGTGTCACGTTTGGTTTTAACTTAATTACAACTGGCTGTGCTGACTTAACAAAGCCTATGTCTGTCTTATGTTGTGACCACAGTCGCGAGGGTATCTGACCAAGCAGGCTTTCATGCTCTGCTGACAGTGAAGCTTGCACAAAAGCTGGCCTGTGCACCAATGTGGTCACAGCGCGGCCTTCACTGACAGCAAAAAATGAAATTTTGATAAATTGTTTATCGGGTGAAATATGGACGCGCGGATTATCGGTGTCTTTCCATGCAATAATTTGTAATGCTTCTTTTACCATTGGGCCAAGCTCCCATGATTTGTGCCCCTTTTCAACAAACAGTGTCATGTGTGGTGCTGAATTTGGCACTTGAAACCATATGGCTGCTCTTAGTGGAAGTGTAATTGCTGCAGCTGCCCCTTGGGGGCCTACATAAATGTTGACTATGTGCACATAGAAGCAATTATTGTCCATAATTTCCTTCCAGCAAATCTCATAGTCTTTGTGGTTTTGCAATTCGTCAAAGAAGAGTGTGCAATGTTCAGGCATTGATGGCTTTCTTGCATGGGGCAGTATTTTTTGTATCCATTCAGTCCATAACTTCCAATCCGACAGGAGTGGTGCAGTCTTCACGAGCAACAGAGAGTATACAGTGGCATAATGCTGTTTTTCTCGTGGGGTTTGGAGTGGCATCAGGGTGGTGGCTGGTAGCGAGTCTTTCGGCGGCAGCTCAACCCAGATTCCATCCGGTGTGCACATGATATTGGCATTAAGAGCACAGAGAATGTCTCGTCCAAGTAGGTTGATAGGCGTTTGGTCAGAGATGAGAAGTGGCGCCACTACCTTTCTTCCTGATACCAACATTGGAATTGGTTGGGTGAGGGGGATTAACTGGGTTTTCCCAGAGAAACCTATAGTCTTTATCGATGAGCCAGACAGGGGGAGTTTTAATCCAGAGCTCCCCACGCAGGAATAAGTAGCCCCTGTATCCACCATGAAGTCATGTTGTGATCCTTCAATGACAACAGGGACAGTGGGCTCGTCCTGTGGTTGCGTTGTTACTGCTGGCGCCATGATGATTTCTCCCCCAGGCTTCTCTGGGCCCCCCTATTGCGGCCCTCTCAAATCTATCCAGGGATTGGTGGGACAGTCGCGTTTGATGTGGCCTGGCTCGCCGCAGCCCCAGCATTCGTTTCCCTGGGGGCGGTTCTGGCCCCGGGGTGCTGGTCCTCGATGAGCCGCATTGCGCCTGGGGTCAGCAAAAGAGGTCGGTGGTCCCCCATGGTGGCCCGCTGGAACACTCTGTGGGCCCGCATTTCCACGACCAGGTGTCCGCCGGCTGCCATGGCTGTGATTCTCCCTTGTGGGCTGGCTTCTTCCATCCCTTGGCTCATTATAGTGCACGTGGATTTCAGTTGGCACTGAAGGATGCATGGGAAGGTTCAGGGTCTGCGGCCCATTAGGCTGAGTCAGTAGGGGTCCTCCCAGTGGGAGGATTGGCAGGACAGCAGCTGGCACAGGTGCAGGTGCTTGTGTTGTGAAGGCAGTCGCCTGGGGCATGGGGGCCGTTACCTGGGGCACCTGGGGGCAGGAGGCCACATATGGGGCCACAGTTGGAGCCGGAGGCTCAGGGATCGGGGAACCTCCCACCGTTACTAGAGGAGCTTGAGTCTTGACCTTGTCCTTCTTTTGTCTCAGCTCAGTCAGCTGCAAGTGGGTGAGCTTGGCATTCATCTGACGGTGTGCCTCTTCTTCTTTTTGTTTTTCCTTCCGCAGGGCCTCCACATGGTGCACCAGGTGCTCTTGGAACAGAGGCCAGTCCATTTTCATGAGTCCCACCACATTGTCCAGCCGGTCTTGAACCTCATCAGGCATAGATTTTTTCACCATGACTTTGAACAGGCTTTCAGTGGTGCTGTTATTATTCCAGGCACTGCCGGTCTCCTCTCTCCACTTCCGCTGGAAAGAGTGAAGGAATTTAATAGGGCACTCATCTTCCTTCAATGTCTCACCCTCCAGTTTGGCTGGGTCCATTTTTTCGGGATAATATTGTCGCAGCTGCCTCCAGACATCGCCACGGTGTCCATTAAAGCCAACATGATCAGCCTGGTTCCCCATCAGCAGCACATCCAGTCCAGCTCTCTCCAGGATCTCTTCCGCTGCATGTTTTCCAACCAGGTGCATCAACAGCGCTTTGATGTCTCCCAAGGCAAGCGTGACTCCGGCAGTGCTTTCTTCCAGGGCGGTGATCCATTTGTTAGCCCCGTTCGTCAAATCAGGCAGCCTGTCAGCTAGACCTATCATGTCGCAGAAGGACCAAGGCACATAGTGGCGCTTTCCATAACTTCTGGTGACCAGTGGGCACTGGGAGACGCTGGCCCCGTGAGGGCCTCCTTGTTCGCTGCTTGGGTGGTATGCTCTTCCGCTGCGCAGTGTTCCGCCAGGCCCATGTGGCTCGGCTGCATTCCTGCCAGGAAATGATGATCTTGGAGTGTTCTCATAGTCCGCCCCTTGCCGCGGCCTTTCAGTGCTCCACTGGCTGGTGTAGTGGGGAGGATCAAATGTCTCAGGGATGTCCACCAGAGCTTCCTGGTTGGGCGTGGGAGCAGTGTAGGAAGCGGATGGTGGGCTCTGGCGTGGATGCTGGCCTCCTTCTGGAGTGGGCCCAGGGTGCAGGTTCAACTCCCGTCGTGCCGTCAAGGGAGTCTGGGGGCTTAGAATTGGAGGTGTCGGTTCGGCAGCGCTTTCTGACAGCTGGATCAGGGATGTCTGTGGGCACCTGCTCTCACCCCCTCCGTACCGCTTCTCCATGTCAGCCAGTGAAAGGAGCCCATTGTTGGAGCCTCCCTCATTCGCGCGTGTGATATGTCCTTGCTTTTTAAGGCACTCTGCTAGCATTATGTCTCTGTATTGCTTTCTGTTGTCTCTCGTTTCTTGAGTTGTCATTTCCATGAAGTCCAATGAGTCATCCGTGAACTTCTTCTTTTTTGACCACATGGGCAAAGCATCCACTCCTACTTTTCGTATTACTTCATGAAGGGCACTTAGTTTTTCTTCCAGTTGCTCATCATCAATCATGGGTGTGCGTGTCTGCGAATTAGGATCAAGTCTATGTGTGAATAAACTCGATCGAGTTGTCGGGTTGTGGGCTGTGTCTATACTATTCTCTTTGGCTCTGATGCGTGTGAGTGTGTGTGCTTCAGCAGCGCGCCTGTGTGCAAGGGTCAAAGGGTCAATAGAGTGCGCGCGCGCGCGTGTGAGCTCGCTTGGATCAACAGTGTGCGTGCATGCATGCATGTCTGTACCTAAAATGTCTCCTAATGGGCTAGGACTACATGTGGATGTAGACAAATCCGAAGAACCGCCCGCCCTCGCACCTGCATCAAAGCCCACCCTTCCATATCCTCTGTCTGCTTTTGGCTGTGTTTTGAATGACACCTCAAAAGTGCCTGTAACCTCCCCGCTTAAACTTCTGTCTTGGCCCCCCCTTACCACGTATTGACCAGACTGGCCCCCACCCTTCTCATACGTATATGGTGGCGGTGGATTGGCCTGCAGCTCTGGAGCAGTAGGCAGGCACAGTAGCTCTTCAGCTTTATTTTTTTTAATTTGAGGATGAGACGGCCCGTCTTCCCTGAGCGGGAGCTGTGATGCTCCAAATGCCCGCTTTCTGCCCTCCTCTCTAAAAAATCGCAACACTTCTCGCTCTCTCGCCCGCTTTCCTTGCCTGCTTGCGCTAAAGTCTTTTGCTTTATAATGTTTAATATTTTGCTCAATTTCATCGCAACAGGCAGCCATAAAGGTCCCTTCTTTAGGCCATCTTAATTGGCCAGAGGTTCTTTTGTGCCACTTTGCCATACATTGTCGAATTTGTTGCTCAAAATCAGGTTTTTGCATGATTACAAATGCCATTGGGCTAGATGTCCCGACTCCCTTTGAGTGTCGAACACCCATGACGCCCTGCGTAACCTCACCTGATTGTGAATTCAGACTTGCCGGTTCGTTGTCCGCGCTTACTTTTATCAAGACAATTATCTTGCCCGCGGTAATAGCAGTTTTTAGTTTTGTTCGGGGGTGAAAAGTTAGCCTTAGCTGCTCCTCGCCGTCACAGTCAATTTCTTTAGTTAATTGCCCAAATTTACCCACCTCCCAATGCACTTTTCGGGGAACCACTGAAATACAGAGCTTTGGATCTTCTGAAATTTTGTTTTCTCCCACAAGAGGCAAATGGTTGGGGATTCCCAATAAAGGTTTTAGAGGGACAACTGCTTGATCTTGAAAATTTCTGCAGAGATAGTCCAACAGTGGAGCTAGCCGGGCTGCTGTCCAAATTTCCCTAAGTTGCAAATCCCAGTCAATACCGGGAAAATCTTTCTTAATACACCCAAGATTACAGAAATCTGTTATTTTCCACAGTTTATGATTTATCAATAGCTCACTTTGCCACTGTTCTTTCCCGTTTTTGTCACGAAACGTACGTTCAAGCCAGAAGTGGGTTCTTATTCCCTGCACTTCGGGCTCGTCAATATCAGGAATATTTAATTTTGGCACACTTTCCTGTACGATTATATTCTCCATCCACTATTAGTTCATATCACTCACCTTACTTTTATTTATACTATTTTACTATTTCCTTTCTTTATTTATTCGTTTAATTATTTTATTATTATTGCTCTCGTTATTATTCTTATTATTGTTGCCGATAACAAAAAGGCACTTTATTTATTAGTTTTTATTATTATTATTAATATTATTATTTTTAAACCCGCTCTCCTTCCTTTCTATCCCTCCCACTGCAGGCTTAACAATTTTATTCCTTATTTTTCCATGCCGTTTACAATGCAATCCACAGAATAATTCACAATGCGATTCACAAATCTTTCCAACACTATTTCCCACTATCTCACAATCCTTCCCTAATTACCTATTTCACATCAGTATTTCAGAAAACCTTCCTTTGTCTTTTCGCCAAACTGGCTAGCACACAGGCATCAACCACTAACCTTCTCACTATTTTGCATACTTTTCATCCAACTTTAGCTCAAACACCACTAGACAACACTACACAATCTTCTTTCCAGTTAACAACTTTTTCTTGATTATCCCTTCTAGACTCTTAAAAAAACAACATTCAGTTATGCTTTTCCTACTAGCAATCCACTTTTATCCACAAGTCCGCCGTCTGCCACACAATTTGCCTGTCACAGACCAAAAGACATTACAAACATAGTTCCTCTTGAACTAAACTTATAGACAAAAACACAGTGATCTTAACGACCCAAAACCTTCCTGGCTGGGGACACTGCAATCACTTGGCTCAATACAATTTCTTTAGCCTACTCCGAGGCTCTTGAACACACACAAAAATAAGGTCCTCTTCGACCTAGAAACCCACCCGGATTTCACACACTTAGCACAATGCTTCTCGGCCTGCCCTGAGGCCGAAAAATAGGGTCACCTTAACCCAAGCAGGTGCTCAGTTACCAGTCAAATTCACATCACAATGAGTCCATCTTGGACTTACAACAACGTCCACCTGGACGACCCTTACTGGGATTTTAGAACAATAATGCTGTGGCTCACCTAGAGCATAAACCTAACTTTTAGGTTTTTACAACAAAAAGGATCCGTCCTGGATCTGCCCTCCCTGGGGCACACACAGCTGCAGCTCACCTTGAGCAAAGAATACTTTGTACTTAATACTTTGGCCGTTTTTCACACAACAAAACAAACATACAACATGCACGTGGTCAGGTTGACTTTGACTCCTACAATTTACAATTTACTTTTGACTAATTTCGAAATAGACCTGGGCATATGTCAGACAGCTAGACACGCCGTGATCAGGCAGTTAGTTTCCAGACTTTAATAATTGAGCAGAATAAAAGGTCTACTTACCTTAATTTTTTTGTAGGCCTTGTCTGGAAGTAACGCACCGATTTGGCGTGACACGCTGTCCTTTTTTCCCCAGAACTTTGTCCAAATCCGGATGTCACCGCACCAAAATGTCGGGTCTCGGGTCAGGTCTGGAGCCGGAAGGCTGGCCGCAGCGTCACCTGTCTCAGCACCTGCTGGCAGGCTGGTGCTCCAGGTCTCCTTTTGCGTTGTGTGTTGAAATCAAATGCGAGTCGGGAAAAAGAATAGGCGGGAGTCCAAAGTCAAGCTGAACAAAAAGTGGCTTTATTGGCAAAAGCACAATGAGACCATTCAATTTGCGCAAATGGAAAAAATCTGATCATCTCAGGAAGTGCAGCAGTTTATAAAGCTTCATCCATGGTACAACCTCTTTTCCCAATTGGCTGTCAAACTTGTCTGCCCACTTCACGCTTAGATCTTATTGGCACGGGAAAGCCTCGGCCAAACCCACTTATTAACGAGATGCAAATTATTGAATGCTAATGGTATCTGCTTTTGACCACTAGGGGGTAGTGCGAGCTTAGTTTTGTGACTTCTACTGGTATCCAATTGTTATTGAGTAGCCCGCAGATCATACGTCCCCCCTCCCGTTCTTGAGACCAGAAGTAGTAACAAGTTTTACTGGTATCAAAAGAACTTATTCGTTCATAAAAATAAGGTGACCTATCATTTACATTGAAAAGAACTTATTCGTTCATAAAATAAGGTCATCTATCATTTACATTGTATAATCTAATAATTTTGCTAAACTAACCTTTTGCAGACACCCAAAAATAGTGAGAGCCCTGTCCCAAGCCTCGTCCCCCAGCCAACAACAACGGGATCCCTGTCCCGAGTCACCTGACTGCCACTTGACCGTTTGCAAAATAATGAGATCCTTGTTCTGAGCTTCTCCTATGATTGTCCACTAGAAGTCATAAAGTAATTAAGATTCTGCTCTGACCTTTTTCACCGTCATGCTTGTTAGCTTCTTCAGGATATCTCTTGTTCGTTTTTTAGCCCTTAAGCGTGAAGGGGCAGCTCTCAACAATTGACCACAGTGAACATGTGATTTCGAAGGGGAAGTTCTTTTCAACAGTTTGACCATCGTGAACATGTGATTTCGAAGGGGAAGTTCTTTTCAACAGTTTGACCATCGTGAACATGTGATTTCTGGTATTTTCAGCTGGCACCTTAAGAGTTTCAAAATTAAGTAAAATGATTAACTGGTAACAAATACATGATTCCCTTTGTGACAAGTCAGGATACACACTGGCATTCAATTTCCTTAGGCTATTTAAACACAAGTAGCAATCATAAAGTTGTTTAGCATGAAAAGGATTTCACTTGAACATCTGGCCTAGAATAGGTCAATAGTTCAAGAGACAGCACCAAAAATCAGATCCCACACTCTCCCCACCGGCTCTCTCATTTATGGGGGAAAGCGACTGCCTAAATGGAAGAAGAAGTTTCTCTTTTTCAGAGATATTTCCAGGAGAGCCGCTGACGTAATCGTTCGGCCCATCGTTGCCGCAGGCGGGGTCCTCCTCCTTCGTCGGATGTAACGATGTCACACCTCCGCAACAATCTTTCGATGTTGACGGACGTTCGGGCATGAAAAATTCCCCGCAGCAGGGGTAGACCAATTTTTTAGAACCGCCGCTCCGCTCGTCCTCGCCCTCCTCCTCCATCGCAACGGGGTTCACCCCCGCTATGCGGGGATCCGAAGAGACGTCCGTCGCACCCTCGCGTTGGACGGGTCCCTCGAGAAAGGTAACGTCGGCCTCGTTTTCCTCGGTATCCGAGCACTCAGGACTCGAGGAAATTAAGATAGGCGGTTCGAAGCAAGAACGCATACCTTCGTTGTGTAGAGGGAACAGCGGTGGGGGTGTTAGCGATGGTGCCAGCGACCTTCCTTTTCGTTCATCGGCGGACTGCATCGTTGAAGATTTTTGTTGTCGTGAGTCAGACGTTTGTAGTGGGGTGAAAAGATGTTGACCCCGTCGAGTTGGCGTCCCTTTTATCAGGGAGAATAAAACCCCCCTCCCTAGAGGGGGCGTACAACGACCTCCCCCTCAGGGGATGCATAGCTTCTTTTTTTTTCACACTAGGGCGGGGGGTGTGGGGATTTTTTATTTTATTTTATTTTTTTTACCAGGCAGACGTGTATGAGGCTTAATCAAATTTCAAGGTTTTTCTCACCCCTGTAAAATTCAGCCACAATCTGCTGTTAAAATACAGGGCAGAAATTCTCTCAGCCTCGCTCAGCATGCGGTCCTTCCATTCGTCCCATGGCAAACTCACTATTTGGTAAAAAACACCACATTCCGTGTTGAATGATTCCAGCGTAAAATACATGTGTGCCGACTCCCTACAACCTCCTGTGGTTTTTGAACAAGCTTCTGCTTTAACGTGCTCGATCTTTACTTTGAAGTACCATCGTCCGTTTGGAACGGTTCTACTGATCCATGTAAAGCATAAAATCTCACCGCACACATCTGATGGAGACGCCATGTACTCCTTAAAGGTCCTGGGTACGAGTTCGCTGATAATCCCCCAGTCATTCGAGTTCAGGGTCCCGAAACCAGATGCAGGTGTAGTCACGACACCGTCATATTCCATAAAAATGCATAGCTCACCCATTTAGTACAAAAAATTATGCCCCCAAAAAGCTCCGTTCAGAGGCCACTGCATTCTCAAAACCCCTTCTGCCAGTTTTTGAACACGGCGTAAAAACATTCTCTGTTTGCGAGGTGTCTTTAGAGGGCTCAACACTTGCAATAAGACGCTAGTCTCGGCGATTACGCGATGGTTTGTGTGTGTCTGTGACATTTTGCTTCAGGTTTCACGGCTCAAATGAATAAATACACCCCCAGCATTTAAAGCCGTCCCACTCTATTACCACGTGGTGTTTAATCTAAAAAAGAAAGGAAAAAAGAAAGAAAAAGTCATAGAATAAAAATATAATATTTTATACCTTACATCGATTTACACGAGTCAATTAAAGACTTTATAGTTTCAATATACATCACTTTTATTATTTAAAAAATAAATAAATAAATAAATAAAAAAGTAACATATTATTCCGTTGTAATACATTTACAATATAACAAAATAATCCTTTATTTTAAACTATCACGCTATGATACAGATTGCATGCCCCAGGGGGGGTATGAAAAAACAAACCTTCCACCCTTCTGGGGGGATGTTACCCTATCTCTGTCCGCATACACCCTCTTTTTTTTTTTTTTTTTTTTTTTTTTTTTTTTCCCTAGCAACCCACTGGTTCAAAAACAACCCCCTCGGAAGATGGCGCCGTTCACCATGGGAGAGACGGTCACCCTCTCCGCCATCCCTTTTAGCTTTTGTAACAATATCAGACGTCTTCAAACGACGAACGTGCAGGCAGTTCAAAATTGTCTAAATAACGACCTATACGCACGAATAATCGTTTTATTTTTTCGTATGTATTCCCCCCCCACCTACTTCAGTTAGAAACCAACCCCGCTACAATACCCTTTATTTTTTTTTAAAAAGAAAAACCCGTCAAAGGAGGCGAGGAGTTTTGCCATAACCGCAGTAAAACACAGGTAAGTTTCTTTTATTTATTTAAAAAAAAAAAACATGAAGCAAAAGGATTACATTTTTAATGCAAACCCCGCTACAATGTTCTTTATTTTTTTTAAAAGAAACCCCCTCAAAGGAGACGAGACTTCACATCCGGAAACACCACAGCGGTCGCTGCTCGGGCCCTAATAATTAAACAAACCGTAACTTTAATTTGTGTGTAAAATAATGACACCCAGTACAATTCCCCCGTACAAATTGCATTGCTCATCTGAGGACTGCTTGTGAAGTTACAAATTTTATATATTTTGATTGTGGCCGACTGATTAAGTCCGACATTACATTTATTTTTATTTTTATTTTAACTTTACAAAATAATCTCGCGGGCCGGATTAAACCCCTTTGCGGACCTGCTCTGGCCCGTGGGCCTTATTTTTGACAACCCTGAATTAGAGGAATTAGAAAATAGCCATTAATGCATGCAGTTTTAAGGGAAAACACTATATTGGGATATATGTTGGTCTTTCTTGAGAATCTTTTTTTTTTGGGGGGGGGAATCTTATTTACCAGTGATATCGGTATGTGATCATTTTTACAGGACAGATGCATACAGTATGCCCACGTCAATCTCTGAAAAAATATATTTTATTTTACAAGAAATGATTGCACCAATAATTTGTATTTTATGAATGAATGACATCGTCGTCCTCTCTGCTCACTACAGCTTAATGGGGCTAAATGAGGAAAACGCTTCTGCACATCTCAGATCCAACCTCGCGTTCTGATAGTTATCCTTCTTCCAACTGTTAGTATACTACAATGTTCTTGGCGCAAATCCATTGCCATGTGTGGTAAATCAGGTGCAAATTTGCTCCCAGCTGTCAGAATTTGTGGCCGTGTTTGCGCCGGTATATGATTAGAACAATCAGGGAGCAGACTGCGGGTGCAGTTGTGGAGCAATATTTAGTGCTCTTCGCTGACGCAGCACATTCATAGTGGATCTACCCCTCAAAGCAGTGGTTGTATAAAAGGGGTATCACATATCTGGTGCCTGCTCTTGTAGATACAAATGCTTTGAGCCTGGGGTAAGGGGGAGTGCAGCCCCATCACTCACTTGTCTGTAATCACATTCCTTCATTGAAAACTGCAAGAGAAGAATCCCTTTTTAAGATGTTTGGTGCTATGAATGCTTGTGAACCATTTTCAAAGTTAAAAAGGAAGGGATTAACCAGGGACAGCGCTACACTAAGGCGAGTGAGTGCTATAGTCCCACTGGAAATCTATGTGGCACCAGTTAAGTCCCTGCAATATTTTATTTTATATTTTAAAATGTATTAATAAATAATTTTCTCAGCCCAGCTATGTATCGGTCTAGCCCCCCTTTATCACCGGGGGTGAAAAAAAATCCTTGAACCGTGCCTGGGATTGCCCAAATACGGTCGAACACATTGGGCCCTATTCGGTAGACAGGCTGGGGCAAGTCTAGTTTACCATGATGTATTTTACTTTAGCTATCTATGCAAGTTTAAAGGAATATGTGGATTTTATGACACTATATTTGTCAATTGAGAATTATTTTATGTTAACCACATTGTAGTAAATGTCCAAGTGTAATCTTCTTAAAGCTGGCTGGCCTTGAAGGCATTCTGTGAGATAAAAATGTACAAGGCGCACTGACCCACTGGCTCAGAAAAAAATGATTTAACAGTCCTAACAATGGGTAATCCTGTCGAAAGTTGCAAATTGTACCAACGAATTAGCGCAGTGGGGAAAAGAGTCAGTGCGCCTCCGAAGCAGGTGAAAACTATAAAAAAATTACGACCAGGCGGCTACACGTTAGCTTGCCAGAACCTGTGGTTCGTATAGAGGGCAACTGTAAGAGTTGGCTAAAGGTTACGGGCCTAAATTTGTGTGGAGTCACAGTGCCCCCAATGGTCACGAAATAATACAGTACAAAGTTAAACTTCAATTAGGGCTGGGTATCGATTCAGATTTCTAGGATCGATTTGATTCGATTCACAAGGGCCCGATTCGCTTCGATTCACGATACACAACGATTTTCGATTCATTTGAGGAATTCATGCAGCACCTATTTTAGACAGTCAAAAGTACCAATGCTGCAAATAGTAGAAACTTCTTGCTGTAATTTAATGCATTAGTAAAAATTACAATATTTACCTTAAGAATTGAATACATTGCAGTTACATTAATATTCTGTTTTATTTAACATGGCCTTATAAAAACAATATATTATTTAAATCAATTACAACTGCAGTACAGGCTGTGTAAAAGAAGTGACAAAAAACAATGACACTCACGACATTCACATTGTTGTTTTTGTGCAAATGTTCCAGTGGTGGTTGGGGGGGGTGATCGATATTGGCTTCCTCCGAGTAGCCAATAAAGTTAGTTACCTTAAGGTGTTACGCCCTAAGAAAAGGTTTGGGCGTGGATCTAATATGGTTATAAAAACCAATGCACCTCTTTGTTCTACGGACTTCTTCTCCCCTCTGGCCAGAATATATTTCTTATTTGTATGTCTCTGTCAAATAAATCATTGTGCCTACAGTTCGAATCCCAGCCCGGAGTTGTAAAACTTAGTTATTCTTGAGACTTAATACAAGCGGAGACTCTCCCTCCAACACCCGGGATACAAAATATCCGATCACTCTTGAAGACGACAGTGGATCCTCGATATCTTCACTGAGCGTTGGCCTGAAGGGAGGGCAATGACGGCCTCCCCCAGGACTGTAAATCCCAGGACGGCCGTCTACCCCTCAACGAGCTGATGCTCCGTCAACCATATTTAGGAATTTGGCAGTCCCCATTTCTCTTCACTAGGTGTTCTGGGGCATTTATTTTTTATTTTTTAAATTACACACCCCCGGTCAACGTTGCCAGGTGGGAAATATAGGATTATCATACCATAGACTCAAAATTATCGTAAATTATCGTACACCCGTTATAACCAAAATTCACTGATTCGCGAATGTCAAATATAGTCATTCTTGTGTTTAAAAGCGCTTGCCGCTCACAGGCACTCAGGGCCATGAATTTTGAAGCCGCGAGGCCGCCATATTACTACTCCCAAGAAAGAAACGTTCCTCGGCTACAAGCCTATAGATTTACAGTACATTTGAGACAGTAATTAGTAGAAACAGCATGATTTATGATGTTTTAAATTTGTTAAACGTAAACAAGAGGATTTCAGACATTTTCAACTTGCATTAAATACATATGCTTAGTGATGTTTACAGGAGGAAACTTGTATATTTTATATTATAGAATTATAACTGTAATTCAACAAAAGATGCCTCTGCCAAATCTAATATTGGAGTCTAAGGAACTAAATAAGGGGTGTTCAAAGCAGCACATTTAAAAAAAACACCAAAAACATTAATTCAGCCAACAGCTCGGTGTTTCAACAAGGGAAAAGGCTTACCGTGAGCCTGCAACAGGTTTCAGCCAACCGGCAAAGTTCTTTTCTGTAAGTTTGTGGACAATGCTGCTTATTTCTCTTTCTTGTCTCTCGTCTCGTCCCTCCTCAGTCCTCACTATCTCCTTCTATGGAATTCATTTTGCTTTTGTTTATCTCGTCTTCTCTGTCTTCTGCTTTCGCATCTCATTCACGTTGTTTTGGTCGTTTGAATCTTGTTCGGCTTCCTGTCTGGGAGCGTCTTCTGGGGGCGGGCACTTACCATTCAGCCAATCAATGCATGGACGTCACTCGTTTCTCATGCTCAGCAAAGCGCGATTGGCTGGTGTTGTGTCACATGAGAACAGATACCTTCAGGGTTCTCAAAAAAACTCTGGCAGTTTCAGTTTCGCCAGCAATAATATGAAATGGTCAAATTATCGTACATTTTTTAGGATTATTGATCGTACATCGTACAGAGGGTCAAATTATCGTACAAATACGCTAATTATCGTACACCTGGCAACACTGCCCCCGGTGCACCTTACAATTTGGTGACAGAAAGTAGAACAGAATATAGGACCAGCTAAAAGCATGTCTAAGTTGTGGCGCAGGTGGTGTATATCACAAATTTGGTGGATTTTCACCCATGTGTCGGGGTCTTGAACCGAGGTCTTCACTGTGGCCGGTGATGATCTTGATCACTTAGCCACAGCTTGCCGCAGCTATATTTACTCCCACAACTGCGCAAAACACCCGTTTTAAACTGTGCCAAGCTGCTTGCTTTTGCGGAAATAGGAAAATGAAGTCTAGCCCACGCCTGCACAGGATTAGACCCCACCCCACACTAGAATTGTGCTGGTCACAAAAATAGAGCTCATAAGTTAAATACATGAGAATTAAAAAGCATTCACAAAAGCAAAAATCCGTCAAATAATGGCGCCAACTAATCAGTGTGCAACATGCAGCCAATAATAATGAAGCCAACTATGGACTCTATACACAAATAGCCGTGACATGTTTCCGGGAAAATCTCTTAAGGCACAGCCTTTTCCGGTATTGGCCATCACCTTTTTTCCTTCAGAGAACCTCGACCAGTTGTCAGCGTTTTGGAATATATTTTTATCATTGTTTTTTATGAGTGTGGTAGCGTGCATGCCATCGAAGAAGTGGAGAGACAACAGTACATCGAGCAATGACTGCTGTGTGCCCAGATAGACAGTTTTAACTCTGCCTTGTTTTTTTCTATTATGCTGACCACCGGAGAGAGTTTGTTGTAACATTCGCGGGGATAACTCTGCAGTTGTCGATCACACAAGGGCGCCGTTAGAGAACAGTAGAACCAGATCTGTAGTTTGAAGTTAAACTTTGATGTGCTGTTACTCTGTTTATAAAATTACCTAATGTTTCTGCCTTTCTGGCGTTTTGACTTTTCATGTGCCTGTATGTATATTATTACTATGCTGCAATTTTATTGTATTGAAAACATGAAAATATAAATAGTCATTATTCTTGCATCACTGACAACGCTGTCGGATTTCCATAGCAACCACTTTTCAGCAAGCCATTAAGAGAAATGTCACAATGGGCTGACATAATAAAAAATAAACAGTAGAGGCATTCCATCTGCTTCAAAATATTGACGAGGCAGAAATTGTAAGATCCCGTCAGCGAAGTTGAGAAGACTTGGCCGAAGTGGAGGCTACAGACCAGCGAGTTGTTGTTGTAGGTTGGTTGGTTTATTGAACATATTAACACATCACAAAATATAAGTTGAAGTTAAAATACAAATTTGAAGAAAGAAAATAATTCATCAATGTCATAATTTACATGTTCAAAACGAGTAGGAATAAGTGCAATAATTTATCGAGTGCTACTCCCTATTAATTCAATCATGTTAATGGACTAATAAATTACTAATATCCATCCATCCATCCACCCATCCATCCATCCATTTACTACCACTTATCCGGGGTCAGGTCACGGGGGCAGCAGCTTTAGCAGGGAAGCCCAGACTTCCCTCTCCCAGGCCACTTCAACCAGCTCCTCCAGCGGTATCCCAAGGTGTTCCCAGGCCAGCCGAGAGACATGGTTTCTCCAGCGTGTCCTGGATCTCATCCCCGACCCAAAGACGACACTCCACCCTTTTCCGACTGAGGACCATGGTTTCGTATTTAGTGGTGCTGATCTTCATCGCAACCACTTCACACTCGCTGCGAACCGCTCCAGTGAGAGTTGGAGATCACGGCTTGATGAAGCCAACAGCATCACATCATCTGCAAAAAGCAGAGATGCAATGCTGAGGCCACCAAACCGAACCCCCTCAACACCTCGGCTGCGCCTAGATATTCTGTCCAGAAAAGCTATGCACAGATTCGGTGATAAAGGGCAACCTTGGCGGAGTCCAAGCCGCACTGGAAACTGTGATTGCTCTATAGTGGGAACACACCCTATGGTCCTCCTTCTTAAAAAGGGGGACCACCACCCCTGGCTCCCAATCCAGAGGGACTGTCCCCGATGTCCTTATCTAATAATGTATCATTAAAATAAAAAAAGAAAAACAAACCAATAAATAAATATAAATGGAACAATGAAATTCGTACATGTTTCGAACAGTTAGCTGACAGGTTTCATCTGAAGATTCAACACCTCACCTTTACTGCATACCGTCTGACTGGAGAGGGAGGGGTGGGGGACATAGCTATTGTGTGGACCCATAGAGGAGCTACAATACATAACTTACATTTTCAAAGTCATAAAATAGGTGTACTAGGTACTCAAATGGCTTGTAGTAATCATTTTAAGCAATGACATTATTCCCAGAGCTCAAGCTGTCAAAATTACGGATCTGGGAGATCTAATTAGTAGTTTTAAAATTCTGATAGACATAGTGCAGCAAGGAGCGGGCCCTGTTCTTTTTGAGTGGGTTCAGGATTTAGGATTAGAGTTTTACATCACATCAACAGTGCGTTCTGCTAAAGTCTCCCCGCACTGGAAATTTGGGTGCGCTAATATGTCGAATGTGGAAGTGATTTGTGTATATAGTCCATTTAGCCCGTTAAGCCCAATTCACACTGACTGCGGAACAGCTGCGGTGCGTTCTCCGTACGGCGGCTGTACGGACGCCGCAAGGATAGAACGTATTCAAGTCTACGTGTCAATTCACACCAGCTTCGGTGCGGTGCGTCTGCCGTGCGGAACGACTGCGGTGATGCGGAAGGTTTCCGTAAGCGTTCTATTTCTTCCGGACGCCGCATGTGCGGATTTTCATGAAGCTGAAGAAATTACGAACTGCGAATTGCGAACTCGTTTTTTGGGGAGGGAAGCTAGCTAGCTGCATAGCATGACATCAGTCGGACATTTAAACACAAAACGTACTTACCCATGGAGAACAGCCATGGTAGAAGTCCCAGAAATAATGTCCAAAAAGCATATCGATGTGACAACAGGCAAGCGTGGCTATTGTTTACAAATAGGACTATACACTGTTGTTATCGGGTGAACTCAACTCTCCAGCTTGAACCCCACGTGATCTTATGGTCTATCGGGAGCAGATTTCGATGTGACAACAGGCCAGCGTGGCTATTGTTTACAAATAGGGCTCTATATACACGGTTGTTATTGGGTGAACTCAACTCGCCAGCGTGAACCCCACGTGATCTCGTGGTCTGTCGGGAGTAGATTTCCGGACACGCAACGCACACGGTGTGAATTGCAGTCCTTGCGGCGTCCGTACGGCCGCCGTACGGAAAACACACCGCAGCCGTTCCGCAGTCAGTGTGAATTGGGCTTTATAATGAAATAACTAGTTTTGAGCAAGCCAGCTATAATGAAGTCAAGCTAGCTAGATATAATGAAGCTAATTATCTAGTTGTAATCAAAATAATTAGCTACTAACAACAGCTAACTAGCTAGCTGGCGAGTTATAATAAAGCTAACTAGCTAGTTCTTCTTAATTATATAACAATATAAAAAAAAAAGTCATATGAACCTCAAAGTGTTAACCTGTCACCTTTGATAACTACACTTGCCACAGACGGTACCAAAATAACATTGACGTGTTCATGATGGAACTGATTTACTGGTCAAAATCTCATGCTATACCTTGGATGACTACTGTACAGAAGTAAAAATAACTACACTGCTTAAATACTAGTAGAATTGTTTTAGGACTTCCGGTTATGATGGTACACTGAATTGACAAACGTTTCTCATGTTTCGTAAATTCTGTTTAAAAATTCAGAACAATGGTTAAAATCTAAGAATTACTTTGATAAGGACTGAAAGCCAGAGGTTATGCCAAAATAGGACAAACAGAAGACGACAAAAATCTTGTTGAAGTTCTTTAAGAAGACGAGAACGACCATGAGGCAGACGCCATTGTCTCAGAGCCAAGTCACTTTTGTTTCATTTCAGGTATTATAATGAGCAAATAAAAACAATACATGACTCACATGACACACAATGTTTTGAGATAGCATTATATTTGACAAAATATATTTACAGTCTATTACAAAGGTTACAAAGCAAAAAGGAACCTTTATGTTCCAAGAAATTATTCTTAAGAGAAAAAGAAATGACTTGATATGTTTGCTGATTATGCTAATAGTTGAACATTCTCATTGTGTTCACTGAAAAATAAGTAGTCCATCATTGTTTTTGTGACTGTACACATGTAAAAGGCAAAAATGAATCTAATACCATTTATAAAGATGAATTCATATCATTCATCTTTGGTTGTAAATGACAGCATATGTACAACTGAAATCGTGTGAGTGACAGCAATCCGCAACATATAAAAACAGTGCATTTTCACTGTATTCAGTTCTTCATTGGATTATACTGTATGTGTTTTTAAAAAAAAATACAAAAAATAAGATGTACAAGTTATACAATCAGAACAAACAGTGCTGCACTCTTTGTAATACTCCACCACCTCACCAAAGCAGTGACACGACTTCCAGTGGTGAACCACACAAAAACATTTCTTTAAAAGTTTTTCTGCAATTTGTGATTCAATCATTGCATTTTAAGCAGATATTTTATATATATATTTTTTAATTATTTTATTTGAATTATAGCAAACGACAACAAACACTTATTCCATATCTACTTTGAAGAACCCTCAAGTTCATAGTGGACATGAAATAAGACATACTGTTTGAGGAAAGTGAAACATTTAAACAATAAGGATGTTGAATTGATTGCGCCCTGGCCATAATGTCAATTAGGTTCAAACGCGTTTCTCTGGAATGAGGCATTCTACCCTGAGAATCAAACGGGCAGTAAAAATCAGAAGAAGATAAATACCGTTTCAAATGATGTTTGTTTAAATTGAGGTATTGCGTCTTCTTTTTCCCCCCCCAGTAATGTACAATGTATCTAACTGAAATTAAGCAGCAATATTGAAGATGTCAACATATATCTATATAGACAACTGATTGTTTAGAATGTGCTAATCAGTTTTAAGACACAAACCTGATATTGTATTTATTATTTTATTGTCTGATTTTGGCCTTGTCAGCTCAGCATTCCTGTGAAGTGAATGTTGTCCCTGTGCTTATTTGGGCTTTGGTTCGGAGTCAGGGTTTTTCCTGGCTCAAACTGAGGCAGAGGTGGTACCATCCTGACTATGGCGACTACTGATACCAGGTATCGGTATTGGGACCAATACCAATCTTATTTTAAAGGGACACTTTACTTATTCATCCATTTTCAGCAGCAAAAAGTTGCTACTTTTTCAATAATTAATTTGGTAACGTGATTATTTTTTTATGTACATTTAATAACTTTTAAACCGATGTTAAAATGAATCGAACGCCGGCATGATTGCTACACGTGACTAGATAACCCGGATGTTTACGTCACTAGTGTGTAAACGACGCTACACTATGAAACGCAGCCGTGCATCTAGCGTCAAACCCGGAAGGATTAAACCTTATCGCTTCGAGCCAACACGACAAAATAACCCTACCGAAGGACAGTCTGCCTTGGATGTGAAAGTTGTGGCGCCAGATGGTCTTTTCGGGCACAAAATAAACTATTGACCCATTTTTAATAATACTGTTATGATAAATTGAGTATTATGACGTGACTGGCGTCCATAATAAATACATAACAAATCGTACTGTATGATGCACACAGCACTGGTGCAGTTGCAGTTATTTCAGGAAAAAGAAAAAATAATATTATATATACTGTATCGTCGTTACAGCGCCCAACTTCCCCGAGCTGTTTTTTTTCCTTTTCTTTTTTTGCGTGGAGTCCCGATGATGTAAACGAAAGCTTGTAAGAAGGTTGTGTATTAACTGTGTTTATTTATAGACAGAATGAATTAAGGAAATGCGAGACACCGTTACCTAGGCTGGTTATCAATGGTTTGGATGCGAACGAAATTAATAATGAAACTGGAATGCACCACAGGAAGAACAGCGGGACAGAACACAACATAACGTCCTCATCCCCGTACTTGACGATGTTCACACTCAAATGAATTATGAAATAAAACAGTCCGTGCAGTATAATAACGAATGCCCCCCCCCACCCCCTAAACATGCCTACCTTTCGCTTTAAATTTGCTTCGCTTCTCCGAGATCTTGCAGTGGCCGTAGGTAGACCTCGATTTGTGCCGGCTGTTGGTGAGAGTGAAGGCTCCGTGTTGCTAGCAGTTGCGGAAGTAGCCGCCAGAGATCCTCCATCGGCTTGATTATTTCCCACGTCTGGTTCTTTAAAGATACTCGGTACTGCGTTGGGCTTTAGTATTAGGCGTGTGGCGTACCCCATCTCAAATTGTAACATATTTTCGAAGTCCTCATGCCTGAAATGTTCGCTGCGCACACGCCTGCTTGTCCTTGCCGGGAGGTTGACAGCACTTAGCAAACCATTGTCTACTCAAGTAGCTTTTTTTTTTTTTTTTTGGTGGGGGGGGGTCTCGCGGGTTTTTCCTTGCCGACGCCTTGCAAAATTTTGCAATACACAAAGGCATAAGTGACGTTTGTGTCCTCCTCGTTGTTATGTCTGCGTGAACTACTGTTCGCTAAGCGAGTATACACACTTGTTACGTCACCACTTGGGGGCGTTCCAACACGGAAGTACTTCTATGTAGAAGAAAAGTTAAATAAATCAATATAAGGGTGTATTCTTCAGCTCTTATGCATTTTTCGTAGCTAAACTAACTATTTACTGCCGATCAAGCCATACATGTAAAATTAAAGGAGCCTTCCTTTAAGGTATCGGTACACGCGGCGGTGACCGCTACCATTATCGGTCACCCTCCTGCAGCCGTTTTACGATCAGGAACTAGACATGACAAATTATATTAATAAAATATTGCCATTAATTTCATGCAATGTTAAGGAAAAATATATTTGGGTAAATGTTTTTGGGTGGGGAATTTTATTTACTAGCGTATCGGTATTTGTTATCAGTATCGGTGACTACTCAAGAGTTGAGTATCGGTCTGAAAACTACTATGTGCCATGACGTGGATGTATTCTGTAAATTAACTGACTGGCTTTCATTTTTTACAGGCAACATATAATACTCTCATGTTCCAATAATAATAATTAGAATAATAATAGTTCACATAAGAATATGACTATTATCATGTTAAAGCATTCATTCATTAAAATGGTTCTGCCATAACATTTCAAAAGTGAGAAGTTTCAGCCAGTTTTTTTCCCCCCAGGATTCAAAATATGAATTTCAAAATATAAATTTCCGTACAGCCCATCAAACGCAGAGAAGCTTTCGCATATAGATGAACATTTTTACCAGCAAGACAACCAGACGCCCGACAGCCAGCTAGCGTCATTGTCAAAAATGCACAATATATGTACAGATTTTGCACTTCCACCGTGGATGAAATACATATTGCTGTCATAATTTCGCTAGAGGCACGCGAAACTCACCGCAAGTGCTCAAATCTACCAACAATGTCCTTATCTAATAATAACAAACGTTTTCAGGTTGGAAATGGGAAAAACCAACTCGGATATATCCAACTTCCGACCATCCTCGAATCCAGCATTAATCTGAATCCGGGATGTAGAAGTACAACTAATCCAATATTCTCAAATTCAGAATATTACCGCTTTTTAAGAACGAGAACAAGATTGGTGACCTGGTCCTCTCTCTTGTCTCCCTAGTACTTTGCACATTGCTCAGCATGTCTAATAGATGAATAACATCCAGTTTCTTGACCGCTGCAACTTTCTCTGTGCATTCAAGGTATGTCGGGCAAAAGGGTCCACATATGCCAAAAAAAAAAAAAAAATCAAAATTGAGATATTCATATATTCGAATTCTGCACTTAATTCCTTTTAAAACAGGGGTGTGTCAAACTCATGTTAGCTCAGGGGCCGCATGGAGGAAAATATATTACCAAGTGGGCCGCATCGGTAAAATAACGGTATATAACTACCATCATTTATACACACATTTGTGACCAGCCCTACATTATGGAGCTCAACTGTAATCATGTTGTTCCGAAAAATAACACAATTGCAAAGGGAACGCGGAAACACTTTGCCGGTATACGTTCTGGACGTATTAAATCGACCTGTTTTGCATATATATTGTTCCCAGAATGCATTGCGTGGTGCAGTTAATGACGTTGTAAGGACGCTAATCGCTAATCCTTGTCATCTTTTGTGTTACCACCAGTAATTGAATTTGTGTCGTATTTAATACATTTATGTCGGTCTATGTCTATAATTTAAATAAATAAATACAATAATAATAATAATAATAATAATAAAACAAATCGTAACTTTAAGTTGTGTGTAAAATAATGACACCCAGTACGATTCCATCCATCCCATCCATTTTCTTAACCGCTTATTCCTCACAAGGGGGGTGCCGGCGCCTATCTCAGCTGGATCTGGGCAGTAGGCGGGGGACACCCTGGACTGGTTGCCAGCCAATCGCAGGGCACACAGAGACGAACAACCATCCACACTCACAAGCACACCTAGGGACAAATTGGAGCGCCCAATTAACCTGCCATGCATGTCTTTGGAATGTGGGAGGAGACCGGAGTACCCGGAGAAGACCCACGCGGGGAGAACATGCAAACTCCACCCAGGAAGGCCGGAGCCTGGACTCGAACCGGAGACCTCAGAACTGGGAGGCGGACGTGCTAACCACTCGATCACCGTGCCGCCCCCCGGACGATTCCCCCGTACAAATTGCATTGCTTATCTGAGGACTGCTTGTGTAACAATTTTATTCGTTTTGATTGTGGCCGGCTGATTAATTTGTCTGACATTACAATTTAGTTGTTTTTTTAACTTTACAAAATTATCTCACGGGCCGGATTAAACCCTTTGCGGGCCTGCTCCGGCCCGCGGGCCATATGTTTGACACCACTGCTTTAAAATGATATATAATACATGGATGTACCTCAAAAATTGACAAAGTTACAGCAGTTTTAATGTTGGAAGGTTGAAGTTTTGAGAAAAAGGAGTTGAAAGTTCTGCGATTGGCTGGCAAGCAGTTCAGGGTGTCCCCTGCCTACTGCCCAAGCCGGCTGGGATAGGCTCCAGCACCCCCGCGACTCTTGTGAGGAGTATGTGGTACAGAATATGGATGGATGGAGTTGAAAGTTTTGGTACTTGCATCTTGAATGAACAAATGTCAATAATAGCAACCAGTGCCTTAGGAAAAAGATATGAACCTGAAATTTTCAGCATATGTTAAAATATCAGTGGGAAGTCAATTCCAGTAGCAGGCAAGGTCATCGTCTGAGATTTGAACCCTTTAAATGTTTTGGAAGTTTGACCTCTCAAGAGATGAAATCAGCCTCAACTTTGAAGATCACATTCAGCTTCAATTAATCTTCTTAAGCATCAGCCAAAGTTTGCTTATTTTATTGTTGCTCCTTGTGGTATTTTCTTGCGTAAATGAGGTCAAATTACAACAATGGGAAATTTGATTTAATAGTTTTGTGTCAATTAAAATATTATTTGCCCTTTGATGTGGCCTGTGAATAGTGTTTTATTGATAACTTATCATGTATGTGATGTCTCAAATGCTTTTGGTCACATGAAGAAAATGAAAATTGTTTTGTTTTGTCCCACCACCCCCATTCCAAGTAATACACGAGGGACACTAAACTGTTGTATTTACAAGCCAATATAGCCTGTGTGCATTTTGGGGCGGGTGTCATTGTGACTCTTTTGAAAGGACCATTTTTCATCTTCAAGTTTCATTATTCATAGCTTATTTTTATTTTCATGTCATCCCACTTTAAAGAGCATAAGTGAAAATGAGTAGTGATATTTGCCACGTATGCAGGCAGAAGGTTCATTTTTGACACATCGAAGAAGTGGCGTGTCCGGCATTGTATGAAATAGCCAACATCGACAAGTGATCAAAACATTACATTATTATTTACAATACATTATTACTTTAGTCTACAATACATACAAGGCACTGGCGCATGTCACAACTTTAATTCCCCACTCGGTCTGAGTGAAGGAGCAGAGTAGCCTGCTCCGCATGGAAGCTCCCCCCCTTAGAGTTCGACATGGTTTACTGTGTGAATGCAATAATTTGAATTAAAAGTAAAAAACGATTCATTAAGAAAGACATCCTGGAGAATATCTCTGTTATGGGATGACAATTCGCCGGTACCCGGGACCAATGACAACATAGCTTCTGCTCCAAGGTAGGAATGACTGTTCTTTTCACTTCGTGCTGAATTGTGTATTTCAACTTTTTTGGTTGCTATGTCCATCCATCCATCCATTAGCAGAGCCGCTTATCCTCACATTTATCTAAATCATTTGTGAATCACGTTTGAGGCTCGGAAATTCGGGTTGTTCCTAAACAGTTGCGCAAGAAGCGGGGCTAAAAACACACCCCCTAGTTATGAGGTATACTGTCTAATAATTGCTTATTTTCAAACACTTCTATTACAATTTTGACTTTTGTACTGCTTGGAAATGAAACTAAACACCTCAAGGAGGCTATTTGTGGAGAAATCTCAAAATGGATAAATAAAGTCCAACTGTCCAATATTGCCCATATCTCTAGATTGATCCTGTCGACATGCAGACCCTTTTGCCAGAGCGGGTTATATATATATATATATATATATATATATATATATATATATATATATATATATATACATGTATTCACACATTTCGAACATGTAAACTGTGACCAATTGAAAAAGTTTTGTCTTTCCTTTTAAATTTGTATTTATCTTTTTCTGCTACTTGTTTATATGTTCAACAAACAAACAAAAATAAAAAACAAAAGTTAAAAAAAATGTAAAAAAATAAATGGGGAAATTAAGACAAAAACAAATGTATAGATATAATTAAATATCAATCAATATATAAAAACACTGCTCGCATATTTATTTATTTTTATGCTGCAGATTATTTATTTATTTACTTTTTTTTTTGTCCAGTTTTGGTCCTCCATTAGAGTAGAATGATTTCTGTATTATTTTTATCGTCTATTTCGATTTTATAGGCCCAATAAACAAGGAAATCCACATAATCCAACTCCAGTAAATTAAGTAAACAGCTCTATGATCGGGTTATTTTCCATGCCTTTTGAATTCATTTCATATGCTCCATATGAAAGCAAGAGAGCTACAGCAGAAGAAAGCAGGGTTGCCTGTTACCTCTTTTTTTTTTTTTGAGTGATCAGTGCTTGATTCATACATAAGTAGTAATTCAATGAAAATATGTTTTTTTTGAAAAGATACTCAAAGTCAGTGCAATAACGGCTTTTCTTTCATAGACAGGACTTTGTAAACACTCAACTGGCCTTTGAAGTTTGCGGCGATGGTAGCAAACTACAACCCCTAGCAAAAATTATGGAATCACCAGTCTTGGACGAGCACTCACTCAGACGTTTCATTTGGTTCAGGACTGTCTCAGAAAATTAGAATATTGTAATGAAGTCCTATATTGTCTGTAATGCAATTAAAAAAACAAAAATGTCATACATTCTGGATTCATTACAAATATTGCGAGCCTTTTATTATTTGAAAGTGATACTTCACTTATTTAGCCCATTATAGAAATAAAAAGTTAATATTTTGTCTATAATTAATTTGATACTTTCATTATTTTTTCACGTACAATTAGTACCTTTAAAAACATATTTTGCAACTTGTTGTCGACTGAAAATGTCATCACAAGGGCTCAGGTAACCAATCGCAATGTTACTTTTATAGAGCAAGTGCAGTAAAATAAATATGGAATCACTCCACTCTGAGGGAAAAAAATATGGAATAATGACAAAACAGACAAAGAAAAAACAAAACATCACTAGTATTTACTTGCACCACCTCTTTTATGACAGTTTGCAGTCTCTGAGGTATGGACTTGATGAGTGACAAACAATATTCTTCATCAATCTGGTGCCAACTCTCTTTGATTGCAGTTGCCAGATCATCTTTGCAGGTCGGAGCCTTGCTGTGGACCATTTTTTTTTCAATTTCCACCACAGCTTTTCAATTGGGTTGAGATCTGGATTATTGGCAGGCCATGACATTGACTGGATGCGTCTTTCTCCAAGGAATGCTTTCACAGTTTTTGCTCTGTGGCATCTTGGAAAATGATTTCATCATCCCCAAACATTTTTTCAAATAAAGGGATAGGAAATCTGTCCAAAATGCCAATGTAAACTTGTGCATTTATTTAAGATTTAAACACAGCCATCTCCCCAGTGCCTTTGCCTGACATGCAGCCCCATATCATCAAGGACTGTGGGAATTTGGATGTTTTCTCTTTGTAAATCTCACTGGAACGACACCAAACAAAAGTTCCAGCGTCATGACCTTGTCCAATGCAGATTCGTGACTCATCACTGAAGATAACCTTCATCCAGTCATTCACAGTCCATGATTGCCTCTCCTTAGCCCATTGCAGTCTTGTTATATTTTGTGTAAGCGTCATTGATGGTTTCCTTTCAGCTTTCCTGTAAATCGTGTAAATCCCATTTCCTTGAAGGGATTTTGCAGACTTCTGTCACATACACTGACTCCAGCTTCTTCCCATTTCTTCTTCATTTGTCTTGTGCATTTTCTGTTTTCAAGACATATGGCCTTTTAGTTGTTTGTCTTGACGCTAAGATGTCGTCCTTGGTCTACCCGTAAACTTGACTTTAATAACCTGCCCATGCTGTTTGTACTTGGTCCAGATCTTCGATACAGCTGATTGTGGACAGCCCACATCTTTGGCAACCATGAAGAGTTATCTTCTTCAAGAAGTTTGATAATCCTGTCTTTGGTCTCAAGAGACATCCCTTATTGGAGCCATGATTCTTGCCAATCCACTTGGTCCAGAAGCCATCCAAGGTGTGATAACTGCACTGTTTTTAACGGCTGACTAACGAGCAGATTTAATTTGAGGCAGGTGCCCAATTAAGGAAAGGAAATTGACTGGGTGTGTCCTTATGTTCTGCTCAAAATGGAGTGATTCCATATTTACTTCCCTGCACTTGCTCTATAAAAGTAACATTTACTGACCAGTACAATGTTTTTTCTTCATTTCTTTTAGTGTTTCTGAAAGCCAAGATGTTGCACTTTGGAATGACCTTACGACTGTTTCTTGCTTTTTATCTGAGTTTGACCTACAGAATAAAACGTCTGAGTGAGTGCTCGTTCAAGACTGGTGATTCCATATTTTTTGCCAGGGGTTGTAGCAAATTGGGATTTCCAGCATCATCTGCCATAAAGCTTCTCCTTTCTGACAGGCTATTTATACAAAGTCACATCATATCACATCATACATTTCATCTCATCTCATTATGCATTTCACATCATTTGCATTCTAAAGAATGAACACTGCAGATGTTCAACACCAAAATCCATGTCTGGCCATTTAGCTAAATTCTTTGTCAATCAATTTTAATACAACAACCATATATTGATTATCAGGCAGCATGTTTGGTGGATACAAATATAAACTTTCTAGTGACTAAATGGTGCTTTTCTAAAAGGTGTTCTCCTCTAAGCTCACACAACTAGCACCTTAGAAATCTTTCTAAAACCTGGTAATTATTGCTTAGTTCATTCCTTCTTTGCACACTAGCACTTGTAGCATAAAACCTGTGTCATTGCAGTGCAAGTTTCAGGTATGACATACAAACAACCAACAGTAATTGACAAGCACTCAAACTGGATCACACAGAACAACTTTTTTAACATTGTTAGAATAATTACATGTCAAACCCCTTTTTAAGGCAGTAATACGTCGATTGTTCTGATTTTTAAGAGGTACAGGATTTGCAGCTGAAATACCCACACAGAACTGTGCAACATTTAGGCAAAGATTATGGCAAAACAAGGTACTGGGTGGGAGGTGGTCATTGGACTTTGTGAGTCTTTGTGATAAATTCTGATATTATTACCACTTTGACAAAGTGTATGATGGCGTATTAGTAGGCCCCCATATATATATATATATATATATATATATATATATATATATATATATATATATATATATATATATATATATATATATATATATATTTATTAGAGGGTAGGGGCAATATTCTGAGAAAAAAATTCACAAATTTGCAAGAAAAAAAATGTCAATTTGCGACTCTAGAAGGTAGCAAATTTGAAACTTTATTAAGTGGCAAATTGGCAACTTTAAAAAGTGGCAGATTTGCGAGAAAAAAAATTATGAGAAATACATGTAGCGTACCACTTGGAGGTTTTTGCCAATACTTTTCAGTCGGGTTTTCAAATGAGGAGATAGCAGATATTAGCCATAAGATGTTAAGCATTCGCTCTTTGAAGCGTCGGGTACAGACAAAGATGCCTCGCTCTGCGAAGGTCCACACACAGAGGATTAAGCATTTAAGTTTATTTGTTAAAATGTATATTTACGTATACATTTATGTTTCCAGAATTATTATTTACACATTCATACATTTTGATATTTTTTTGGACAAGTAGTTAAGTTGACGTGTCAAATCTGCTGCTCTCTGTCATTCACTTGCATTTACCGAAAATATGCTGGTTTCTGACTGGTTAGTGATACGTTACTGATAAGGGATCAGGAAGGAAGTGCCGTGTATGATGAGTAAAGTTTAAATTTAGAATGATCCGTCTCCATACTGCCTTTTCATTTTATAAACAGTGTCCCATGAATCGCCAACGAATCCTCACATCAGACTATAGCTATGCTACGTGTATTTTGTCATATGTTTCTGACCTTTTTTCTAACAAATTTGCCACTTTATATAGTCACAAATTTACGATTTCTTTTCTTGCAAATTTGCTACTTTATAAAGTGGCAAATTTACGATTTCTTTTCTTGCAAATTTGCCACTTTATGTAGTCACAAATTTGCCACTTTATAAAGTGGCAAATTTACGCTTTCTTTTCTTGCAAATTTGCTACTTTATAAAGTGGCAAATTTATGATTTCTTTTCTTGCAAATTTGCCACTTTATGTAGTCACAAATTTGCCACTTTATAAAATGTCAAATTTACGATTTCTTTTCTTGCAAATTTGCTACTTTATAAAGTGGCAAATTTGCAAGTGTTTTTTTTTTTTTTTTTTCAGAATATTGCCCCGCCCTCTAAAAAAAAATATATATATATTTCTTTGTATTAAAAGTCATGGAGTTGTATCCAGAGAAATATTGGTGTTGCAGACTTGAACAAAGATTTCAATTGAAAATGTGTTTTAACACAAAACAATGTACAGTATTTCAGCTTTACAAGAAGTTTCAGATAGTCTCCCAATGTGTCAATAGAAAATGCAGCTGCAAATGGAGGTTTCCTCCATATATAACAATTATGAGTATATACCCTGTTTCCAAGTCAAAGTAGAAGGAAATATGAATTGTTTATGTTCTATGGCATGTCAAAGAAATGAGGAAAAAATAACCTACCATTACACTTGACTTTTAGTTCTTTGCAAGAAGAAAACATTCCGTAGTGTGCAGGTGACTCCGTCATGAAGTCAAAAACATTGTTTTCAGTCCATTTGATATGTGTTCATTAGCTCATTTGAAAAAAATTAATAAGGAAGTAAGACAGATTGCTACTGTTGTTGGGTTTTTTTTTTTTTTTTTGCATTTCTTCCACTTCTTGGTACCCACGATCTTTTTTTTTTTTTTTTTCTTTTTTTTTCCACTCCCTGTGCAAGTCCAGGAGTCTGATATCAGATGTCCATTGATTCTGATTCAAATCAAGTGCCATTTCAGACAATATTCTATTAAGGTAATAGATTTGCTGTCATCAAACCTGAACACCTATATTGTGAAGATGCAGCATCCGAAATCTCATTGTCTGAATGCTGCTCATCAGCTTTTTCTGATGGTCCTCCAGTGTAATACCCAACCTCACGATATCCCTGGAAAACATGACAACACATCAGTTGTTCATTTTGGAGTATAGAGATCAAGTTTGCGTCTGTCATAATGACAATCAGACAATAATCATCGCACAATTTTGTTTTCATTTGTCAACACATTGTGATAAAACATACTTTACACTGTTCTTTGATTTTTATGAAATCATTTCAGAAGCTAAGCAGCATTTAATTTTGTGAAGCGACCCCACAATTCTATCTTCTTATGATTTGTCAGATTTCTATCCATTTTATGGTGTTAAAGCAACACAAAAGACTTTTCAGTTTTCATTGATTACGGCGGCACCATACGGACAAAAGCGGTAGTGTTTTGCCTTGAACGTAGACCATATTTCCAATTAGGACCAGCGCATAGCGTCGTGAAATCATCATCTCCCAGGAGCCTGGAAGTGGGATTGAAATACATTTCTGTGTGCATTGGCTGTGTGAAGTTATGGAAGCCCATTCCCGCCAGCAAAAAAAAAAAAAAAATATATATATATATTTTTTTAATTTTATTTATTTTTTTAACACGTTTGAACGAGAATCCGACAGTAGGGGAAAAAAAAAAACATCTATCAGACTTCCGTGCGGCACGTTGCGCCCTCCAGTGGCGAGCAAAGTTTGAAACAGTTATGAAGACACGTCACACTCAACGAGCATCTAAAAGTCGACTTTATTAAATTATTGTACAATTGTACTTGGCAACATGTATTATAATGATGTGATTTGTGGTGTTATAGACCTATATGCGATAATAGCCCATCACGTTGAAGCAAGGTTGCACAAACTGGACGGGTGACCAACGGTTCTTCTTCAGAGTGCCATTACGCTCATTTTGGTTGATGAGCCTGCATCGACAGCACGTAACAATGGCCTGAAATTTGAATCCACGTGTGGTTGAATCTGATGGAGGGCTTGGGCTTGCCGCATGGTATGGAAACCCATTCCCGCTTTATTAATAAAGACGACTTTTAGATTCTCGTTGAGTGTGACGTGGTCTTCATAACTGTTTCAAACTTTGCTCGCCACTGGAGGGCGCAACGTGCCGCATGGAAGTGTGATACATTAACCCCCCACCCTCCCACTGGTGGATTCTCGTTCGAACGTGAGAAAAAATAATAATAATTTAAAAAAAAAGAATCCACTGGCGGTTTCTGACGGTGTAAAAAAAAAGAAAAAAAAAGAAGTTTTTTCACTGGCGGATTCTTGTTCTAACTTGTAAAAAATGAAAATAAAAAAAAAAATTAAGGAGGAGCAGTGTGGTTTTCGTCCTGGCCGTGGAACAGTGGACCAGTTCTACACCCTCGGCAGAATCCTCGAGGGTGCATGGGAGTTTGCTCATCCAGTCTAAATGTGTTTTGTGGATTTGGAGAAGGCGTTCGACCGTGTCCCTCGGGGAATCCTGTGGGCGGTGCTTCGGGAGTACGGGGAACCGGGCCTCCTGATATGGGATGTTCGGTCTCTGTATGACCGGTGTCAGAGTCTGGTCCGCATTGCCGGCAGTAAGTCGAATTCGTTTCCAGTGAGGGTTGGACTCCGCCAAGGTTGCCCTTTGTCACCGATTCTGTTCATAACTTTCATGGACAGAATTTCTCGGCGCAGCCGAGGCGTCGAGGGAGTCCGGTTTGGTGGCCTCGCATTGCATCTCTGCTCTTTGCAGATGATGTGGTGATTTTGGTTTCATCAAGCCGGGATCTCCAACTCTCACTGGAGCGGTTTGCAGCCGAGTGTGAAGCGGTTGGGATGAGGATCAGCACCTCCAAATCCGAGACTATGGTCCTCAGTCGGAAAAGGGTGGAGTGCCGTCTTCGGGTCGGGGATGAGATCCTGCCCCAAGTGGAGGAGTTCAAGTATCTTGGGGTCTTGTTCACGAGTGAGGGCAGGATGGAGCGGGAGATCGACAGGCGGATGAGTGCAGCATCTGCAGTGATGCGGACGCTGTATCGGTCTGTTGTGGTGAAGAAGGAGCTGAGTTGAAAGGCGAAGCTCTCGATTTCCCGGTCGATCTACGTTCCGACCCTCACCTATGGTCACGAGCTGTGGGTCGTAACCGAAAGAACAAGATTCCGGATACAAGCGGCCGAATTGAGATTCCGCAGGGTGTCCGGGCTCTCCCTTAGAGATAGGGTGAGAAGGTCGAGCCGCTGCTCCTCCGCGTCGAGAGCAACCAGTTGAGGTGGCTCGGGCATCTGGTTCGGATGCCTCCTGGATGCCTCCCGGGGGAGGTGTTCCGAGCATGTCCCACCGGCGGGAGGCCCCGGGGACGACCCAGGACACGCTGGAGAGACTATGTCTCTCGGCTGGCCTGGGAATGCCTTGGGATCCCGCCGGAGGAGCTGGTTGAAGTGGCCGGGGAGAGGGAAGTCTGGGCATCCCTGCTAAATGAAGCTGCTGCCCCCGTGACCCGACCCCGGATAAGCGGTAGATGATGGATGGATGGATGGATGGGAATTTTTTATTTTTTTTTAATTTAAAAAAAATTGTTTTTCATTATTATTATTATTATTATTATTTTTTTTAAATAGGCGGGAATGGGCTTCCATAGAAGTAGTGTTAATTTTTATCAGACATTTTAAAATTTTGTCTCAGGTTTAGTCCAGTTTCATTTAGGCTTGTTAGTTTTTATCAGTTAACCTCATCTGTTTTTTTTTTGTGTGTCATCTTTTAGTCGACTAGAAATCTAGCATCTTGGTCTTTATTTTAGTCCAAGCAAACAATTTTATTCATCTAGTTAGAGTCAACACAGGGTCTCGAATAAGCCATCGGCTTCTACCCGTCTACCCGTCAGCGGATGTCAATGTTTCAAATGATGTGATGTGATCGATGTAAGCTGTAATGTGTCCGAAAGGAAAAAATGAATAAACTAAACTAAACCAAACCAAATTATAAACACCTATAGCAGCCGAATGCAAGTGAGGGGGCAGCTCAAGGAGTTTACAAGGTCATAAGAGTATTTATAGTGATTAAGGACACCCTCCGACCCAATTCTGGGCATGTGCCAAAATGGATGGATGAAGTAATTTTACATTCTCTTATAACTGCAAATGTAGAAAAACTTTAAATAGATATTGAATAAAGTGTTTACTTGAACTATCAAGGATTGACTGACTGGAAAAGACGGGAAAAAGGCAGTGCATAATGCAAACGGCATGAAAAATTGCCGGAAGATGCTTTTTTAAAGTATTTCCCTCTACTTACTCAATTGACATTCTGGCCACAGATTCCAGGGAAATGTAGCCAGCTGCTGTGAGGTTGTCTCTGTATCGCTCCATCTTGATGGCTACCAGCCACTCTTCTACCGAATGGAAAGCACTGACGCAGGGTATTCTCTGATTCAACAATGGATTAAATGATCTGTGGACGAGCACATAAAGGTAGTAAGGTGTGAAGTTACAATGGTGTACAGAATATTAAAATCCAAATACATCTGTGTTTTTTAAATAATTAAAAGTGGCTGAATGTTTCAAAAAGAGTGCAAATATTCACCATTAAACAAGCTGCCCCTCAACTACTGATAAACTCAACTTAAGCACAGACAGAAACGGAACTTCACCAATGCAGCAATAACAGCTTACCCAGTCAATTGTCAGTCTAGTGTACAACTATAAACAGAGCCACCAACCTATAGAAATTTACTTCTTAACAATTAATCTGGGATAACATATTTTTAGAATTCTGTCAGGAACTTTCGTGGTGCATGAGAGCACAAAAATAAACTTGTTCAAAACCATGAAAAAATGATACTTTAAACAAAACCTTGCTGCAGTGAGCTATGAATAAATAAAGACAAATCACTCAAGCCCTTTGTTCTCAAAAGATTGTTGAATATACCATGCAATATACAATACCTGTCTCATTGTGCACTTTATATCGATACTGGTAGTTGTTTTAGTCTGTGTTTTATGATGTGTCCTCTTTTTTTTTTTTTATTCCAATTTTAATGCTGTTTCGCTGCTCTTTTTATCTATTTATATTAATTACCTTCTTTTTTTAAAATCATAGTTTGAAACCCCTGTATTTTTGTCTTTGCGCTGAATAGGATTGCACTATACTGTTTCGTTGCACGTGTTGTAATGACAATAAACTTAATCTGAATCTGAATATTGGAGCACTTGGCACCAGGGCACAAAACACTCAGCATTCATGTAAAAAGAAAACAAAAACAAAAACTTTTAAAGTAGATAGCTTATGAAGGTCCCGCGCAGCCCAGGCCACTTTGGGGTACTGTCCATCCATCCATCCATTTTCTTGACCGCTTATTCCTCACAAGGGTTGCGGGGGGTGCTGGAGCCTATCTCATCTGGCTCTGGGCAGTAGGCGGGGTACACCCTGGACTGGTTGCCAGCCAATCACAGGGCACACAGAGACGAACAACCAACCACGCACACAAGCAAACCTAGGGACAATTAACCTGCCATGCATGTCTTTGGAATGTGGGAGGAGACCGGAGTACCCGGAGAAGACCCACGCAGGCACGGGGAGAACATGCGATATTCCACCCAGGAAAGCCGGAGCTTGGACTCGAACCCGAGTCCTCAGAACTGGGAAGCGGACGTGCTAACCACTCGATCACCGTCCCGCCTACTTTTATATTCCCCCTGACAAATACTGCATATATATATATAAATATAAATATATACATATATATATATATATATATATATATATATAAACACAAAAAATTAAAAATGATTTTTTTTTAAAACTAAGATGAACTATTTTCAGAAATAGAAACTAACAAACCTCCTCTAAAAACTAATTAAAACTAAATGAATTTACACAACAATAGTCAAAACGGAATATCAACTAACTATCATGAAAAATCTAATTTATAACCCTGATGCAGTTTGCATGTTCTCCCCGTGCCCGCCTGGGTCTTCTCCGGGTACTCCGGTCTCCTCCCACATTCCAAAGACATGCAGGGCAGGTTAACTGGGCGCTCCGAATTGTCCCTAGGTGTGCTTATGAGTGTGGATGGTTGTTCGTCTCTGTGTGCCCTGTGATTGTCTGGCAACCAGTCCAGGGTGTCCCCCGCCTACTGCCCAGAGCCAGCTGACATAGGCGCCAGCACCCTCCGCGACCCTTGTGACGAATAAGCGGTCAAGAAAATGGATGGATGGATGGATAACCCTGATGCACACCATATGCGTAGATACATAACACACATGCAGGTATACAAGGAGAGATTCAGGGGGAAAGTGATGTGCAAACAAGAGCTGCAAAATGAGGATGAGAATGATGTCTTGCACAAGAGCACCTTGACAATAACCAACAAGCATCTCCCAAACAACTAGACACAATCATTTGTCCTCCTGCTCCAAAATCTAGGTTCCCACGGATGAGCTGTTGCAAATTTGATGACTGTTTGTGTTGACTTATTAAATTGTATTTTGTTTGTTCTTTCTCAGAAAACCGCACACAAACACACTTGCACACACCCCTGCACACATATATACAAACACACACATACAAGAACACGCACATATAGACTATATTTAGAAATTCAAGTCCTGTAAAATCAGGTCAAGCATGTACAGTGACTTCAGTTGCCATCTATATTTAAGGCAGTGCTTCTCAATTATTTTCTGTCATGCCCACCCTAGTAAGAAAACACCCCTCCCCCATACACACACCCCCACACGGCTATAAATAATATCATTTGTCTATAAAATTGTTATAAGCACACCTCTGCATAACACTGTACCCGTATTAACGTTTAAGAGAATAAAAAAAGAGAGAAATATGGACCAACTTACAACAAAGAATAGCTTTATTAACTGTAACAGAAAAGATTTAAAGTGCATCTGAAATTCAAAAATAAAATTAAATCCTTAATTAAACTATAAACATTTTTTGACTGACCATGTCAAACCATATGATACGAAAAAATAAAATTACATAAAATTAATAAATAATAATGCATTCAAACTGATCACCAATATTAACTCAGAAGCACAATATAAAAAAAAAACTTAAACCTACAAAACAAAAATATAAAATAATTTGGGTTGATTTTTTTTTTATTTTTTTTTATTTATTTATTTATTTTGTTGTGTGCAAAGCGTGCATGCTCAGTGCAAACAAAAGCCCTACACCACCGAGCGAATGCTCCCTGCGCACACTCTGCCAATAATGAGAGCGTCACTGCCCCCTAATGTAGTGGAGGTGCAATTGCATTTTATTCTAGGACAGTAACAAAAAAAATCAAAATAAAAAAGCATGTTCCCCGAGGTTAAACGCGGCCCCCTTGATGGAGCCTCGCGCCCCCCTGGGGGGGCCCGCCCCACTATTTGAGAAGCACTTATTTAAGGGAAGAATCCACAAAGAATGAACAGCGTCCTATCAGCACCTTTAATTGCACTTGACTTGCACCTGCAGTTTGCCCCATCTGAATGTCCTATTCACAAAGGATATTGGAATGATATAATATAGGACATCATGCCTTATCAAAGTCAAAGTATTCCCTCACATTAGTCAGATGCCCAATGAACAATACAGCCACACAACTGTACCTGATAAGAATGTCCACAAAGTAACAGTTCATGGACTGACATGTAAATAATTAAGAACCGAATGCCACATTATCTTCATTTTATGTCAGAAGAGTTTTGTGTTTCCTGGAAACTTCTTTTTTATTAAGAAGTAGGACCAAGTTGAGTTTGAGTACTTTTGGTTACTCACTCAACGCTGCAATACACTTAAAGGAACACTTTACTTATTGATCCATTTTTAGCAGCAAAAAGTTGCTACTTTTTCAATAATTAATTTGGTGACGTGATTATTTTTTTATGTACATTTAATAACTTTTAAACCGATGTTAAAATGAATCGAACGCCGGCATGTTTGTTACACGTGACTAAATAACCCGGATGTTTACGTCACTAGTGTGTAAACGCTACACGATCGAAGCACTATGAAACGCAGCCGTGCATCTAGCGTCAAACCCGGAAGTATTAAACCTTATCGCTTCGAGCCAACACGACAAAATAACCCTACCGAAGGAAAGTCTGCCTTGGATGTGAAAGTTGTGGCGCCAGATGGTCTTTTCGGGCACAAAATAAACTTTAATGAACGAGTGAATCAGGCGGTGTGAGTGGTGCTCGTGCGGGAGCTGCAGGAATGGACAATCCGCTAATGAATGTGTGCTGTCTGGAAATAAAAGAAATCGAGGATCGGTTCCTTGCGGACAATCTCAACTGCATCCTGGAACATCAGACATTCAACATGGCAATACTAAATAGACATTCTCAGGATAGCTTTGGTTGCGATGAAAGATGTGAAGAAGAAAAGTCTTGGAGGAACCAATATCCAACAGGTAAAGTGACACACAGCACGAGCAATGCAAAACGTGTGGAACTGACAAACTATTTCAGGAAAAAGAAAAAAATAGTAAAATTATATGTATCGTCGTTACAGCGCCCAACCTCCCCTAGCTGTTTTTTTTTTCTTTTTTTGCGTAGCGTCCCGATGATGTAAACGAAAGCTTGCAAGAAGGTTGTGTATTAACCGTGTTTATTTATAGACAAAATTAAGTAAGGAAATGCGAGACGCCGTTACCTAGGCTGGTTATCAATGGTTGGGATCCGAACGAAATTAATAGAAATGCAAATGAAACTGGAATGCACCACAGGAAGAACAGCGGGACAGAACACAAATGTAGTACGTCGCACATGCCGATGATAATGACACTAATACACATTCAATAAATTTTTTGTTAAAATAAGATTATGAACATGGTCAATTTGTGAAGTATAAACAACTTACGAGCTAATAAAACATAACGTCCGCGCCTGCTTGTCCTTGCCGGGAGGTCGACAGCACTTAGCAAGCCATTTTCTACGCAAATAGTCTTTTTTTGGGGGGGGATAACATACCAGTGTGCTCCTCGCGGGTTTTTCCTTGACGACACCTTGCAAAATTTTGCAATACAGTAAGGCATAAGTGACGTTTGTGTCTTCCTCGTCGTTCTGTCTGCGTGAACTACTGTTCGCCAAGCGAGTATACACACTTGTTACGTCACCACTTGAGGGCGTTCCAACACGGAAGTACTTCTATGTTGAAAAAAGTTAAATAAATCAATATTGGGGTGTATTCTTCAGCTCTTATGCATGTTTCGTAGCTAAACTAACTATTTACTGCCAATCAAGCCATACATGTAAAATTAAAGGTGCCTTCCTTTAAATTTGTGAGATTGTGAAAACACTTGCTATGATTTTAAAGCCGTGAAATCAGCTACAAAGACAACAGTTTCAATTAGTTGCACAACAATAAAAGGAAGAAATGTGATGATTATGTTTGATGTTCCTCACCTTGTACAGGTTCCAACTGGTGTTTTTAGTGTGTTGGGGTTGCGAATCATCTTGTCAAGAATGCTGACAATCTGATCAAATTTGGGACGTTCTCCTCTGTCTTTCTTCCAACAATCCAACATAAGCTGATGCAGACCTGGGGCACAGTCCATAGGAGCTGGAAGATGGTAGCTCTCCTCCAGAGCTTTCATGACCTGGAGATTGAAAAGTGGCTTGACCTTCTGTTACACATCCATTTCAAGCCATGTTAAGACACAGCCATATTCTCATATGCAATGCCGACCTAACAACTGGGTAAAATAAAAACAAACTGTCCTTTGATATATATATATATATATATATATATATATATATATATATATATATATATATACTGTGTGTATATATATATTATATATGTGTGTGTATATATATATATATATATATATATATATATATATATATATATATATATATATATATATATGTGTGTGTATATATATATATATATATATATATATATATATATATATATATATATATATATATATATATATATATATATATATATTATATATATAAGGCTTTTTGATCAACATTTTTTTGCCTGCCAAATTTAAAGAGCACCCGTTATGTGTATAATTCAATTCTTTCGACATTTAATGTTATGAGGATGTTTTTAACATGTTTTGATCTACTGCACAGTGCACACACTCATTGTCCTCTTTTTCTAATCAGTTACTTGCATTATTTGAAAAGAAAAAAGAATGACCCCAATATTTTAACTAGAACAAATATTCAGAATGTCATACACAAGCATTTATTAACTGCTTTACTTGAATGAGTGTAATTATGTTTATTGCTCAAACACAACCAAGTGCTACTTTTAACGCAAACATTCACTGTCAAGCTAAAGGCTCATCGACAGTCAAAATTAATAGTGTGATTAATCTTCATTAATACATAATTAATGCGATAATTGTTTTGTGATTAATCAACGAGTTAATGTTTGAACTTTTGGTTTTGAAAGCGCTACATAAACAAAGTTGAGTTAAGTTACTGTTTTGCTCATCACTTTTATATTTTAGGGAATTTGGTCATCCTTTTGACGGTGGTGACATTGTTGATGTTATTCTTTCTAAAGTCCAGGACAGAGGGAGAAGATGCATATGTGTTTATGTCCGTGTGAAAGTCCAATGTGGCAAACACTCCAGTCTGTAAATTCAAACTTGAGCTGAAGTGCAATAGTCTGCCCCCACTGCCACACTTCTAATCCTCACAGTGAGTTTCACACATCTGTTGAGTGGTTCATGTTTTGGGAGAAGGAACAATGACAGATGGTCAAACTCTCTTACTCTCTTTTAAGCGTCCTTCCCGTCAGTGTAAGCATGGTCTAAAGTAGGGGAACTCCGTAAGGTTGAGACTATTTGTGGCCATCAAACTGTTACTTCATTTTCCAAGATCATACAAGCGCAGGTGTTTTGCTAATAGTATGGCCGTTCAGAATGTGACAATATTATCACATGTGACCTGACCTGATAAATGGACCTTCAATTAATGAGAGAAAAAAATGCATGCCCTTCGTCTAAAGCAGGGGTGGCGAGATCCGGTCCTCGAGGGCCGCAGTCCTGCTGGTTTGGAATATTTCCCTTCTTCAACACAGCTGATTCATGATCAGCTCATCAGCAAGCTCTGCAGAAACCTGATAACGAGCCTGTTAATTGGAATCAGCTGCACTTCGAGTAGGGAAATCTACAAAACCTGCAGGACACTGGCCCTCGAGGACCGCAGTTTGCCACCCCTGGTCTAAAGTCTTTTCTTCTCTCATGGGGCAGGGGACAACCTTGTTGAATTCAGGGAGTTGTCTCCAGATTTGGGTGGTTTAGTCACCCGCAACAACAGAGTCTGCCTTTGGAATTCTATTGTTTACTGATACCATTAAGCAGAGGCAATGAGTATATCACCTTTATGGTTGGTTTGGTTTGGTTTATTCATTTTTTCCTTTTGGACACATTAGAGCGTTTGCAACATTGACATCTGAAAGAAGGGCTGACGGGTAGAAGCCGTAGAAGGCTTATTCGAAACCCGTCCCCATCGACCCAATACTATAACGCATCAGTCATATATATTATTTAAAATAGTCAGTGATTTTTATCGTTATCCATCCATCCCATACTATCCCAGACACTGCTCGCTCAGTTCCTCTTGAATGTCCGTGTGTAAATTGTGGCTAGTTCCAGTCATTTGGAACTGGTAGATCTGTCCCCAGACGCCACCAGCAGGCCCACCCCGCCAGGCGAGCAGCTAAGGCAAGCGCATTTCTTCTCTTTCACCAGTAGCGTCTTCGCTGACCTCGGATCAGCTTTCACACATGTTGTGGCTTCCAGAAGAGTAGATATACAAATTAACACACCACACCAATATACAAGTTATACAAACTACAACAAACCAGTGGCATACATGGAATAATTATATGCCAGGTAAAAAAAAACAAAACTTTGTATTGTCCTTGAGGATCTGGGAAAGTGTCACTTATTTGCTACAAGTCCACCAAGGTACTGCAGTCTGGGATCCAGATACAGGAAAACCATGGCGGTGCTGATGTGCCAGCAATGTGTCAAAAAGTGTTCCTTGGTGTCAGTCTATTAGCTGGACTTGGTTATCTTCATGTTCCTCCAGGGTCATTTCCTGTACGAGTCTCTGCAAGAAGGTGTAACAATTGTATGTCAGATGAGGTACCAAACAATGAAATGAAAGTCATTGAGTTAATGAAGTACACATTACATGAGCAAGACTATTTGTGAAAGTCATGTAGATTTCTGCACATCGAAGTACAAGGAAGCTTTTGTATCTTCAATCAAAACTAAGGGGCCTATTCACTAAAGGTTTGCATCGCCTTTGCACCGCGCTAACCGGCAAAAATGGAGCAGTTAGGGAGCGCCTAATTCACTAAACACGCGCAGATGGGGAAATCCGTCACTAAGTGCTCTGCCGAACAGATTGTGTCACTGTGCTCCGGTGTTATTTGCGCGTATGTAAATGAGGTAATTTGCATAGATTTGACACAAAATATGCCCACCCCAATGCAAATGAGACTCATTGATATGCAGCGTCTAATTCACTAACGCCAGCGCAAATAGCCACACTTCGTTTGCGTGACGCAAATAACGTTTTTTGGAAAGCATGTATTAACTGCTGCAATCTCGATCATGACAGAATTGCTGCCATTTGCAGCACAACATCCACGGCAGATCACGTGAGGGGAGAGCGAGAGAGAGAGAGAAAAAGAGAGAGAGGGGGAAATATTTCCGTGTTAGTTTAGGACACATAACGTAACCCGGGCTGGGGGGGGAGGCATTTTACGATCATTTTTACGTTCCAGATGCATACTGTACGCCCACGCCAACCTCTGAAAAATATTTTTAAACAACGAACGCACCAATAATTTGTATTTTATGAATGAATGACGTCATTGTCGTCCTCTCTGCTCTGTACAGCTTAATGGTGCTCTAAAAGCTTACTCTCGGTTCAACCTCGCTTTCTGATAATGTCATCTTTCTCGCAACTGTTACTATAACAACCATGTTCTTGGCGCAAATCCATTGCCATGTGTGGTAAATCAGGTGCAAATTTGCTCCAAGCTGTCAGTTTTGTGGGCGTGTTTGTGCCAGTATATGATTAGAGCAATATCCTTAGTGAATAGGTGGGTAACTGGGCGCAGACTGCGGGTGCAGTTGTGGTGCAATATTTAACGCTATTACCGGATGCAGCGCATTCTTTGTGAATATGCCCCTAAGTTGCTTTGTGATATTTATTAGGTGAAATTGTTCAACATGGTGACAAATCAATATCTGAGTAAAGGGTTTCAAATGTTTTTGTAAGCAGCACTTTTCTGAGTGGTTGGTAGCAACAAGACACTGGGGGGGAAAAGGAATTTACGAGTCTGAGTTGCAGATGTGTAGTTTAGCTAACACCATTATTTTGTACGATATACTAAACATATCAGCAAACGATGTGATCTAAATACCACATATTCCAAGAGAAGGTATGTTTTGAGCCATTCACATGCATGCTCGAATGGATTTTTTTCCCCATGCTGACATAATTAGTTGTATGTTACCAGACACCGCGTTCTCTTCCTCATCGTCTCCCTCGTCCTCTTTGAGATTGTCCAAATGTCTATAAAACATATAACATAACTATGTTCTCTGTTGCATGGTTTAGTTGCACGAACAAATATGAACAGAGATAGCCATTAGCATTAGCTGAAGTACAGTATTTCCTAACAATGCCACAAAAAAAATAATTGTGCAATTAAATTACTAAATCACAAATTTAGGGATCTGTTCAGTATGTCTAACAAATGCAATGCACTTACGTCATCACTTGAGGGAATACCAGAAGTCGTTTGCGCTTCTGTTCTGGTGAAATCGGTGGTAGGCTGGCGAAGTATGGTCTCTCTGGGACACCGTAGTTCGTGTGCTTAAAATCATTGCATTCTCTTGTTTGACCGATAGATGGCGGTAGTGAGCTACACACTGGGGCTTTAATTACAATCAACGGTCCAATTAGTCATTTCTATTTATAATACCTAATCAACTACTAGGCTTCCATTCTGGTTGCTGGTATGTCAGAATAAAAGATAAACCTGCTGTTTAATTCCTGTTTAATCAAAAATAGGAGCACCTTGACAATAGTCCTCTTTTCACAGGCATTACATAAAACATTGAACAAGAAATAGTCAATCAGAGCAATTTTATTTAAATCAGTTACCTAAATTACCATAGATATATAATGTTCACAAAAAAAAGAAAAAAAAAACGGTCTTTTTTTTCAATGTCTTCTTTTAAAGTACGGTAATATAAAATAATTTACCTGGTTTATTGCAGACAAATCTTGTTACAGTAAAATATTGTGTAGCTATATGTTGAGTCGCTGTCAATCTTTACGTCATCTGAAATTCTTTCCATTCTTTTTCTCAACCGCTTGCTCCTCACAAGGGTCACGGGGATCCCAGCTGGCTTCGGGTAGTAGGCGGGGTACACCCTGAACTGGTTGCCAGGCAATCACAGGGCACACAAAGACGAACAACCATCCACACACACACAAGCACACCTAGTGACAATTGGGAGCGCCCAATTAACCTGCCATGCATGTCTTTGGAATGTGGGAGGAGACCGGAGTACCCGGAGACGACCCACGCAGGCACGGGGAGTCGGACGTCTGTGGTATCTACCCCATTGATTTATAAGAGACACTCCAGAGACCCAATTATTTGTTTGTAAGCAATTAAAAAAGTTAATGTTCTATAATATGTCCGTTTTAAGCAGTAAGCATTTTTAGATAGCTACTCACATCTTGATTGGACATGTCCCAGTATGGTCTTTCTCCAAAGGACATCACCTCCCACATGACGATGCCATAACTCCACACATCACTTGCAGAGGTGAATTTTCGAAACTGGGTGGCTTCTGGAGCAGTCCACCGGACGGATATTTTTCCACCCTGTTGAGAAAAATATAGGTGAGTGACAATGTTCCAACAAGAAATTGTACATGAATGCTGAATTTTCAGTTCTTTTTCAGTTTATGCTGTGAGGAGTTATCCTTTTCCATCTAACCCCGGGTTTTCACCGGATGCGGTTGCGGTGCGGTTGCGGTGCGGTTGCGGTGCGGTCCGGCGACGCAAGCAATTAGATTCCATTCATTCGAATGGTGCAGTTTACACCGCTTGCGGGTGCGTTGCGTGTCGACTGCGGAAGGCCTGCGGCGTGCCGCAAGCCTTCCGCAAGGATAGACCTATTTTCTATTTTTGCCGGACGCCGCAGCGGTAGGCCTCCGGCAAATGGCAAGCTAGCACAAAACACATCGAGCGGGACAGGAAGACCGAGGCGGTTTCAAAATAAATTTCCGGTTACCTTTCAGAATAAAACACTCGCCAGCTCCTATTTCGCAAGTTTTTCAGCAAAACGTGACGTGGGCGTCGCCGGGCCATGTGCTCATTCACGGTTTAGACACCAGCAAACATGGACGAGGAGAGGTTTATATTGGAGGTGGAAAACCACAAAATAATATATGACACGGCACATCCTTTTTATAAGGACTGTAATGTATTGTGAGTTTGATGTTCGCGATTGCTTGTTGTGCCCGTCTCGCTTGCCGTACTGAGCGGCAGCCGGACGCGGAAGACAGAAATAAAGAGTGGACCCGCACTGACCCGACTCTCGTTATTAATATACTTTACAAGGACAACCAAAAAAAGGATGCTGCATGGAATCTCATAGCAGAAGAAGAAGAAAAGGTTAAATCAAAAGAAGTCCACCTCTCTTTCTGCTTCTCTGTTGAGCAGAGACTTTCTGTATGTTTGTCGTTGTGAAATGCCACATGATCGCGCGCGCGCGGTCCCGCGAGACACGTTGGGAAGTGGGCGGCGATGGAGCTGCCGGACCGCAGCTGTGCGGAGCCGGTGTGGATTGACAAAAAAATTGACCCGTCCGGAGCACGCAGTCAAGACGCACCGCACCGCAACCGCACCGCAACCGCATCCGGTGAAAACCCGGGGTAAGAATATCTTCTGCATCTTCCTCAACACCGTTTACTCTTATGTTACTACATGCATCAATCTTCTCTTCTTAGGTGTTCCATGAGCTGTTTTGCCTGGCAGGTCCATCCTGCCATCTGTCTACCAATATGCACAGTATCTCTCCTCTAGTGGACATGCCCAAACCATCTAAATTTGCTCCTAAATCATCCAACCTCGGTTGACCCTATATTGCGCTAATTTCTAATCGTATCCAACCTGGTCAGTGTGGGCTAACTTTCAAATAACATTCAAATTAAAATTCAATCAAATGACTAGTCGATTCAGTCAAACTCTGACTGTACAATAAGACTATATTGTGTATACTAAACTGATTAAGTACAACATCAAGGTTAAAGGCGCAGTCTGCTGGTTTCACTCAGGAAAATGTACTTTTTAAATACAGGATTTAAATGAACTAACTACTTTTCAATTTATACATATGGGCTTTTCATAGCGTGTGGGAGTGATTTTGTCCTAAACCCCGACCCCCAAGCCTGTATTTTGCCATTTTGTGTTTGTTTTGTAAACAGTGGGACGTTTCTGTGGAAAGACAGTGTTTACACCCCTCCAGCCAATCCCAGAGCGGGGGATGACATGTCGCAAACGGGGCCGAGCGAACGTGTCGGCTGCGTGACTACACTCCCGCGGCAATTTGAAAGCACGCATGGATTATTTTTTCTTCACTCACTCATTCACACACATAAGCTTCTGTGAGTGAGTCCCCGTTTGCGACATGCCAACACAAAATGACAAAATACAGGCTGGGGGGGGGGCCTTAGGACAAAATCACCACCAAAGATTAACATAAACCCAGATGTGTAGACTGAGAGAGTGTGTACATCCTGTATTTAAAAAGTGCATTTTCCTGAGTGAAACCGGCATACTGGGCCTTTAACAATGTAATTCAGTGGTGTCAAAAATAAGGCTCGCGGGCCGTAGCAGGCCCGCAAAAGGGTTTAATCCAGCCCGCAAGATGATTTAGCAAAGTTAAAAACTAAAAACTAAAAAAAAATAATAAAAAAAGTCATGTCGGACTAATTAATCAGCTAATTAATCACAATCAAAATATCTAAAATTTGTAGTTTCACAAGCAGTCCTCAGAGGAGCAATGCAACTTGTACAGGGAATCGTCCTGGATGTCATTATTTTACACACAACAAAGTTACAGTTTGTTTAATTATTATTATTATTATTATTTTAATCATAGACCGACAAATGTGTTAAATACGACACAAATTCAATTACTGGTAACACAAATAGATATGACAAGAATTAGCGTCCTTATAACGTCATTAACTGTGCATGCAATGCATTCTGGGAACAATATATATGTAAAACAGGTAGATTTAACACGTCCATAACCCAGTGTTGCCGCGTTCCATTTGCATTTGTATTATTTTTTGGATCAATATGATTACAGTTGAGCTCCGTAATTTAGGGCTGGCACACAAATAGTGAATATTTGCGTATAATTGACGGCAATCCTTTTTAAGTTATATACCGTTATTTTACTGATGCGGCCCACTTGGTAACATATTTTCCTCCATGCGGCCCCTGAGCTAACACCCCTGATGTGATTGGATCAACAATACTGCTTTGGGATAGTATCTTGGAAGCATTTAATGTGCACTGCTGAGCGAGCATGGATGTAAACAACATTGCACATTACCATGTATACAAAAACAGTATCCATTCCTTGAAATTTATTTTTACTCCCAGATATTGTAAATGGTATTTTTGTTCCTCTTGATTGTTGTCTTTTGTGTAATTTGAGCTTCAATCTGTTCAGTTTTCAATTTTGTCTTGAATCAATGTCATAGTTTTTCTTATTTTGAATAGGTAAAAAAAATAAATAAAAAAAAAATCAATAATTATCAATATTACATTAATAATAAAATATCACCCAGTCCCATTAAAGCACATTATGTTTAAAAAGGTGTTTATGTAATCTTTATATTGACCACTTTTGACCAGTGCTAACCACTCTGACACCATGCTTCCTTCCATCAACATCCACTCAAAGAAAAATATTTTAATTATTTTTTTTTTTTTTTTTTTTTTTTTAGAAAAAAAAAGAAAAAAAAGTGGGAGTGTACTGAAAGACAAGTACTTGAATTGACTTACGGTAGTTGAGTAGACAGCTTCAGGATCGTCATTTGTTATCCTGGACAGGCCAAAGTCAGATACTTTACATACAAGATTGCTGTTGACAAGGATGTTTCGAGCAGCCAAATTCCGATGGACGTATCCCATATCGGCAAGATATCTCATTCCTGCTGCTATGCCCCGCAGCATCCCAACCAACTGAATAACTGTGAACTGATCATCATGTATCTGTGCAGAGAAAACAAGCCGGTAAGCAATCCTTATTCTTTCTTGGGATTTTGGAATACTCAGGATACTCACTCTTAGGAAGGCATCTAATGGGCCGTTCTCCATGAACTCTGTCACGATCATCACTGGTTTTCCTGAAAAACAAAAAACAGAGCATGGGTAGATAATGAAAACAGTTTGTTCACAAAATACTCCACACAAAAAAATTTACAAAACTCTTTTTTGTCTTTAATGTGTTGTAAACATTTCAAATAGTGTTTACTTGAGAAAAATCTTATAAAGGCAGAATGGCTAATTTAATAAGATATAATGCCAAAAATGTTCCACACATTACCTCTTGTCACTACTCCTTCAAGATGCACAATATTGGGATGGTCGAACTGTCCCATAATGCTGGCTTCGCACAGGAAGTCCCTTTTTTGCTTCTCTGTATAACCCACTTTTAATGTTTTGATGGCGACTGCAGCGTCCCGCTTTCCAGGTACTTTTAGCCGCCCACTGCACACCTCCCCCAACTGTCCTGTATGGCATGAAAGATTCGTTGAAGGTAAAGAGACCAAGCATTTTATTTTTAATTTCCATTTTTCAATTGGTAATCAGAAAATAAAAACCAAGACTATAACTCATAATTTTGTTAATCATGTTGAAAAATCTACCATAAAAACAAGACTAATTTCATAAATTTTATGCTCAGATCAAAAATCTGAAATTGAAAAACACAGAACGACTTTGATTTTAATATTAATTTACTGTGTTTATGTGAGACAGAAGTTTGGTAACGAGCATGAGCAACGATGTTAGCTGTGAAATGGAAATGGAAGATATAAGTTCATACACAAAAGAAGACTGGTCCATTTTTTTTGTGTGAACAGAATACACTTTTTTTTTTCCAATCTGTTGTTCCAGATTAAAGCTAGTATATATTTTTTTCAATTTTGGGTATTCTTAATTTAAAAAGTTTAATTTGTTTTTAAATCTTGAAATGGTCTCGCCTCACATTTCCTCTATGAGCTCTTCCACTCTTAGGTCAGTGGACCAGGCGCTACTTGAGGTACTGAAGACTCAGTGGAGGCTCGGAGGGGATCAAGCTTTTTCCGTTGCTGGTCCCTCTCTTTGGAAATTACCTCAAAAAAAAAAAATGTTAGCCAGCTCCCTCTCTGTTACTTTTTTAAACACATCTTAAATGCATTGTTTTAATTGTCTCTGATTTATTATTATTATTTTTTACTCCATGTACAGCACTTTGTATGCAGCAATAGTTGTTTTTAAGAGAATTTATGGTGAGAAGTGTTAGCATGTAAATAGAGTGTGAAGCGAGGAGCTAGGAGGGTGCAATTAGAGAAATTAGATGTACCCACTGACTGTCTTTCCAAAACCCATGGAATAATTACAATGACATTTTACCCGTCTTTGCTATTGTACATGAATATAACGTCTCTACAAAGTCTAAATAAAAGCTACGTCCTGTCTTCAATGTGTGATTATTTGACTTTCAGTATGAAAGATGCTAGCGCGAACCTGACAATAGCCAGATAGGTAATATCCATCTGGTACCCCTCCACAGTAATTTTGTAGGAAAAAGGCGGGACATTCTGTACAATAATTCAAGCTGATTGGACGATGCGACATTCTACACGCTTGTTTTAACCAATGACGGCCATGGGTGAAAATGTCATCTCCGTTCATGTCGAAGGGGGGAAAAGCACAAACATCTTACCAGCTAGAAATGCACAAAGCGCCCCTCGCTGTTCAACATTCAACAAAGAAATGGTGAGTAAATCTGCGAAAACAGAATTAATTGCAGCGTCAATTTGTCTATGTTAGGTTTGTTTGTTAGCTCCGGCGTCAGCGCTGGCTTCCTGGTTTTGTCACAGTTGCATATCCCGCCCCCAAACACAATGTCGCTCTGTGATTGGTCCGAACCGAACGGCGGTTATTAACGGGAGCGGTACAAGATATATTCTCGGGAGTTTGTGAACTCACAAATACCGCGAGAATTCATCTTGCGAGAGCAAGGTTATGCTAGCGCAGGAACTAAACAGAAAGCTGACAGACTCACCTGCTTCTATAACCCGTTCAATTTGAATGTAGGATGCATCCAGCTCCTTGGCAAATTGATAAACAGCCCTGTTTGGATCCTCATTCATTTCAGGGTCAATATATGTTTTGGTGCCTGGAAATTTAACTGAAAAAGAAAATAGGATTATTATTTTATTGGAATGCAGACCAGGAAGCAGGACCGGCCCATGGCATAAACAGTTTGTGCGGTTGTTTAGGGCTACAACTGCTGTGCGATGCGCGCTACACTGCATAAATACGGAGGCCACAGCCGGACCTGAGTCAACCTACTACTATTCAACAAATCTAGGACGACTTATACTATGGGAGAGTAAAAGTTGAAACACACGAATCAACATTCCTGCGATTGGCTGGCAACCAGTCCAGGATGTACCACGCCTCCTGCCCAAAGCCAGCTGAGATAGGCTCCAGGCTCAACCAGTCGATCGCGATCGACGGGTAGTCCGCGGACTGATCGCAAGTCGACCGCAAGGAGAGAGCGAGCGAGAAAGCGAGAGAGCGAGCGAGAGAGAGAGAGAGAGAGAGAGAGAGAGAGAGAGAGAGAGAGAGAGAGAGAGAGAGAGAGAGAGAGAGAGATATTGTTTGTGTTTATTTATTTTTATTATTATTTTTTTGTAGGAACTACCCGTGTGGACCATATTACACATTCAGTCAAAAAAGTATTTAAAAAATAAATAAATAAATATATATATATATATATATATATATATATATATATATATATATATATATATATACCCTTGTGAGGAATAAGCAGTCAAGAAAATGGATGGATGGATGGATGGATATATATATATATATACCCTTGTGAGGAATAAGCAGTCAAGAAAATGGATGGATGGATGGATGGATATATATATATATATATATATATATATATATATATATATATATATATATATATATATGTAACCCAGAAGTGCTGCACCGGCCCCTGCGCACTGGCGACGTGCTTGACGGAAGTGGGCAGCGGTCAGCATTAGCAGCTAGCAGCCGAGCACAACAGAGCACTTACAGGACACACTAAAATGGCGGGAAAACGAGCCAAAACATATTTTCATGAAGAGTGGGAGGAAGATTATTTTTGTGTTTATTATAATTCAAAACCCGTCTGTTTAATCTGCAAGGGAACAGTGGCGTTGGCGAAAAAAGGAAATCTGGAGCGGCACTTTAAAACTCTACACGGGAGCTATGACAAGGAAGTACTGACAAAAACCGCCTTACTCACTGCAGAAGTGCGGGATTTGAAAGCACAGCAAGCAATTTTCACAAAACCGAAGACCAAGTCTAAAGCCGCAACTATTGCTTCCTATCGCGTAAGTCACGTTCTTGCTAAACACAGGAAGCCATTCAGAGACGGGGAAATTGTTAAGGAAGCTTTTCTCGAAGCAGCGGATAGCCTTTTTAATGACTTTAAAAATAAATCTGAGTTTGTTTGTTGTACAGGAGCAACTGAGGAAGGATATTGACAGATGTGAGCGCTTTTCCATCCAGTTTGACGAGTCGACTGACATAGTGGATGTGTCACAATTGTTTTCATCAGGATGGTTTTTGAAGACATGAGCACCAAGGAAGAGCTACTCATCATTTTGCCATTAAAAGGACACATCAGAGGTGAAGATATTTTTAATGCGTTCATGGAATTTGTTGGTGAGACAAAGCTGCCTCTCTTCAAGCTGATCTCCATCACAACTGACGGGGCACCTGCTATGACAGGCCACACCAGTGGGTTCATTGCACTGTGCAAACAAAGCGAATCTTTCCCAGACATCCTGAGTTATCATTGTATAATTCACCAGCAAGCATTGTGTGGAAAGATTTTAAATATGAAAGAAGTAATGGATATTGGAATGAAGATTGTGTGTTCAGTTCGGGCCAGGAGTCTGCAGAGAAGGCTTTTTCGTGCTTACTTGGAGGAAAATGATGCTGATCACACAGACCTGGTGCTCCACACAGATGTTCGGTGGCTAAGTAGAGGCAAATTTTTGGCCAAATTTTCAGAGCTGTTGCCTGAAATCAAGGCCTTCTTCCTGACCAATTCCAAGCATGTGGATTACCATGCAAAGTTAGAGGACCACCAGTGGCTATTAGATTTATTATTCCTCACTGATTTGACTGGTGAGTTCAATGACTTGAATTTAGAGCTACAGGGAAAGGATAAAGATGTACTCAACATGGTGAGATCAGTGAACACATTTAAAAGCAAGCTACAGCTGATGTCAACCAGGCTGCAGCATGGCAACCTGCACAACTTCCCTCACATGCAAACAGAACTACAGCGTCAAGGAAAAAGTGTGACGCAGATTGACCGTGCACGTTATGAGGAACTTGTTCAAAGCATCTTGTCAGAGTTTGAGAGGCGTTTTACTGACTTTGCCTCAATTGAGCCTGTAGCCAGCTATATGTGTTTTCCATTTGCTAAAAATATTGATGTTGGTTTAGTTTAGTTTAGTTTATTCATGTTTTCCTTTCGGACACATTACAGTTTACATCAATCACATCACATCATTTGCAACATTGACGTCCGAAAGAAGGGACGGGTAGAAGCCGAAGCTTATTCGAGACCCGTCCCCATCGACCCATTACTATAACGCATCAATCATATACATTATTTAGAATAGACATTAATTTTTAGCGTTATCCATCCCATACTATCCCAGACACTGCTCGCTCAGTTCATCTTGAATGTCCGTGTGTAGATTGTGGCTAGTCCCAGTCATTTAGAACTGGTGAGTCGGTCCCCAGACGCCACCAGCAAGCCCACGCCGCCAGGCGAGCAGCCAAGGCAAGCGCAATTCTTCTCTTTCACCAGTAGGGTCTTCGCTGACCTCGGATCAGCTTTCACACATGTTGTGCTTTCCAGAAGAGTAGATCGGCTTGCATTCGGCCCATTGCTTTCAAGCAATTTCAGCACTCGATTCTGGTCAGGTAGCACCACTGGTTGCTAGCATGTTGTGGATCTGATGACTCCTGTGCGCTGCCCAGCCTAGCTCACCCAGCAGAGCGGCCCACGCCAGCCAAATTCCAGGAACCAGACCACCAACCCCCATTTTGCGTATTGACAGCAGATTCATTGGAGCCACAATACAGCCTTATCATGTAGCCTTGACTGTTACAACAAATGTCCAAACGGAATTCGAGCCAGACAATATTTAGATTCAAACGGGAACAGCAATACATGTTATCAATGCAGGTGTATAAACAAGAGTTAGCCTTGGCAAAGTCAGCAAATAATCATATACAACTCCAGCTTTGGGTAATTAGTGATGTTGTTGTTGTTGTTGTTGTGATATTGTGAATTACTGTTGTCTCTCAAGCGCAGCCAATTCCTCAGCTCCTTTCACGATTCGTGTTTTTAGTTGACCAGAGTTATCTTTAGTTTGAATAAAAATTCGGCAGTCTTTTGTCCACGTGCTTTCGATAAGTCCATTCTTTCTCATTTGTCGAGCCTTTTTGGCGATGTCAGCATTTCGTTTGGTGAGATTTTCGTTTATGTAGACATGTTTCCCACGAAGCTTGTGACGGTCTCTCAGAAGAGCAATCTTTTTCTTTCTGTCAACAAACCTGATCAGAACTGCCGGTGGTCGTGTCCCTCCAGTTGGAAGCGAAAAGCACATCTGAATGTGCGCAGGATCAACAGTTAATCCCAAATCTCTGAGTTGAAGTGTCACTTGCTGTTCCACAGTCTCGTTCCCTGAATATTGGTCAGAATCTTCCGTGCTCGTGCTAGCCGCAGCTCTCAAAGGGCCACGGCGCGGCTTGATCTTGATACCGGTGACTAACACATCGTTGATACAAAGATTTTGTTCCAAATCATCCACTTTTTGTTCCAAGGCAACAATGCGTCGATCTTTTTCCTGTGTCTCTTTCTTCAATTGCTGTATTTCCTGAAGAAGTGGCTCAATGCTCTTCTTCATTTCAAGTAATTCGGCAACCATTCCACTGAGTTTTTTAAGAGAAGATTTTATCTCCTCAATCTCGTCGGCTCTTTTTCCGCCAGGCATTCTGCAACAATGTAGTTACAAATCCCAATGCAAAAATCAACAAGTAGTTAGATTCACGAGCGAGTGCAGGAGCAAGTACAGATGCGTCCTTCCTCAACAGATGCGTCCTTGACATAAAATCTTGGTGACATTGCTGCCAAAGTGAAAGCACTTTTTGACATGGAAATATCTGCACTTGTGTCACGCCGCCACCGGCGTGGCGGTCCATGCTTTTATTTTCGGCTCCATGTTTCCATGATTATCACCACCTGCCACCAATCAACCCACATAATAAAAGCCATCTGCATTCTCCCCTCCGTGCCGAAGTGTCACATCTCAGTGCATGGAAGCGTCCCACAGTCCTCGAGTCCTTGTTCCCGTTGCCTTGTCGTTTTGCCTTGTTTTTGTGCCTTTTCCTCCCCAGCGGAGCGCCCTTAGTTACCCCTTGTGCCTTGAGCCTTTTTTCCTCCCTAGCGGAGCGCCTTTAGTTGTCCCCTGTACCTTTTGCCTGTTTTTTCCTCCCCAGTGGAGTGTTTTTAGTTCTCCACTTTTTGACTTCCCTTTCTCCTCTCAGTTTGAGAGGAGACAGCTGCTGACCGGAAATAAACCTGTTGCCTTGGTGGCCTACCTTTATCCTGCGTCTGATTCCTACCTCTCCTTGTCGTGTCAGTACACTTCGGCCAGCATGGACCCAGCAGGAAAGGTCGAGGCGACACTGCAGAACCAGGAGGTCCGGCTTGACAACCATGACCGGGTTCAGCAAGCCATGATGTCACAGCTGGGGGAACGTTCCAGCCAGGTCCACGAAATGGTGAGCCACATGCGGCGTCGAGCTCCAACCCCCACCGGACAGCTACCCCACCCTGAACTCTCCGTCCCGACCACGTCATTCACCGGGGTTGGATTGAAACTGGCCTCCCCAGAACGATACTCCGGTGAACCCGGACGTTGTCAGACTTTCCACACGGAATGTGATATCCATTTCGAACATTCACCACAGGCATTCTCCACAGCCCGGTCCCGGGTGGCCTTCATGGTTTCTCACCTGACTGGACGGGCCAAAACCTGGGCAACCGCGGAATGGGCCAGGGGCTCCTCGGTCTGTCAGAATGTACAGGACTTTCAAGCCGCCTTGCGCCAAGTCTTTGATCCCGACAACAACGACCGAGAGAAGGCACGAGCCTTGAGCCGGCTCCAACAAGGCAGAGAACCCGTCAGCAATTACGCAATCCGCTTTCGCACCTTGGCAACGAACAGTGGCTGGAACTCCACAGCACTACAAGATCACTTCATGAAAGGATCTCACCCGCCATACAAGAACTCCTGATCCCCGTGGAACTTCCCACAGACTTGGACGCTTTGATCTCCCTCGCGATCCGCACAGATCATCGTCACCGAGAACTGACCAAGATCGCCAGACTCCAAAGGAGGGAGGAATCCACCTCTCGGTCACAGCCACTGGTGACAGAGAGGCCGCAGCCCATCTTCCCACCCCGACCGACGCTAAAGGAGGTGGGCCACGCCGGAGAGGAACCCATGCAGCTTGGACGGGCGCAGCTAACCCCCGAGGAGCGACAGCATCGCCGCCGAGAGGGCCGCTGCTTCTACTGTGGCGAACTTGGCCACCTGGTGGGAACCTGCACCGCTAAAAGAGGCTCACCGGTGAGTTCCCCGTCACCCCGACCCGCCAAGGACCAACAGCTTACTCAGATCCAGATAACCCACCGCAATCTCACCACAGATCTGTCAGCCCTCATCGACTCCGGCTCCGATGAGAGCCTCATGGACTGGCGCCTTGTAAAACAAGTACGAGCCACCACCGAACCCCTTCCGCTGACCATCCAGGCTAGAGCGCTGAACGGCAAGGAGCTCTTCAGTATCACCCACATCACCGAACCCCTGGAAGTACGAATCGGACAGCACCTCGAGACTCTTCGCTTCCATGTTTTCCATGCTTCATCCCCCACTTTGGTTCTGGGACACCCTTGGCTGCGTTTACACAACCCCAGGATCGACTGGAACTCCGGAGTCGTACTGGAGTGGGGAAAGAACTGCATGACTCACGGGTTGGAACAACCCGCACCCCGGACCACCACAGCCAAGGTTCACCAGGTGTCCCTCGCCTCGTCCACTCAAGAGGAATACCCGAACCTGCACACCGTTCCCTCCTTCTACCACCACCTGCGGGAGGTATTCAGCAAGACCAAGGCCATGACTCTTCCTCCACATCGACCGTATGACTGCCCGATTGACTTGATCCCAGGATCAACCATCCCCAAGGGGAGATTGTACTCGGTCTCAGGACCCGAACGCCAGGCCATGAACACCTACATTGACGACTCCTTGAAAGCCGGACTCATCCGACCGTCTTCCTCGCCTGCGGGGGCAGGCTTCTTCTTTGTGAGCAAAAAGGATGGATCTCTACGCCCATGCATTGACTACAGCCCCTTGAATGACATCACGATTAAGAACCGGTACCCACTGCCATTGATGTCCTCAGTGTTCGACCAGCTGCAACAAGCTAAGATATTCACGAAGCTCGATCTCCGAAACGCCTATCACCTCATCCGAATCCGCGAGGGGGATGAATGGAAGACTGGTTTCAACACTCCCCGGGGACATTACGAGTACCTGGTCATGCCTTTCGGCCTCACGAACGCTCCAGCAGTCTTCCAGGCCATGATTAACGACGTACTAAAGGATTTCATTGACCACTTTGTGTACGTTTACCTGGATGATATCCTGATTTACTCTCCTGACCAAGTAAGCCATCAAAACCATGTGAACCGAGTCTTGCAACACCTGCTTGATCATCAGCTGTACGTGAAAGCGGAAAAAAGCCTGTTCCACGTCAACACCATCTCCTTCCTGGGATTTGTCGTTTCACCCGGGAGGGTGGAGATGGACTCCGACAAGGTCAGCGCCGTGCGAGATTGGCCCACGCCGGACTCGCGAAAGAAGGTTCAGCAGTTCCTCGGATTTGCCAACTTTTACCGACGGTTCATAAGAAACTTCAGCACCATTGCCGCTCCCCTACACGCCTTGACCTCCCCGCTGGTTCGATTCATGTGGACCCCGGAAGCCGAAAGAGCATTTAAGGACTTAAAAATTCAATTTACCAATGCCCCAATCCTCAAAGTTCCTGACCCCAAACGCCAGTTCGTGGTGGAGGTGGACGCCTCGAATATTGGGATAGGGGCAGAATTGTCCCAGCGATGCCAAGAGGACGGCAAGACACATCCCTGCGCCTTCCTCTCGCGGAAGCTATCCAAAGCAGAACGCAACTACTCTGTTGGAGATCGGGAGCTGCTAGCTGTGAAGGTGGCTCTCGAGGAGTGGAGGCACTGGCTGGAAGGAGCTGAACACCCCTTCGTGATCTGGACCGACCACCGGAACCTAGAATATCTACGCCATGCCAAGAGACTCAACCCTCGACAGGCCAGATGGTCTTTGTTTTTTAATCGTTTTGCATTCTCTCTCACCTACAGGCCAGGCAGCAGAAACATCAAGGCTGACGCCTTATCAAGGGTCCACGAATCCGAACCTTTTGAGACCCAGCCCGAAACAATTTTGCCCCGAGACTGTGTGGTAGGAGCTATGAGGTGGCAGATAGAAGACGACATCAAGGAGGCTCTTCGAGATGTCACTCCTCTCACGGCATGCCCTCCACGTCGACTCTTCGTACCTGAGGGGCTCCGAGCCCAGGTAATACACTGGGCTCACACATCACGACTGTTCTGTCATCCTGGAATCCGCAGGACCATGTTCGCTGTGGCACGGAGATTCTGGTGGCCGGCAATGGAGACCACCATCAAAGAATACGTCGCCGCTTGTCCAACTTGTGCCAGAAACAAGACCTCCAATCAGTCCCGGATGGGCCGTCTCCTACCGCTACCAATCCCATCCAGGCCATGGGCAGAAATCTCCTTGGACTTTGTGACCGGACTACCCCCATCCCATGGTAAAACCACAATCCTCACAGTTGTTGACCGATTCTCCAAAATGGTTCGCTTCATTCCACTGACCAAGCTCCCATCCGCCAAGACTACCGCAGACATCATGATCCACCACATATTCAGGTTTTATGGTTTCCCCTTACACATCGTTTCCGACCGTGGACCACAGTTCGTCTCCCGATTCTGGACTCAGTTTTGCAAAGCCCTGGGAGTCAAGGCCAACCTGACTTCGGGATACCATCCGGAGGCCAATGGACAGGCCGAAAGACTGAACCAACAACTTGAAACCGGACTCAGATGCCTCGTATCCCAGAACCCGACTTCCTGGAGCGATTACCTGGTATGGGTCGATCTCGCACATAACTCTTTACCCACGTCTGCCACAGGTCTCACCCCGTTCAAATGCGTCCATGGCTACGACCCCCCATTCTTCGCCGAACTGGTAGAGGAGGCAACGGTCCCCTCGGTCCAGACCATGGTCCGTCGGTGCCACAAAGTCTGGTCGGCGGCCCGGATGGCGCTTCAACGCCAGGGAGACCGGGTGAAAAGGGCCGCCGACCGGAGAAGAAGACCAGCGCCCGGATACCGCCCAGGCCAACGGGTGTGGCTGGCAGCAAAACACCTTCGACTCAAGGTACCATGTCCAAAGCTGGTCCCACGATTTGTGGGGCCTTTTCCCGTGACTCTAGGTCCAGCTGCCGTAAGACATCCTCAACAAGCCCACCGTCAACGAGGACGCCAACGTGCGCCTCATCCGGCAGCTGCGTGCCGAGATCGCGCGACTCAAAGCGCTGCTGCTACGCGGCGGACAGATCGCTCCGCTGGACTCGCCCACCGCGCTCAGCATGGAGGAGAGGCTGCACCAGAACGAATGTGTGAGAGTTTGCGATGTTGACACTGAAGTGGTAGATCTTTGGAGCTTGGCGAGTTGAAAAGTAGATCTTGGGTCAAAAAAGTTTGGGCACCCCTGAGTTAGGGTTTAATTGTCTTTCCACGTCAGCCAAGTTAAACCGGTCCACGAAAGCCCGCTTGTACCCTCCGAACCTGATCCACCTCCCCCCGAGATGATTGATGGCGGCCACGTTTAAAAGGTCAGAAGACTCTTGGATGTTCGTAATCGGGGCCGCGGGAGGCAATACCTGGTAGACTGGGAGGGATACGGCCCGGAGGAAAGGCAATGGGTTCCCTCCCGGTTTATTGTTGATCCCTCGCTTATTGATGATTTTTATAAAGAACACCCTGACATTCCTGGGCCGTCAAGAGCCGTCCGTTGAGGGGGGGGGGGGGGGGGGGGGGGTACTGTCACGCCGCCACCGGCGTGGCGGTCCATGCTTTTATTTTCGTGTCCATGTTTCCTGTTTTATTTTGAAATTCTAACTCTCCTCTCACCCCAGGTCACTTGCGCTTCCTGCTGCTCACTAATTACCGGCCCCCGCCCATGATTATCACCACTGGCCACCAATCAACCCACATAATAAAAGCCATCTGCATTCTCCCCTCCGTGCCGAAGTGTCACATCTCAGTGCATGGAAGCGTCCCACAGTCCTCGAGTCCTTGTTCCCGTTGCCTTGTCGTTTTGCCTTGTTTTTGTGCCTTTTCCTCCCCAGCGGAGCGCCCTTAGTTACCCCTTGTGCCTTGAGCCTTTTTTCCTCCCTAGCGGAGCGCCTTTAGTTGTCCCCTGTACCTTTTGCCTGTTTTTTCCTCCCCAGTGGAGCGTTTTTAGTTCTCCACTTTTTGACTTCCCTTTCTCCTCTCAGTTTGAGAGGCGACAGATGCTGACCGGAAATAAACCTGTTGCCTTGGTGGCCTACCTTTATCCTGCGTCTGAGTCCTACCTCTCCTTGTCGTATCAACTTGAGGATGAGATTCTGACCTTGCAAAATGACATTGAGATGAAAGCCAGATCAACATTTGCTCAACCTGGACAAAATGTCAAGTTCTGCAAACTTCTGTTGGAGGAGAAGTATCCCAACCTTAGAAGATGTGCCTTGAACCTGACAGCTCTTTTTGGATCAACTTACCTGTGCGAGTCTGCATTCTCACACATGAAAATCATCAAGTCCAAGTACAGATCAGTAATGACCAATGACCACCTTGTTGCCTGCCTACGACTTGCAACCAGCAACTATACTGATTATGAGAAGCTAGCTGCCTCCTCCCAGTGTCAGGTCTCCCACTATGGTAGGAAGTGATTTCCTTCTTTTTTTTTTTTTTTTAAAACTCAGCGCTATACTTGTCTTATATCTGTCCTCCCCCCCTCCAGTTTCTTTCATATTAAGGTCAGTTATGGTTATTATTATTCATTATGGAGTTTGCCAAGTGTGTGTTGCATGAGTGAGATCAGAAGAGCGCTATCTGATGTCTAGTGGTGTTTAAAACAACACAAAAAAAGTGTTGTGAGGTTACAGCAGGCTGGAAAGATGTGTGAGAGTTTGCGATGTTGACACTGAAGTGGTAGATCTTTGGAGCTTGGCGAGTTGAAAAGTAGATCTTGGGTCAAAAAAGTTTGGGCACCCCTGAGTTAGGGTTTAATTGTCTTCCATTTACAGTATGTTAGGTTGTCATGTTTTCAGTGTGAAGCAAAAATAAGCTCACTGCTACAATACTTTTGAAAGTGAGTGTATTTAGCAGTAACAGATAAGGACCTGCAGCACTGTAGTAGCCCATTCTTTTTCAAATCAGCAGTTTGCCACCGGAGTGCATCATTCCTGTTTCAATTTGGGGAACTGTCTGAAGTGGTGTCTCAAGGGGCATCATTAGTGGCGGTCAGTGTTTAAAAAACTCTTACTGATAGCATCCTGGAAGCAGCACTTACAACAAAGCGACGTGACCACACTCACTTTTGCTCTTTAAACTGTCTGGCTTTTCATTTTTTGTTTCTTACTCATGGGTGCTACTACCCTCCTAGGGACATCATTACATTTTATGAACAAGTACTGTATATGTACTCACATTGAAAGTAAAGCTCCTCGTCTCCCTCTTGAGCCGCTTTACTGTACCCGCAATGCCTGCAGCGGCATAAGAAGAGAGGGGCACAATCAGATCATTACAAAGAATAAATAGACACATTTAAGTGCATGAATGTCAATGCAGCAACTTGATAATTCATGATGGATAGGCCGACAAAAGTGTCTAATCATGCAGGGTTCGATATTAAAAGTGTCCCGATGGCCCGGGGCTACCACCTGATTGTGTCATCTGAAGTTTATTGATGCTGGGCCGCCAGAAAAAATTTCTAAAGTCCGACTGATTAATTGGCTAACTGTTCTTCAATTGTGAACTCAATTATTATTATTTTTTTTATCCATCGATTTATTTATTACACAGAAATTAATGTCCGACACAATTAGGATGGAAACTGAAAAAAAAAAAAGAAAAAAAGAAAAAGAAAAAAAAACCCAGCCCAAACTCAAGCTCAGACTCCAAGAAAAAAAATAAAAAATAATAATAATAATAATAATGTATTCGAGCGCACCATGCACGAGCTTGACATAGAGGTTGCCGTTACGCTTTTGGCCAGAAGTGGCAGTCGTGAGTAAAAAAGTGACAAACTCCACAAAACACCTTTCATCTATCCATCCATTTTCTTGACCGCTTATTCCTCACAAGGGTCGCGGGGGGTGCTGGCGCCTATCTCAGCTGGCTCTGGGCAGTAGGCGGGGGACACCCTGGACTGGTTGGCAGCCAATCGCAGGGCACCCAGAGACGAACAACCATCCACACTCACAAGCACACCTAGGGACAAATTGGAGCGCCCAATTAACCTGCCATGCATGTCTTTGGAATGTGGGAGGAGACCGGAGTACCTGGAGAAGACCCACGCGGGGAGAACATGCAAACGCAAAGTTGTTTTGCGAGGGAACGCTAAGTTGTTTTTTTCGCCTACCATGTCACCTTAGGTGCTCCGTAAAAACTTCCGGGTCATCTTCCATGTGACCATAAGTAACGAGGATGGAACGGTTGTAAACATGAAACAAAGCAGTGGGAAAGCTTTCCCAAAGCGACGAGGATGGAGCATGTATTTTCCCGCTGCTTTGTTTACACGTCGCTTTTGGTCACATGGAAGATGACCTGGAAGTGTTTACGGCGCACCTAAGGTGACGTGAAAAAAACAACTTTGTGTTCCCTCGCAAAACAACTTTGCATGCCCTCGCAAAGATTGCGTTCCCTCGCAAAGAAAGTTGTTTTGCGAGGGAACGCAATCTTTGCGATGTCTTTGCGTTCCCTCGCAATCTTTGCGAGAGAACGCAAAGTTGTTTTTTTTTTCTACCATGTCAACTTAGGGGCTCCGTACGAAATGTCCGCGGGGATGAGAAAGACCCTGCACCACCCACGCATCCCCTACCCCAAAAAACTGTTCAGTGTGTTTGCCTCAATCACTCCACACTGAAGGTCAGCTACAAGCTGATGGCCGCAGCCAGAGTAAAAAAGTCAGTGCTCTTTGTACTTAACTAGGTATTGGTTAAGCATGTCATAGAAAAAGCTTTACCTTTACCTTTTCGAACTGCACAATGCACCTTAGCGGCCTTATGCCATTTACGTTGCTGAGCTGGACTGCTACTACGTGTCATATAACGGCAGTTGACGCGCGTTTGTTTGTAACAAGATATGTAATAACTTGCTGTTCATTCATGTGATAGAACGAGGCCCATTAGCATTAGTAACTAGCTTCATTGTGCCGTGATCGCCGCATTGCAGATGAAATTCTTCAGTTGCTGCTAAGAGTTTCACACTAGACGGAGTCTCTATCTGGGCCTGTACCAGATATGTTTGTGTTATATTCTTAACAAGTACCTAAGTATTTATTTGTTCATTTTATTTACAGCTCAGCCATCAGCACACAATGCTACAGTATTCATTCAACATGTCAGATTTCTTCTTTGTGTTGATCTCTGAAAAACTCACAAAATAGCAAGGTACAACCCAAGATAAACCCAGTAATGTATTATTTTATTATTATTTATTATATTAGTATTTTGGACCCAAATATAAATCTGCGATATAGTAAATCAGCGATAAGTAAACCGCAAAGTAGCGAGGGGCCACTGTACATCTTTTTATTGTGCTGGCGATAGCAGGGCTCCCACAACAGGACCATAACCCAAAAAGGCTTCATTTCAGACCCTGTTTGGTTTGGTTTATTGGTTTTAAACATGTAAATAAACACATTAAACAAGTTAAAATAAAACAAAAATTTAAAGGAAGAAAGGAAAATTTGTCAACAATATATTCCATAATTTAAATGTTCAAGGAGTAGGAAAAAGTACACATACTACTCATTGAGCCCTACTCCCTATTATTTCTATCATATGTGTTTATTAGGGATGTAACGATATCCAAACATCACGATACGATATTATCACGATATGAAGGTCATGATACGATAATTATCACGGTCTTGTGGGGGGGTTGGCGATATTTAAAAAAGATCACAATATTGTAAAAAAAAAGAGCTCATACTAAAAAAAGCACAATATTGTGCTATTGTTCATAACAGAAATGCATATAAACCACCTACAATCTCAAAAAACAATATTGAGGCACTTGCTAATGCAAGCACACATTGACCGCTTCAAAAGCAAATTAGGTTCCCCTTCATCTGACAATTAGCATAGATTTTAAACATAGAAGGCCAAAACACCCCTAATGAAAATTAAAATGCACTAATAAACTAGCCATTAGAGGGTGCTAGAACTGCACAAATGGAAATCAACCTGACTTTTTAACAGATCTGTTCCTTTTAAATATTGTGAACATGACGATGACGATATTGTGGCAGTTTTGATATCACGATATTGCCCTTATCGTTACATTCCTAGTGTATATACTGACAAATTGTTCCTATTCAATAACATACAAATACAATTAAAATAATAAAAAGAAGCATGCCTATCCCAATGTGCACTGATAATAAAGAAAAGAGAGAAAGAAACCAAAGCAAAGCCCATATAGAACACAACAAAGTCCCAGAACATTAATTGTTGAACATATCTGGGCACACGTTCACATGCCCATACATGAACATGAGTACACACATATATACACAAAAACGTACACGGACACACAAATGTATTTACATTTATACCTGATTTACATATTTTTGTAACATTATCTAAGTTAACCTCTTTTTAAATATTCACATTTTTTCAGTTCAGTTTCATACAAATTGTACAAATTAATCCCTTTAACAGGAACACATATGGATGTTCTTGTCACTGTTTTTTTAAAGTCACTTGTACCCCTTAACCATAGCAACAGCCCTCTTTGATTTTGAATAACTCCTGAATACTGTGGCAAAGTTGGTTATTGTATACTTTTGTACATTATTTGAGCTGTTTTAAATTCGATGAGGTCATAGAATTTGAGAGTATTTAATTTAATGAATAACGGATTTGGTTCTAAATTATTCGTATGGCACTTTTTTGTAGTTTAAAGCGATACACCACTTATTAATCATTTTCCAGTATTGGGTTAGGCATTGTGTACAAAGAATAAAAGTGTAAATATCTCTGCCATCTTTTTCCCTGAAATTTACTTTAAATAGATTAAGTCGCAAATTTCGAACGGGTGAGGGACGAGATGTTCCTGGTCACGTGATCGTGATGACGTATCCCGTGCGTAACCGGAAGCCGTCTTCGCTCATTTCAATGGGAATTTGCTGACATAATGTGCAAGAAAAAAGGCATCTTCGATCCCAAAATACTGTGCCAATTCTGTTCAGAGTAAAGTCCTCAACACTTCCGTTTTCATGTCATTCCGTGTGAGGGTGTGGCGGTGGGGGGTGGCCGCTCCTAATGTGGGCCAAAGCGTGCTTAGCACACGACATGTAGTTTAGCCGAGCAGAGTGAAAGTCACCCGGATGTTTACCGTCCACTTCGACTCGCCGATGGCTGGATCTTACAGTTTTATCCGGCTTTCGGTGTCCTCCGTGGCTATACTGCGTTTGAAGAAGTGCTTCTTTGTTGTAAGGTGTAATTCCACCTTTGATGTCAGCCGTGGGATGCGATAATTCCACGTGAGTTTATTTGCTGTCATTTATTCCATTTCATTTCTTTTTTCTGAACCGCTTGTTCCTCACAAGGTTCGCGGGGGGTGCTGGAGCCTATCTCAGCTGTCTATGGGCAGTAGGGGGTACACCCTGAATTGGTCGCCAGCCAATCGCAGGGCAAACAGAGACAAAAAACCATCCACACACACACAAGCACACCAAGAGACAATTCGGAGCGCCCAATTAACCTGCCATGCATGTCTTTGGAATGTGGGAAGAGACCGGAGTTACCGGAGAAGACCCACGCAGGCACAAGGAGAACATGCAATCTGCACCCAGGAAGGCCGGAGCCTGGACTCGAACCCGAGTCCGTCATTCATTCCATGTAATTCAATGTGTATTTTATGCACGCGATACGTCACGATGATCACGTGACTGTCCAAAATGCCCGATACAGTACTTAAATATTCATAAAAAGTGCTATAAAATCATAATTGCTCAACATAATTTGGCATTTTTTTTCAGGGAAGAGTTAACCATTTCAATTCAATTAACCATTTCACAGAATAGCTGGTTACTATTTCATGAGTCTTGTGTTCCTTTAAAGACAGACTGTGTGTTAGTTTTGTATGTATTTCCCCATATTTCAACACAATAAATCAGGTATGGCACTAATAATGTACAACATAATGTATACATTGACTTCTTATTCAGAATATCTTTGGTTTTATACAAGATACATTTGGTTTTGGATATTTTTCTTTTAACATTTTCTATATGTGATTTCCTGCACAACTTTGCATAAATTATAACACCATGAAATTTTATTTCATTTACTCTTTCAATTTCAATTGAGTCAACAATGATTTTGACTGGATGTCGAATTAGTCTAGTCCCAAAGATTATACACTTTGTCTTATCTAAATTCAATGATAATTATTTGTGTCAAACCAGATTTTTTTTTTAAAGTATATTTAGTGTCACGCCGCCACCAGCGTGGCGGTTCACGCTTTTATTTTTATAGTCATGTTCCCGTTTTATTTTGAAAGTGTTAACTCTACTCTCACCCCAGGTCACTTGCCCTTCCTGCAGTTCACTGATTACCGGTCCCCGCCCATGATCATCACCACCTGCTACCAATCAACCCAGACATTAAAAGCCACCTGCATTTTCCCCTCAGTGCCGAAGTGTCACATCTCAGTGCATGGAAGCGTCCTCACAGTCCTCGTACCACAGTCCTTGTTTGATGCATTGCCTTGCTTTGTCTTGCGCCCTTAGTTTGCCCCTTGTTTTCCTCCCTAGCGGAGCGCCTTTTGTTGTCCCTGTTTTTGAGTGCCCTTTTTGTATCTCCAGTTTGGAGCTCTTTTTGTTCAGCCTTTTTTCCCTCGTTAAGAGGTGTTTTGAGTTTCGTGATATTAAAGCTGCAGCCTTGTTGGCCAACTTTAATTCTGCGTCTGAGTCCTACCTCCTCTCGTCGTGTCAGTACACTTCGGCCAGCATGGACCCAGCAGAAAAGTTGGAGGCTGCACTACGGAGACAGGCCGCCCGCCTGTCGCACCAGGAGGAGGTCCAGCCGGCCATGGTCACCCGGATGGGAGAACTCGCTGGACAGGTTGCAGGTCGCTGGTGAGCCACCTGCAACACTCCACGTCAACCGTCACGAAACAGGAAGCAGCTGAACCACCGATCCCGACCCCAGCCTTGGCCGGAGCTGGACTGAGACTGGCTTCCCCGGAGCGATACTCGGGAGAACCAGGACATTGTCAGGCATTCCTGACCGAATGTGACATACATTTCGAACTCTCACCACAGGCATTTCCCACAGACCGTTCCCGCGTGGCCTTCATGATTTCCCACCTGACGGGACGAGCCAGAGACTGGGCCACCGCGGAATGGGCACGGCACTCCCCGACCTGCTCAACCGCAGCCGGGTTTAGCAGGGCTCTCCGGCTCGTTTTCGATCCAATCAACATGGACCGAGAAAAGACTCGAGAATTTAGCAACCTCAAACAAGGCAGAGAATCGGTTAATGATTACGCTATCCGATTCCGAACTCTAGCAGCCAAGAGTGGCTGGAACGACACAGCCCTCTTTGACCACTTCTTGAATGGGCTAACAACCTCCATGCAGGAACTCTTGCTGCCCGTGGACTTACCCGGCGACCTGGACTCATTGATCTCGCTGGCCATCCGCACCGATCATAGAAGGCGAGATCTTATGCAGACCAGCGGACGCCAACGGAGACTCTGGATTCTTCCGGCACCCAGCAGCAAGAGAGTCTCCACAAGGTGCACTTCCCCAGTCGTCCACCGCGGGGAGGTCCAGCGAGAGTGGCGAGGAACCGATGCAGCTTGACCGCGCCCGACTGACCCAACACGAACGCCAGCGACGTCGTCAAGAGGGGCGGTGTTACTACTGTGGAGAACAAGGCCATTTGGTGGTAGCCTGTCCCACCAAGAGGGGCTCCCCGGTGAGTTCTGAATCCCCCACGCAAGTCAAGAACCGAAAACTCACTCACCTCAGGATTTCTTGCCATGCCATTTCCACAGACTTACTAGCTCTCATCGACTCTGGAGCAGACGAGAGTCTCATGGATTGGGGTTTAGTGGTGAAGTTACAGGCGGACACGGAACCACTAACCACCCATATGAGGGCCAGGGCGCTCAACGGAAAGGACTTATTCACCATCACGCATATCACAGAGCCTCTCGAGGTCCATATTGGGCAGCACCGAGAATTCCTTCGTTTCCATGTTTTTCGATCCCCGTCACACACACTGGTCTTGGGGCATCCCTGGTTGCGGTTGCACAACCCCCGCATCGACTGGCGATCTGGGCAGGTTCTGGACTGGGGAAGGGACTGTGAACACCATGGGTTGGAGCAGCCCGCGGCAGAGGCACCCTCAGCTAATGTCCGCCAGGTGACTCTCGCGTCTGACCAGGACTACCCGGACCTGAACACCGTTCCCACTTGCTATCTTCCCCTCCGAGAAGTGTTCAGTAAAACCAAGGCCATGTCACTCCCCCCACATCGATCTTATGACTGTGCAATTGAGCTGATTCCGGGATCTACCATCCCCAAAGGTAGATTGTATTCGGTTTCGGGTCCCGAACGCAAGGCCCTCAACGAGTACATAGACACGTCTTTGAAATCCGGACTTATCTGGCCATCCTCATCGCCAGCTGGAGCTGGGTTTTTCTTTGTGGGCAAGAAGGATGGTTCTTTATGGCCTTGTATTGACTACAGCCCCCTGAATGAAATTTCAGTCAAGAATCGATATCCTCTGCCCTTAATGTCAACCGTATTCGACCAGCTACAACAAGCCAAAGTATTCACCAAATTGGATCTCCGCAACGCTTATCATCTCGTCAGGATTCGTGAAGGTGATGAGTGGAAAACCGGCTTCAATACTCCCCGCGGCCACTATGAATACTTGGTCATGCCGTTTGGACTCACTAATGCGCCGGCTGGATTCCAGGCTATGATTAACGATGTGCTCAAGGACTTCATAGACCACTTTGTATATGTTTATCTCGACGACATCTTGATCTACTCACCGGACCTGAAAACCCATCATCAACATGTAACCCAAGTCTTGAAACGTCTGCTCGAACCCCAGCTCTATGTAAAGGCTGAGAAGAGCCTTTTTCACGCAGATACTATCTAATTCCTGGGATTCGTCGTATCTCCCGGGAAAGTCGAAATGGAGTTGGAGAAGGTCAGCGCGGTCAGAGACTGGCCCATACCCGAGTCAAGAAAGAAGGTGCAACAGTTCCTGGGCTTCGCCAATTTTTACCGCCGCTTCATCCGCAACTTCAGTTCCATCGCAGCTCCACTCCATGCCTTGACCTCCCCACAACAACGCTTCATCTGGACCCCTGAAGCCAACGCCGCATTCACCGAACTCAAGAAGCGTTTCACAGAGGCACCGATACTCAGAGTTCCCGATCCTACTCGCCAGTTCGTGGTTGAGGTAGATGCCTCCAATCTGGGCGTCGGAGCCGTGCTGTCCCAAAGAAGCCAGGAGGATGGCAAGGTTCACCCCTGCGCATTTTTGTCCCGGAAACTCTCCAAGGCCGAGCGTAACTACAGCGTTGGAGACCGGGAACTACTGGCTGTCAAGGTCGCCCTTGAAGAGTGGAGGCACTGGCTGGAGGGCGCTGAACACCCCTTCATCATTTGGACCGGCCACCGCAACTTGGAGTACCTTCGTCAAGCCAAAAGACTGAACCCCCGACAGGCCAGGTGGTCGTTGTTTTTTAACAGATTTTCGTTTTCTGTGACTTACAGACCCGGAAGCAAAAATGTCAAAGCAGATGCTCTTTCACGAATTCATGACCCTGATACCACAGTAACCGAACCTGAACCCATCCTGCCTAAAGACTGCGTAATAGGGGCAATGTCCTGGCAGATAGAAGAGAAGGTCAAGGAGGCTCTCCAAGACACCATCTCACCAAAGGAATGCCCACCACGACGGCTCTACGTTCCAGAGGCCCTACGAGCCCAGGTGATCCATTGGGCATACACCTCTCGTTTGTCTTGTCACCCAGGTACTCGCAGGACCCTGTTCGCTGTCGCCCGGAGGTTCTGGTGGCCTTCTATGGAAACCTCGGTGCAGGAATACATCAAGGCCTGCCCAGTTTGTGCCAGGAATAAAGTATCGACTCAACCAAGGATGGGTCTCCTCCAGCCACTTCCGATTCCCTCAAGACCCTGGGCCGAAATTTCAATGGACTTTGTTACTGGACTTCCCACTTCACATGGTAAAACCACAATACTCACAGTTGTCGACCGCTTTTCAAAGATGGCCCGCTTTATCCCATTACCCAAGCTTCCCTCAGCCAAGAGAACCGCCGAAGTCATGATCGACCAAGTGTTCAGGATTCATGGATTCCCGCGGCACATAGTGTCGGACCGCGGTCCCCAGTTTGTTTCTCGTTTTTGGAGGGAGTTCTGCAGAGCCATAGGGGCAAAGGCGAACCTAACCTCAGGTTACCACCCGGAGGCCAACGGACAAGCTGAGAGGCTTAACCAGCAGCTGGAGACCGGACTCCGATGCTTGGTCTCCCAAAACCCGTCCACATGGAGCAAGAACCTGGTTTGAGTCGAACTCGCACATAACTCTTTACCCACCTTTGCTACAGGAATCACGCCCTTCAAATGTGTTCACGGCTACGATCCTCCTTACTTCGCGGACCTGGATGAGGAAGCCTCAGTGCCCTCGGTCCTCGCCATGGTCCGCAGATGTCGCCGAATCTGGTCAGCAGCTCGACTGGCACTACAGCGTCAAGGCGACAGGGTGAAAAGAGCTGCTGACCGGAGGAGGAAGGCCGCGCCTCAGTACCAGCCGGGCCAAAAGGTATGGCTATCCACAAAGAACCTTCATCTCAAAGTACCATGTCCCAAGTTGGCCCCAAGATTCGTGGGGCCGTTTCCAATCGCCAAAACCATAGGTCCTGCCGCCGTGCGCCTTCGCCTGCCTCGATCCCTCCGCACCCACCCCACCTTCCACGTGAGCCAGGTCAAGCCAGTCCAGGACAGTTCCCTGGTCCCGCCCGAGCCTGCGCCGCCCCCTCCGGAGATGGTGGAGGGGGGCCCAGTATATAAGGTTAGGAAATTGTTGGATGTCAGGAAGCGGGGCCGGGGACACCAATACCTGGTGGATTGAGAGGGTTTCGGGCCAGAAGAAAGGCAGTGGGTGCCCGCCCGGTTCATCGTGGACCCCTCCCTCATCGACGATTTCTATGAAGAGCACCCTGACATTCATGGGCCGTCGAGAGCCGGCCGTTGAGGGGGGGGGGGGGGGGGGGGGGGGTACTGTCACGCCGCCACCAGCGTGGCGGTTCACGCTTTTATTTTTATAGTCATGTTCCCGTTTTATTTTGAAAGTGTTAACTCTACTCTCACCCCAGGTCACTTGCCCTTCCTGCAGTTCACTGATTACCGGTCCCCGCCCATGATCATCACCACCTGCTACCAATCAACCCAGACAATAAAAGCCACCTGCATTTTCCCCTCAGTGCCGAAGTGTCACATCTCAGTGCATGGAAGCGTCCTCACAGTCCTCGTACCACAGTCCTTGTTTGATGCCTTGCCTTGCTTTGTCTTGCTCCCTTAGTTTGCCCCTTGTTTTCCTCCCTCGCGGAGCGCCTTTTGTTGTCCCTGTTTTTGAGTGCCCTTTTTGTATCTCCAGTTTGGAGCTCTTTTTGTTCAGCCTTTTTTCCCTCGTTAAGAGGTGTTTTGAGTTTCGTGATATTAAAGCTGCAGCCTTGTTGGCCAACTTTAATTCTGCGTCTGAGTCCTACCTCCTCTCGTCGTGTCATTTAGTTCTTTTTCCACAGTACTCAGAAGCTGCCCCAGATTTTCTCCAGAGCAATAAAAAGTTGCATCGTCAGCAATATATAACTTTTTTTAAAATCTTCAGATACGTCTTTAATATATGTCTGGCAAAAGGGTCCACATGTGCCAAAAACTCAAAGTTGAGATATTGCTATATTTGAATTCTGTACTTAAGTCCCTTTAAAATTATATATAATACATGGATGTACCTAAAAAACTGACAAAGTTACAACAATTTTAATGTTGGAAGGTAGAAATCCCTAGTTTTGAGAAAAAGGGCTTTAAAGTTTTGGTACTTGCATCATTCAAATGTCCATAGCAACCAGTACCTTAGGAAAAAGATATGAACCTGAAATTTTCAGGAACTGTTAAAATATCAGTGGAAAGTCAATTCCAATAGCAGGCAAGGTCATCGTCCGAGATTTGAACCCTTTAAACGTTTTGGAAGTTTGACCTATCAAGAGATGAAATCAGCCTCAACTTTGAAGATCACATTCAGCTTACAATTCATCTTATGAAGCATCAGCCAAAGTTTGCTTATTTTATTGTTGCTCCTTCAAGTTGTAGTATTTTCTTGCCTATATGAGGTCATATTACCACAGTGGGAAATTTGATTTCATAATTTTGTGTCAATTAAAAGATTATTTGCCATTTGATGTGTCCTGTGTAACGTGCTTTATTGATAACTTATTATGGATGTGTCTCAAATGCTTTTGAAAATGAAGAAAATGAAAATGTTTTTGATTGTTTTTTTGTTTGGTTTTGTTTTGTCCCACCACCCCATCCCAATTAATACACGAGGGACACTAAACTATTGTATTTACAAGTCAATATAGCCTGTGCGCATTTTGGGGCGGGATGTCATTGTGACTCTTTTGAGAGGACCATTCAAGGTAGAATGACTGTTCACGTTCGTGCTGAATTGTTTTTCGACTTTTTTTGGTTGCTATGTCCATCCATCCATCCATTAGCAGTTTCGCTTATCCTCACAATATTTATATAAATCAGTATTGAATTACGTCTGAGGCTAGGAAATTCGAGTTGTTTTTTAAAAAGGTGCGCAAGATGCAGTGCTAGCTAGCAGCTCGGCTAAAAACACGCCTCCTAGTTACGAGGCATATTCTCTAATAATTGCTTATTTTCATACACGTCTATTACAATTTTGACTTTTGTGCTGCTTGGAAATGAAACTAGAGACCTCAAGGAAGCTATTTATGGAGAAATCTCAAAATGGACAAAAAATGTCCAACTGTCTAATATCGCCCATATCTCTAGATTGAGACATGCGGCCCCTTTTGCCGGAGTGTGTCACATATAATATGAATAATTTAGGGCCAAGCACAGACCCTTTTTTTTTTAATCTATAAAAATCCCAACTGTAAATACTTTGTATATTCTTGTGGCAATTTCTTTCACAAGCTCCATTACTGCCATATAAGGTGGATATCATTTCTCTAAAACCATATTGACTTTCAGTTACTAAATTATGTTTCTCAATAAAGTTGTCAAGTCTATGTGAAAATAGTTTTTCTAACATTTTTTTGAAAACTGTGGAAGTAATGATATTGGTCTATAGTTAGTGAATAGATGCTTCTCTCCATTTTATTAAATGGAATAACTTTTGCAATTTTCATTTTAGTTGGAAAAATAAGATAAGTTACAGACATCGGTAAAAGGTTGCACTATATTGTATAATAGTTTTTATTAGCGCCATATCAAGATTAAAACGTCAAGATTAAAGTCTGTAGATTTGTTTATTTTTGAATGATTTAACGACATTTAATATTTCAATATAATTTACTGCACAAAGGAACATATAATAAAATAATAAAAAGCATTTATGTAGCAAATATTTCTTTTACATGCATTTTCTATCCCCGGTGTCATTCATGGCTTGTTCAAGCCTTGACTTTTCCTGGTCACTGTTATTAATGAACAATATTTGTCAGTGCAACATAAACACACAAATCATTAATAGATGTTGGTTGACCTCAAATTAATGTATACTTCGAAATTTTGCCCATGTAAAAAAAAAAAGTCTAAACTGTCAAGTCTAACTGCCATTGTGCAGGTAAATACATTATTAAATGCAAAGATAATGTATTCAATAAACATTTTAACATTTGTATCTGGCATAAAAGTAAAAAAATACAAATAAAATTCTATCCACGCTTAGAGCCTGATTTACAGACTAATCAATACTGGCAGGAGGAGATGAACATAGATTAAATTAGCTGGCAAATGATTTATAAAATCTGAGATAAATTCCGTGGTTGGTTTTGTATCTTTAAAGACCATGTCTGGTGCAAACTGGCACAGTTGTGGGTAACCATGATTAAAATTATTGTGGCTTGGAGGCGGCATAGTAGAATGAAAGGTGATGGGGAAAACCAATGTTTTCCGCTTATGTAAACAATTTTGAAATGCTATAAACACAAATTATTGAGACATATTGTCTTTTCAAAAATGCATTTTTGGAGCTTTTGAATGATCTTAGGGTTGACTTAGAGTCAGTCACAAGACTGAGTCTTGCCATATTTTCTAGGACAAAACTGCATTTCCTTGCATCTGGGTCATTTCAGTGCACTGTGGCAATTGGGCAGTTTTTCAAGTGTGCTGTCCCACATTTTCAGCACAAAGTTAAGCAGGATGGCCAGATACATCCATCTAAATGGTCATATTGTGCAACAGTGCACTTTTCCCCCATACAGTATTAGTCAGTATTGCAGACTTTGTATTATCCTAGACTATTTTCAACACATTTTTTTTTTTTTAGCTTGGCTTCCTCTAACCTGACAACAGCCAGATGGATATTACATATCCATCTGGTACCTCTCCACAGTCGGGAAAAGGCAGGACATTCTGTACAATAATTTGAGCTGATTGGACGGTGCGACATTCTACACGTTTGTTTTAACTAGAGGTGTCAGTCGATTAAAATTTTTAACTGACAATTAATCGCACATTTTATATCTAAATTTACAATGAAATGTAAAAAATTTTCCCCCTAATTTAAATGTGATTTTATTTTTTAGTCATTGATACAGTAATTTCATAGCAATTCAATATAAAAAAGTTAAAAAATAAAATATGTACTGTACTGTAAAAAAAAAAAAAAAACTGAAGTGTGACTGATTTGTGTTTGTGTCATTTTTCTGTCACTATGGCATAATTGCATTTGTAAGACAATGGTGAGAACTCAGTGCATTTTTCTTTTCATATTAGGAGCTGCCTAATTTTTAACATGAAGTCACTTGTGAAATTATGCACATTTTTTTTAAACTGTAAAATACAACACATCCCCACAAATATATGCGTTCGCTGAATGCTTTTATTTTGTTAAGTTCAATAGGATGTGCATTGTAAAATGACGTATCTTTACTGCATAGGAACCAGAAACGATATATGTGTTCTTTTCATCTTAAGAGCTTTGTAATTTTAAACAATAAGTAACTTGCTAGCTTCTGCACATTTTAAAATTGTAAAATACAACTAACGCCAATCCCCACAAATATATGCAGTATAATTTCATTTATTACTGCTAAATTGTGTTATAGTGACTCTTTTCACGACATTTACGCTTGTATTTTGTTAAGTTCTCGGATGCGCCATCATGCAGCTGAGACCGCTCTACTGTTACAGCGAACACATCGACACTTTTCAGTTGAACCCTTATGAGATATTTTGTGGAGTTGTTAATAAAATAGGCCTCACATCTAAAGATAAATAGGCTTGGGCTCACTCCAACTGACAAGACGGCGTCCATTTGGCTCTTGGCTCTCACAGGGGTTTGAGAGTGCACATGGACACCTCTTGGTGCTCGGTGCTAACAGCTAACAGAGTGCGTTCTTTCAAAGCAGGGAACGGGTGGTAGTGAGACACAGTCCAAATGGCTCCTCCGTGCTACATTCTGCCCCTTAAACACTGTGGGGCCCATTCACTAAAGGTTTGCGTCGCCTTTGCACCGCGCTAACCGGCAAATATGGAGCAATTAGGGAGCACCTAATTCACTAAACACGCGCAGATGGGGAAATCCGTCACTAAGTGCTCTGTCGAACAGATTGCGTCACGGTGCGCCGGTGCTATTTGCGCGTATGTAAATTAGGTAATTTGCATACATTTGACGCAAAAATATGCCCACCCCAATGCAAATGAGACTCATTGATATGCATTGTCTAATTCACTAACGGCAGCGCAAATAGCAACACCGTGTTTGTGTGACGCAAATAACGTTTTTGGAAAGCATGTATTAACCTGACGCACCTCAATCACCAGCAGTGCATGCCATTTGCCGCACAACATGCACGGCTGATCACGCAGAGAGGAGAGAAAGAGAGAGAGAAGGGGAAACATTTCCGTGTTAGTTTAGGACAACATAAAGTAACCCGGGCTGATCGGCAATGGCGGGGAGGCATTTTACGATCATTCTTACATGCCAGATGCATACTGTACGCCCACGCCAACCTCTGAAAATATATTTTTAAAACACGATCGCACCAATAATTTGTACTTTATGAATGAATGACACCGTTCGTCGTTCTCTCTGCTCTGTACAGCTGAATTGCGCTATAAACGCTTACTCTCGGTCCATCCTCGCTTAATGTCATCTTTCTCGCAACTGTTACTATAACAACCATGTTCTTGGCGCAAATCCATTGCCATGTGTGGTAAATCAGGTGCAAATTTGCTCCAAGCTGTCAGTTTTGTGGCCGTGTTTGCGCCGGTATATGATGAGAGCAATATGCTTAGTGAATAGGTGGGTAACTGGGCGCAGACTGCGGGTGCAGTTGTGGTGCAATATTTCGTGCCCCTGTGTGTTTTAGCTTCAGTGCATTTCTATTGGGTAGTTTTGACGGGGACGTCTCTACTGCGTGGTGATTGGAATTCCCTTAGTAGAAGCTTTCCAAATAAGGAGCGGTCGTTAATCGAGTGTTAAAAAAATTAGTGCTGTTAAAGGCACTTTAAGTTAACGAGATAATAACGCGATAATTTTGACACCCATAGTTTTAACCAATCATGGCGACGGGTGAACATTCGTGTTCGTTCTTGTCGAAGGGGGGAAAAGCACGAACATCTAATGAGAAATGCACGAAGTGCCTCTCGCTGTTCAACATTCTACAAGGAAACGGTGAGTAATTCTGCGAGAACAGAATTAATTGCAACGTCCATTCGTCCATGTTAGGTTTGTTTGTTAGCGCCGGCGTCGGCACTGGCTTCCTGGTTTCGTCACAGTTGCATATCCCGCCCCCAAACACAATGTCGGTCTGTGATTGGTGGTTCGGATTGGTGGAAATCAACGGGCTTGGTACAAGATGTATTCTCCGGAGTTTGTGAACTCACAAATGCCGCGAGAATTCATCTTGCGAGAGCAAGGTTAGTCTTCCTCAATACTAGGGGTGTTAAAAAAAAAATCGATTCGGCGATATATCGCAATACTACATCGCGCGATTCTCGAATCGATTCAATCAAAAAAAAAAATCGATTTTTTTTATTTTATTTTATTTTTTTAAGAGCTCAGAATTGTTCATTCGGTAGTCTTACCGATTCAACGTCTTATCATCATTGCTTTTTTTTATTTATTTTTTTTTTTTTTTGCGTGTGTGAATCGATTTTTAAACTTCCATTTTTAATGGAAAAATATTCAACAAAACGTCTGACTTCGGGTTAGGATTCACACATTGAGCATGGAAGAATGTTATATGAACGGAACTTAAGCCTTAATATTTTATTTTAATGCTGTTCAAACATGAAACAGATTACAACCTCTATAAGACTGAAATTTCAGATAAATAAATAATACATTTTCATATAAATCTTACACTCTACAAGCTTACTGATTAGTATTTTCTAAATTTGAATGAAAAAAAATCGCAACAATCGACTTATAAATTCGTATCGGGATTAATCGGTATCGAATCGAATCGTGACCTGTGAATCGTGATACGAATCGAATCGTCAGGTACTAGGCAATTCACACCCCTACTCAATACTATCCTCACATTTGGAGGAGAACTGTATAGTATTTTAATCCTTGTCTGAAAGAACAAAAGTCACAATATTTTGGATTATATTAACTCTTTTACTGCCACACGTTATAAAACAACAAACAAAAAACATAACCCCACTGTGCCAGCGATTCTGAGCATTTTAACTCACCTTTCAACGCAAACACAATATTGTGTGTGCTTTTACTACATATACACGTACGTGGGTACCATATGAACGATCGCATCGATTCTTTTATTAAAAAAAAATAGTACATTTCTACCTTATTCCGTTCTTTAGTAATCACCATTTGAAAAGAGGCCATTTGAGTGACAATCAAGCAGAAATTGAAAAATGAGATGAAATGAACTTTTTGCAAAAAGATACATTTTCTCCACAACAGTGACTTTAATACTAATATTTTTTGTTTAGTAGCGCTCTTTCAATTAGGTTTAATGTGACAAAGGCTTTGATCATTCACGTTATCCTTGAAAACGTTCCGTTTCATCAGATTTCATCCGATTCCATCATGTTTCATTGTAATGTCATACACCGGCAGCCCATTCAATAGAGCTATAATGCTGCCATCTGCTGGCCATAGTCAGTGGGTGTTATTGTCTTCACAACTCATTGACCAGGCAGCACTCCATTAGATGTTGTACTTCCCATTGATAAAAAAACAAAACAAAAACATAGATGACGTCATTTAACGTTTATGGCAGCATACATCGTGATTTTAGCAATTGTTATTCAACGTTTTTGGCGGTCAAAGAGTTAAGGTCTAGCGTTGCCTCTTTCATATGCATATGAAGGAGGCAACACTTGCGGCCAAATGAAGGTTAATATAATCAAAAAAATATTGTGAGTTTAGTTCTAATATTTGATTTGGTCATGCATATCTGTGTGGAGATAAATTTCGGTGAAAAAGGCCACAGTTTTTGTACATTATGTAACCATAATGAAATGGTTGCAGATTCTTCATTGTCCTGCTGCTGCATTTGTTGCATTTGTTGTTTTTTTGTTTTTTTTCTATTGTAAAGGAACATATGTGACCTGAGATGGTTAGGAGTGCTATCTAGACTAACTACTTTTTACTACTAATTTATTATTATTATTATTATTATTATTATTATTATTATTATTATTATTATTATTATTACTATTTTTCTTGGCACAAGAACAGGAAACAAGTCCAAAATGAACTCACAGTGATGATGTGAACTGGTCAAAAATGCTCATTATTTTGATATTTAATTGGTTTAAACGTTTTTTCCGTTAAATAAGATGCCTAATAGGATGAAGGAAAACGAGCTTTCAGTGGTGTGTTCCTTTAAAATTAAACTATCACAGCAAAGAATGTCTCTCAACTTGTGGTGTGTATGAGTTATTTTGTTACTGATTTGCTGCATCATCATGCAATCTTTGACACGAAACCTGTTTTATAGTGTGACAGATTCCGAAGACACCACGTTGAAAAAGTGCATCATGCAACACAAATAATTATGCTGGAACTCAGGGAACAAGATCACAACCCATTAGCACAACATGCCATGACAGGATGAGTGCACGTGTTTGCGATTGACTCAGAGGCTTGTGAATGACAGAAAAACTAATTGGCAATCAGACTCACAAAAGTGGCGAGTCAATGGGGCCCGAGAGAGCGTACCTTCTCCCGATGATAAAGCCAAACACCATAAACACCAGGATTATGGTTCCTGCCACTGCTACCACTGCTATGATGATGACAGGGTTCTGCTCGCTGGAGACAATTGCAGCTGATGAGAGGGACACGCACACAAATAAACATACATAGACAAACATGCAGAAAAATAGAAATGCTCAGTTATCGTTAGCACATCAAAGACTACAGTCGGTAAGACATGACTGGGCACAGTGAACAGCATTGGGATTGTTATGCCATCCTTACTCTCTCCATACACATCCAAAATCTGCCCACACACAAACACAGCAATCCCCCAAAGGCTTGCAAGTGTTTGCAAAGGCAGTGAATGCTGATTGTCGTCAGCCGCAAAGATGTTCGTAAACAGTTTTTTTGGACGCAAGTAGTCTTTTTTTTTTTTTGTTGCAAAATAAATGTTGAGCATGTTCACAAACTTATATTGACGATATACAGCAAAAGAAGCAATGTCTCCTGCCAACTGCCGCCATCGACATTGTATGTGTGTGTGTGTAGCTCCTATATATTTTCAGCATCCGGGAGATACCAGGCCATATTTCAATGTATTGGTACTCGCGACGGTTATCGATACTGGTATCGGCTGCCGGTCTTGTGGCCATTTTTTAGTCAGGAACTTATGTGGAGTTAGAATCACGTCAAAACGCCGTAACACAAAAAATGTGATCTATGTACACAAAACGTGACCTATGTACACAAAACCTGATCTACGTGCACAAAACGTGACCTATGTACACAAAACGTGACCTACGTACACAAAACCTGATCTACATGCACAAAACGTGATCTACGTACACAAAACGCGTGATCTACCTACACAAAACATGATCTACATACACAAAACCTAATCTACGTACACAAAGAAGCATATCTTCAATTACAACAACAACAAAGATCTTTCATGTGCAAAAAAATGTTTTGTGTACGTAAAAAGCAATTCTACAATTATGGATAAAACTCATGTGACTTTTGGCTGCGATATTCTGCCGAGCAGTTTTACGTGTCAAAAACCCAAGATCCACACGCGCAAAGCCAGTAAACTTTACAGCAGGGGGCGCCGTATTGAGAGAGAGTTTGGCCAAAGCTGTGATTAGTCTACTGCTGGTCACATGACTGTAACAACTATGGCCTATGGCCCAGTCCACCCTCTAATTTTTTTTTTTTGGTTTGCTTCTTCTAAAGCAAACTCTCTGCAGTTGCATAAACATTCCACAGCCCAGAGAGGATCTAAGCTTGGTTAGCTCTGGAGGTGGTCACTCAACCACCAACAAAGCTCTTTTGAAGCCGCTGACCAGGTGACAAAGGAATTTATGCGTCTGCCGAAGGAGTGTATTCAAGCCCGACTTCCCGGAGCCCGGGAAAACACCTTCAATGACTTGGAATATACAAACGACTGATCAAAGGAATGTTCATGACCTCTTATCAATCACAAAGGATATTCTGGCTTCGCGCCCCTCCAGGGGGCACTCCTGGAACGTCTAGTTGGAGCAACAGCACCGTCAAGTGGTGAAACTTGGAACTATCCTGAGTGACAATTCATACAAGTAACCGCATTTTACACATTTATACCATGATAATTCTTGACAGATAACTGAACTACAAATGATTCATGTTATGTCTTTGTGTGTATGAACGTCCTATTTAATTTGTACTCCATAAGGAATGAAAGGTAATCAATATCTTTCAGTTCAGTCAGATTAGGCTCATGAACGACCTCACAAATTAGTTTATGATGCATTAATTACGATGTATGCTAAACGGGTTGTGTGGGAAAACTGATTTGCCAGACTGACCAAATTTAATGCCAAATTATTAATCCCTTTAATAATTAGCTTTTTTTTTAAAGTCTGCGTGAGCGAACAGAAGGGTTTTCCACCACCTACTGAAGCCCTGCCCATAGACTTTAAAAAGACGAGGGGACCCCCTCTTCCAACATCCTCTTCCGATGCCTCTTCCCGATCGCTCTCTCTCCCGCTTCTTCTACTGACCATCCTCAGGCCAACCTGCAAGTTTCCCAGCCTGCTCCAACTCTTTGTTCCAAGAAACTTGCCAAACACGTGGCCCCTTTTGTTCCTGGCAGCAACCGTTGCCACGAGAGCAGACTCCATGCCACGCCAAAGCAGGTGCAAACTGCAACGCTGACCTCAAAGAGACCCTTTTACTCCCTTTTTTCTTGTTTTCCCCTTTTTTTTTTTTTCTTCACCATCGGTGATTGCTCGCCAGCAGCGAGCTCCGCGGCCCCGGGGTACACGTGCAACGTACCGCCGGACTCAAGGTTGTGCACCTAAGCCGCCCCGCACTTCACCTGCTATTCGGTGGCGCCCCGCCGCGGTGCCAGCTCACCTCCAACGGCTGGCCTTCCCCGTACGCCGGCACGTAGCGGACCGAGCTCCAACACCTGGAGTCGGACAGCTGTCCGGCAGAACCAACCTCGCCGGAGAATCAACCTCGCAGAGTCAATCAAGGGACGAGCCGCGCAACTACGTCAGCCCCCGAGCGGCTCCCTTGCTCACCTGTGGAATAGCCCCTTTTTGATTTTCTTGCCTTTTGGAACGAACATTGACTATTTTTCCCCCTTTTTCACAAGACCGCCCGTTTCTGCTCGTTCGACGCAAACCCATTCTCGTAAGTGTGCGTTTGTTTCCCCAACTCGGCGTACCCCTGTGTGCAACTTACGTTTGAAACATATCACAGATCTGGCAGGTCAAATTTCTCTTTTCCTGTTTCCTTATTCATTCGCATTCCTTCCTTATTTTCATTAGCTATTTTATTTCTTTTCTTCTGACGGTAGAATAGTTATATAGGCAGTGTTTTGATTCTGTAGTGTAGCAATCGTGAATAAATGCATGTTTTATTAACTCTATTCCGCCTAAGTCATCTGTGTTTCCGAGTGGATTATTTTTCTTTTGTTAGTACAACGAACCACTGAATATCGTGTGTGGCGACTTTAGATTATAAATGACTGATGAAGAAAGGATTTTGGTCGTTGTTTGCTCCTGTTAACCCAAAGCAAAGCCAACGTAGTGCCCCTAGAGGTTATCGAGGTAAATACAATTTACCTCTGTAACGTCCAGATTATTAATTCGTCTAAAAGACAACCCAATTATCGCTACATGACATATGGACACTTTTTTTGCACTTGAAAGATTTGTTGTTGTTGTTATAATTGAAGATATGCTTCTTTGTGTACGTAGATCACATTTTGTGTACGTAGATAACGTTTTGTGTAGGTAGATCACACGTTTTGCATAGGTAGATCAGGTTTTGTGTACGTAGAGCACACGTTTTGTGTACGTAGATCAGGTTTTGTGTACGTAGATCATGTTTTGTGCACGTAGATCAAGTTTTGTGTTCGTAGATCAGGTTTTGTGTACGTAGATCACGTTTTTTGTGTTCACTGGGTTTTGGCATGATTCTGACTCCATAAATTTAAGGCTGAAATGAGATGAATGACGAGCGGTGTACGTGGAACAGGAAACGGAAATACAGAGCAGCCTTCCAAAATTACTCGTAAAAGAATGAATTAAAAAAAAAGCTATAATTAAACATCATACATACAGCTTGAGGGATTCTTAACATTCGTAGATATTACTAAATTACTTGAAGCAAGCACTATTGTAATCCATTTTCTTGACTGCTTATTCCTCACAAGTGTCGCTTGGGGTGCTGGAGTCTATCTCAGCTGTCTTTGGGCAGTAAGCACGGTACACCCTGGACTGGTTGCCAGCCAATCACAGGGCACACAGAGACTAACAACCATCCACACTCACAAGCACACCTAGGGACAATTCGGAGCGCCCAATTAACCTGCCACGCATGTCTTTGGAATGTGGGAGGAGACTGGAGTACCCGGAGAAGACCCACGCAGGCACGAGGAGAACATGCAAACTCCACCCAGGAAGGCCGGAGCCTGGACTCGAACCGGAGTTCTCAGAACTTGGAGGCGGACGTGCTAACCACTCGACCACCGTGCCGCCCGGCCAAAAGGATCAGATTTCTTTTAAACATACTAGACTTTGCAAGTGAACTTTGGTCTTAAACTAAGGGCCCAAGAAACTAAACCTTAGGGCCAACCAGACATTATGCAAAGTCAATAAACTAAAGTAGTCTAATAAAACCACAGCTGCCAAACTGTATAATTAAAAAATTAACTAACTAAAAAAACATTACATAAGCTATCCGCTTTGGTACGGTATGACCCTAGGGAAGTTTGAAATACAGTGTAAATGAAAAAATATCTATTGATAAATACAGACCCTTGAGTACACCCCCCTTCCCCACATTATTTCTTGTAAATTCTACAATTTTTTCCTGTCACTGGCAAACCAATCAGAAGCAAACAGAGTTTGGGGAGGTGGGCATGAACTTTAGGGCACTGGCAATCTTTTTGACAGTGGTGGCTTCAGCTTGCCCGCCGCCCTCATGACTGTACGGTTGGTTATGAGAGCCCTCTTCCATATCTGCACATTGGCTAGTGAGCTCAGCTGCTGGCTGAAAACAAGCAGATGTTGTCTAGTTTGAAAGGGTTTACGTTACTCCTATTAACCACATACGAGGTTGCCAAGGAGAATTTGTGGTTCTGCTATGGTGGGAATGATACACAACAGTGTGCAAGTTTGCATGCACTTGATTCAGTGCCTTAAGAATGAAATGTCCTCCTGGATGAATGACAATATTATTCACAATCCAGCTGTTGAAACTGCATTTCCTCGACTCTAAGTCACGCGAGACTTCGCCCGGGAAACGTGTTTGTGTGTGGGTGAAAAAAAAAGTCACGCGAGACTTGTCGCAGTCGGTTTTGGGAGGAAAGTGTTGAAGACGCGAATAAGAGTCACAAAGTGCTCCGGCAAGTTTAATGTCTAAAGCAGGGGTAGGGAACCTATGGCTCGCGAGCCAGATGTGGCTCTTTTGACGGCTGCATCTGGCTCGCAGACAAATCCTTAATTATTAAAAAAAAAAATGTTTTCGTTAGACTCCTTTTGTCGAATTCGTCGGCTGCATTGACGTCCCTCCCGGTGCGACTCAACATCGGTTGTCTCATCGACAGACTTACACATGAATGAGGTTTCAGTCAATGCACTACAAACACGCAACACTGACAATCCATTCATATGTAAGTCCGTGCCGGAAGTGACGTCATGCAGCTGACAAATTCGGCCTTTGCTGTCTAAAATAGTGGCCGATGTGCGCATGTGCGTGAGATCGGGAAGTAAACTTCCCTCGTTTTATTCGCGTAACGTTGTCAGCTAATTTTAGAAACCCTTTTGAGAAGAAAGAAAGACGAGGAGTATCGTACGACAGCAATAGAGTCGGCGAGCAGAAATGAAAAAATTTCAACCCGCAGACCAGCTGATTGTCAAAACTTGGAACGCGCTTCCCGTCACATACCACACACTGCAGCGTGTGAGTATTGCTGTACTGACAATGTTTGGCTCTACGTATACATGTGAGCAGTCTTTCTCACATCTAAAGAACATTAAGACCAACCTACGATCACGTTTAACGGATGGAAGTCTCAACGCCTGCATGAAGCTTAACCTCACCAAGTATCAACCAGACTACAAAGCCATCAGCAAAACCATGCAGCACCAGAGGTCGCATTAATGGTAAGAAATACTCAGCATTGATTAGCAACAGCATAACAATGTTATTAAAAATAATTCAGAGACTTATTGTACTTTAAAAGTGTTGAAATTACATAAAATGCACACATTACTTGTACTTTTAGTTTTAAACATATTGTATGGCTCTCAGGGAATTACATTTAAAAATATGTGGTGTTCATGGCTCTCTCAGCCAAAAAGGTTCCCGACCCCTGGTCTAAAGTATGGAAGTATGCGATGTTAATTTTATATGAACAACGTCATGTACAGAGACTGTCAACTGCGAGTACGGCAGATGTACTGACAAGCTGGCATGGAACAGCGGTGCTCAAACCAACGGACAGACAAACAGGACTTCTTCCAATTAGTACGCCCACAACTCGACCAGATAAAAGGTAATAATGACCTTAACCCGATTTATTGTTAAACCTTAAGCCATACTGCGTTGTGGAGAATGAGGGCTTTCAGGAGTTGGGACATGATAAAAACATTAGCGTCCCTAAAAGCTGTTGGCGAGCGCCGCTCATCCGCCGACTTCCATAAAACATGGATGTCCATGTGCTCATCAAATCAGCAAGCGCACTAATACTCCAGCAATATATATATATATATATATATATATATATCTGTGCTGACGTGGGAAGTGGACTGTGCGTCTTTCAATTCCCTCGCTGTAAACATGGTAACCGATGCTAGCGTGTGTATATGACAACAATAACCCTTGAGTTAAGAGGATGAAATGAAATGCTACCATGCTGTCTTGGCTCAAAGCTTAAAAAAGAAAGAGCACGGTCAGAAATTGATTTGTATGCTGATACAGCACGGACGTAAAAAATAACATAGGCCATGCTGAAGTAAGTAGTATTTTCTTGTTTGTCCAAATAAGTATAAAGTACGTGTGGGAGAAGCGCTAAATGCAGATTTGGTGCTTGTGTGGATTAATAAACTATCTATCTATCTATCTATCTATCTATCTATCTATCTATAGGACTGTCTCAGAATTATAATATTGTGATAAAGTCCTTTATTTTCTGTAATGCAATTAAATAAGCAAAAATGCCATACATTCTGGATTCATTACAAATAAACTGAAATATTGCAAGACTTATATTGTTTTAATGTTGCTGATTATGGCTTACAGCGTAAGAAAACTCAGATATCCTATCTCAAAATATTAGAATATTTTCTCAGACCAAGTAAAAAAATGTCATAATCAGCAACATTAAAACAATAAAAGGCTTGCAATATTTCAGTTGATTTGTAATTAATCTAGAATGTATGGCATTTTTGCTTATTTAATTGCATTACAGAAAATAAAGGACTTCATCATAATATTATAATTTTATCTATCTATCTATCTATCTATCTATCTATCTATCTATCTAATTGTAATTGTTTTAAGTTAATTAGTTTACATGTAGTAAGGTGGCACTTTGAAAAAGATATTAATTAGTAGTTACAACTTACTTTTATTAGGCAGATGCATGTGAAATGTGAAAGTTACAAAATTTTGATAATTTTAAATTAAGATATTCAAACCTTTCATGGAGTAAAAAAATATTTGTAAATTAATTTGACAATTAACTAATTGTTGAGTTTTCAAATAATCATTGCACCGCTACACCAAATCGAATAGTAATCCTACTGAATCGAACCGAACCGAATCGTTTAATTTTAAAATCGGGGGGGGGGGGGGGTGCTCGCTTTGCTGGACCGCGGTTGACGGCTTCTTTCTTCGGTGGTGGTCCTTATGCATGCCAGATCCGTCGCACCAGCATCTACTGAAACTCAACAGAAGTACCCTCTCCCTCCCACAGCCCCTTGAATCAGTTGGTGCTGGTGTCTGTGGTTCTCACTTTTCTTTATCTATCCTTCCCTCCTTCCTCTCTTTAGTTTTTCCTCTGGTCACTTGAGATCTTAATTTATTAGAAGTATGAGGTTTCTGGGGTTGGCATAAGACTCTGGTTTTGTAACCACGCAGGAGGGGTCTTGTTGGTGCTGGACTTCACTTTGATGGATTGGATGTACTGGCTTCTATTGATCTCACTCTGCCTTATCGATCCTTCCCTCCTTCCTCTCTTTAGTTTTTCCTTTGGGCTCTTGAGATCTCGCTAAATTTGCTGGAATTTAGAGGCTTCCGGGGTTGGCGTAAGACTTTGATTTTGTAATCATGGGGAAGGCAGGAAGTGTTTGGTCGGTGCTGGATGTCACTTTGATTTACCTTTCTTTTCTCTTTATTTCTTTTTTTTCTGACCTTTTCTCTGGTCTCCTGACCATTTAAATCTCACGACTCTGGCAAGATTCTGAAGTACCTGGTTAAGGCGAAGGGTAATGGGATATTTATAAGGTTTTAGGTGAATGAATGAGTATAAATTTATACGTATTTGCACGCACGCACACGCACGCACGCAAACGCACGCAAACGCACACACGCAAACGCACGCACGCACGCAAACGCACGCACGCAAACGCACGCACACATACACACCCAAAAAAAAAAAAAAAAAAAAAAAAAAAAAGAGCAATGATGACAAGACGTTGAATCGGTAAGACTACCGAATGAACAATTCTGACCTCTTCAAAAAAAAAAAAAAAAAAAAAAAAAAAAAAAAAAAAAAAAGGATTTTAAAATCGAATCGTCCTTGTATCGGATCGCACCCCATGTATCAAGATGCGTATCGAATCGTCTTGATTGGAGAGATTTACACCCTTAATATGTAAACATAAAAGATTTAGGCTAAAAAGTACATTTCTAATTGTTATGCTGGATGGGTATTAACAGAAATTTAGGGACCGCAATATTTTCAGTGTACACTCATATTTAATAACATTAATCATCAGAAATCCTACTCTAATATAGTTAATTTAACTTTGCAATTTGAACTGAATGTGTGATTTCAATGGCTTACTCGCCTGTAAACTCATAGCCTGATATTTTTTGTCAACAGAGGGTTCACCCCAACAAAATGAATGTTTTTGTCTGTCTTATTACATTGCTTTTAAAAACATAAATCAGACAATGTTCAAGCAGTCACTCAGTACTTGAGTATTCTTTTCAGCGAATACTTTTTTACTTCTACTTGAGTAAATTTTTTAATGACTACTTTTTACTTCTACTTGAGTAATATTATTTTGAAGTAACGCTACTCTTACTTGAGTACAATTTTTGGCTACTCTACCCGCCTCTGGTGTCCAGTTCCTGTACACATGGTAACCTGATCTTATTAGCTTAAAAACTTACCTATTTGCTGTTTTTGTGCTCAGGCCAGATGTTTTGCTGTCATTTTATGGCATTGATAAGTAATGATGACCCTTTTTAGATTGTGCAACAATGTTTTGCAATTTTTAATTCACGGCAGGTCTCTATTGGTCTCTATTGTCTACGAATAGCATGGGAACACTGCACTGGTTAAGTTACACTGCTACCATTATCTATGGTCATGAGTTGCGAGTCACGGCCAAAACAACATCACAAATACAAGCAGCTTGTTGAATGTGTTTTTTTTTCCGCAGGTTTTCGAGGCGTTCGCTTAGAGATAGTGTCAGAACCTCAGTCCTCTGGGAGTGGCTAAGAATAGAGCCGCTCCTTCACAAAGAGAGGAGACAGATGAGGTTCCCGTGGCGACTGGCTAGCATGCCTCCTGGATTACTCCCTGGTGAGGTGTTTTGGGCACGAGGCCCAGGAGAAGACCCAGAGATATGACTTCTGGCTGGACTGGGAATGTTTCAGTATCCCACCAGAAGACCTTAAATGAAATGGCTCAGGAGGAGGAAATCTGGGCTTCCTTGGTTGAGGATGCTGCCCAGTGACCTAATCGTAGATAAGCTGATCAAAATGGATGGATGGATGGTACTCCAGACTCTCTGGGACCCACAAAATGATTTAATTTATATATATATAAAAAAAAGTACATACTACTTATAGGTACCTCTGCTGCAACATTACACACCATCAATTCATGACTCCCTCATGTCTTGACACACAGCCAGAGGTGCTCACAACTTATCCTTGTGTTTTCTCTTGCTTGCACAATGACTACCGGTACATATTTCAATCCATCAACCAGGCAGCATCCTGAGCAGAGAAGCCCAAGACTTTCCTCTCCCCATCCACTTCGTCCAGCTCAGTCAGGAGTCATATAGCGTATTTCCACTGCAGCCCAGCACCGTGCTGGTTGGCTCGCTGGTGGGCCAACCAGCTCAACCCATGCACGCACTGCGTTTCCACCTCCAATGTACATCTGGGACGCTGGGCGGAAGTGATGCTGCAACACAATAGTCGAGCGCGGGAAATAACACATAACCAGAACACCGCCTGTGTCCATTTTCACAAGGCCGAGTCCTACGAAGGGCGTATTTGTTGGCTTCATGACGTCACTCCCGCCGCGACTCGACAGCACACACGGACTTACACATGAATGGACTGTCAGTCAATACGTTACCAATAAGCAGCATTGACAATCCATTCATGTGTAAAGTCCGTGCGTGCTGTCGAGTCGCGCTGGGAGTGACGTCATGCAGACGACAAATTCACCCTTTGGAGGACCCAGCCTTCTGAATTTGTACACAACACAGAAGCCACGGAGGACGACGCTGCCCGGTATCGGATCCTCGTTCTGATATTTGTGGCGCTTCTTCAGAGCTCGCAACGGAAGGAAGATCGCGGCCGCGAAGAAAAGGATGATATTTTATCGTCGGAAAGCCCTCGAGGCGATACACGCTGATCGCAGTGGGGGCGAAGAAGACGACGAACATTTGTCAAAAAGGACGCGGCTGGTATGCGCATTGATGACATCACAGGACCGACCGCCCAATCAATTGCCGTGGTGTTTTACGTCATGTCCTGGGCTCGCTCTAGCCCGGGTAGGCGAGAGGGCCGCGAGCAGCTCGGTACGGTCCACTTCCGACACGGTCAGCTGTAATGGAAATGTTCGCTAACACCATGTGGCTTCGCACGGTGCGGTGCTGGGCTGCAGTGGAAAAACACTAATAGTCTCTCCAGCGTGTCCTGGGCTAGCTCCAGGGCCTCCACCCGGTGTGACATGCCCAAAACAAAATTATTATTATTTCTTTTATTGTATTGTTAATTAACCATAAATATATCTTTGTATGTATATCTTCCAGGGGTATATAGTGAAAAATTAAATGCTCTTCCCTTGGAGGACAAAAGGTATAATAAACCTGTGTAGACCTACCCACCACAGGTGCGGGTAAGTCACATATGTGCAAGTCGCAAGCAGGTCTCAAGTCGTAGCCTTCAAGTTTCAAGCAAGGCCCAAGTTAAAGTGGAAAAAAAAGAGTCAAGCAGGTCAAGCTGCGTCACCACAAAATTGAATTTGAGTCTACTTTATGTCACGTTTCAGTTTGGTTGGGGTTGGGTTTTTGTTATATTTTGGTGAGTGTTGGTTGTCTGGTGTTCTTGTGTGTTTTTCCCCAGTCTCGTTATCATTAACCTTGTCCACCTGCTTGTGTCTTCCCTTCCCCGTGTGTGATGCTGATTGGTTCTCCCTGCCTGCTGTGTCTCCCAGGTGTGTCCTGTTAGTGTCATTGGTGTTGATATAAGGAAATGGTGTTTGTCTCACGTGGTGGTGGGAGCATTGCATGTTGAATGTTGAATGTTATTCGTTGCACGTTGCACGTTGCACGTTAGATGTTATACGTTATATGTTAGTCTTTCGAGTCCACGCCAAGTCTTTCGAGTCATCCACGCCAAATCTTTCGAGTCATCCACGCCAAGTCTTCCACGTCATCCTCGCCACGCCAAGTATCAGCATCTCGCCGCGCCAAGTATCAGCATCTCGCCACGCCAAGTATCAGCATCTGTCCACGCCAATTCTCCGCATCTGTCCATGCCAAGTCTCCGCATCTGTCCACGCCAAGTCTCCGCATCTGTCCACGCCAGGTCTCCGCATCTGTCCACTCCAAGTCTCCGCATCTGTCCACGCCAAGTCTCCGCATCTGTCCACGCTAAGTCAGTCCATGTTCATCATGCCTCATCTGCCCCCGTTCGTCATACCTCATCTGCCCCCGTTCGAGATGCCAGTTCTGCCCCCGTTCGTCACGCCAAATCTACCCACGTTTCAGCCCGTCAAAGTTACTCTAGATACTGTCATCCTTCTCCCTGCCTGGTTTTTCCGCCTCTGGGTCCATCCACCACACCCCTACCCTAACACTTTATTCAGGAGTTGACAGTCAGGTCATATAATGTTAATTAGCCCAAAATACTGGAGTGATAAAATGTTTTTTCACTGTTCAATATAAAAAAATATATATTTATATCTCATAATTTAATGAGCACACAAAGAACATTTGCATTACTTAAATTGTTAATTTAATTTTTAGAGTATGAAATAAATGCATATTTTTAGAACAAGGGTTCCTAACCAACCGCAATCATTTCTTTTTCTGCTCTTTTATTCAATGTAAATATGTCAATTAATTGACAACAACTTCCATTTCTTAAATAATTCAATTTATGTTTAGTCTATTGTTCAAATATTTCTTTCATTAATTTATTTTTTTGTGCAAATATTCAATTGTTAAATCTTTCAAGGAAGGGTCCCCATCACTAGTTATGAATACAAAAATTTTCACATTATTTCCTTTGTCCTCCTCTCCTCTCGTATGTGTTTTCAAAGCTGTGATACCCAAAATGTTCTCTATAATCCTGTGATCACTGCTGCTGTATTCCTGTGATCATCCAATTTTTGTACTGTGTATACTTAACCTTACCCGATGTGCGATACACAATGACACTTTCACAACATGCATTTTGAATCATACCAAGGGCAACATCAGCATACAAATTTCTAATGTAAATATTGAACGGGTAAGCCAACACAATGTGTTGGGAATAATTATTGACGAGATGCTTACATGGATTCCTCACATAACACAGTTAAAAAAAAAAACTGGCAAGAAGTATATCCATCCTCTACAGAACCCAAAAAATATTGAGTCAAAAGGCACTCCAAATAATCTATAATGCATTGATTTTGCCTTATTTGACTTATTGTGTTGAAATTAGGGGAAACACTTATAAAAGTCGATTGCAGCCGTTGATGGTATTACAGAAAAGAGCAGTAAGAATTATCCATAGTGCTCCATATAATGCACACACACACAAATTGTTTATTGAAGCTAAACTATTGAAATTATATGATCTAATAAACTATAGAACTATTCAGACAATGTATAAGGCGGCCAGACACTCTGTCTCCCTTATAACTTGCAAACATGCTTCCAGGCAAAGGAATCGAAATATGATTTGAGAGAGAAACTTGTGTTTGTTCAGAGATGTGTTAGAACTACACTGAAGTCATTTTCGATCTCCTGTACGGGTGTAAAATTATGGAATTCATTAGATTTGGGACTAACTGGAACACAGACACTAGTTGGATTTAAGAAAAAATATAAAGAATTGGTATTAATTAGTTACAATGAAGAAAATGTTTAACCTGTCTTTTGTTCAACTTTTATGTGGGAAAGCAATAACTCTTGTGTTAAAAACAAGGAGGGAGCTTTAACACTGAAATGTAAATACGTCTGACTATGTTGTTGTAGTGCAGGGACATTCAATCTTGAATTATTTGAAAACAGCATCTGTGCTGAGTGCTGAGAAAAGGACACTCTGCTCCAAAAACTTTCAACAAACCAGTATGGATCTAATTAGCTGGTCTCTAAGTGCGTTTGACAAAATCTTTTCTACGATGAGACCGGAACCTACTGAGCATTCATGTCCAAGCGGAACTCACATGTCTGGATATGCTGAAGATTCCTGGGCTAAGTGGAGACCATTGTGTCTGACAGTTCTGGATTTGGAGGATGTCGAAGATTTGTACCTGCTGGCTGTGCTGGTGGTTATGCTGATGCTGCTTGGGATTGGATTCCACTGGCTGTTTTGTACGCTACGAAACATGTCTGATCGCCAGAAGAATGCAGAGGGAATGGCTGAGGCCACCCTGAGAGCCATCACTGGCGTGCAAGCCGGCCGAACTAAGGCCTGTGATGACACTTCTCTGGTGAAAAAGGACCTTGCAGCACTCAACCTTGCCATGAACGGAATGAGGAGAGACATGGCCACAAGGTTGCTTGAACTGGAGAAAAAAGTCGCGATGAACCAAAATCGTGATGAAGACGGATCTGACTGAAGGAGGTGTCGGACACATGGTTTTCACTATGCCCAGTTATCTAAAGCTGCTGGACTGTGATAATCCACATGGTGCTAATCAACAAGTGATCAACAAACTATTGGAATGAATCTTCTGTCATGAACTACATGCGATCAAATCACTGGTGAAGATGAACTGCTTGAACTCTCAATAATCCATTTGCCTGAATCAAAAGTCTCCGAATGTAATCAACTGGATAACTAACTTCATGGACTTGATGAACTGAGTGAAATTTTATCATCTCTGCTGATTTTTATTATTACTGCTTGATTTTATGCGTCCTAGTTTAGTATGGGGGCGGGAATTTACAAGCTTTATGCTTCTTCCTGCCAGCCCTTTTTCTTTTCGGCTATTATATGTCACAATTGTATGATGAAATGTTGGATTGTCACAATGCTGTCCGAAAGGAAAAATGAACAAATAAATCAAATCAAATCAATCAACATGCCACGACACTTACGCAATGTAAATGTGCAATACTTTTCTCAATGTGCAAGATACATACTTATTAGGGCCCGAGCAGCGACCGCTGCGAGGTCCCTATTGTTTTTTGTTTGAATTATTATTATTATTATTATTATTATTATTATTATTATTATTATTATTATTATTATTATTATTATTATTCTCCGTAAACGATCGCATTTTTGAGGACCTAAACATTTACGAAAACTCACCAAACTGTGGGCCCGGTGAAAAATTTGATATTATGAAGTTGTCATAACAATGCGACTCTATAAATTTTGTGTTTGGAAATGAAAAACGATATGCTTAATAACTGCCCGGTACATGCTCCAAAAAATCCCAAACTTGACATCTATGTTTATAGTCAAGGCCTGAAGGTATCTCTATGACAATATACAGTTATATATGCAGCGCCACCTAGCCCTTGAGGCATAACAAAAAAATACCCCACTTATGGTATTTTTACAAAAATTGTAAACACGTTTCGCAATGAAAAACTATATGCTTAATAACTCTCTGGTACATCCTCCAAAAAATCCCAAACTTGACATGTATGTTTATAGTCAAGGCCTGAAGGTATCTCTATGACAACATTCAGTTATATATGCAGCGCCACCTAGCCCTTGAGGGATGAAAAAAAATACCCCACTTACGGTATTTTTACAAAAATTGTAAACTCATTGTAAGTGTGATAAGTAAGTAATTTATGAATATTCTTTTAGTTTCCACCAATCAAATTGTTCACTGGCATCAGACCGATCCAAACGTATGTACTTTTTCATTTAGTTTTATTTATTTTTGATTGCCCCTTTGGACAATAAAAGCAACATTGTGCAATGAGTACAACGAGCGATGATGTGTATATATATAGTTTTACAAAAAATACCAATCGGGGCAACTCATTGCATAAAAATAAAAAAGGACGCTGATTTTTGCAGGTCTTAATCACCAAAACCCGTTGAGCTTGACACACACACTGGCAAAAAAATATTCCACATGTAAAGGTTTATTATGCCATTTTCAAAGAAATTCTGCTTCCAATATGCCAGTACCCCAACGTGCCAGTACCCCAATGTGCAAGTACCCCAACGTGCAAGTACCCCAACGTGCAAGTACCCCAATGTGGCCCGGGCTGCGAGGGCCCTTGATAGCTGCTCGCAGCTCTAGTACTTATTTTGTTATTTTTACCTTGCACCAAACGGAGCAGCGCTGCAAATTTCATTGTATATTGTACAATGACAATAAAGGCATTCAATTAAATTAAATTAAATTTGTGGCTAGTTGCTAACGCCGGAGACTTGTGCGTATGACATACTAATGAACTTTTTTAGCGTCTTTAATTGGCAATTAAATGATAATTTTGAGGTGGCGTGGTGTTTATGTTGGAAGTTGACAGTCACTTGAGGACTAGTCAAGCTTAGCCTCCTTGAGTCTGAAGATGCCACGCGCTGCGTGGGTCAATTTCAAAGATACAAGTAACAAGGGAATTGGATCGACGTCAGTGTATGACTTGGAAGGCTTTTATTTTGAAGCTCGCCTCCGAAGCGCATTCCGCGGATGGACGACCCAAACCGTGGCGCTTGATACATAGTATGGATCAGGGCTCATGGCTCAAAGATGAGCTGGCCCGTTGCATCACTCGTTAAAAACAAGTACTCACGCCGTGCGAATACATTATGGGCTGCTACTCGCAGCTCCCAGAGTTTCCTGAACGCAACATACTTACAGCTGCTCTGCCATTGGCTATTACTGGCATCTTCCTGGCATCTCATTGGCTAAGAGGGACCTGTACCGTATGTGACCATAGATACAGAATAGAATGTGTCTATGTAGCGTCCTCGTCATTCGCCCCTCCGGCCATGAGGTGTTTAGATAGTTTTACGTAAATGTATTAACTAACGGCTGACGGATTTGTGCAAAAATTCAAACAATTGGTGATTGATGACAGCTAAGTTGCACAGTAAGTTTTTAAATGCGAAGAGACGGGCCTTTTTGTTTTGGGAAAAAGATGCCTCGCCGTCATACCTGAAGTTTCCATCAAGTTTTGGAATTTATTGAAAAGAATCGCCCAGATAAAGTGTTCACCATTCGGGCGATCGCTCACTATGATGATGTTTGCCTTGGACATTTTCGAAGGATTGTTAAAAAAAAACCCAAAAAAACAAGGGCTCCAGGTGGGGGAGTGGAACCGTCACTTGCCTTCGGGAGATGATGTAAGCGTGAGTGAGTGAGCGATAAATAGAAATAAATAAATAAATAAATAAATAAATAAATAAATAAATAAATAAAAATAAACAAGATTGTAAAAAAAACCGAACATCATTGGATCAGTTCTTTACAAAACACCATGCAAAAACACTGAGAGAACATGAATCAAAGAGGGCAAAAAACAAAGAGGACAGAAGTTAAAAAGTTACATGACCATCATTTTTATTCTTTACTCTATTCTTTGTTTTTTACATTATGCACAACTCTCATTTATTGTGCAATAACCTTATTGTAACATGTATTTGTTACATGTTTTGATGCATTTTTATGCTTTATAAAACATTTATGTCTGAATTGTGGGAGGCTTGGAACGGATTAGGGCATTTACATGGAAAATGCGTCTCTACTTGCAAAATTTACTACTTAAGAACTTTTTTCCAGAACCAATTAATTTCATAGGTCGAGGTACCACTGTACACGTTGATCTTCTTTTTTTAATTCTTGTTAGCAAGACATGTTTTACTTCTTTCTGTCCCCTTTCATTTCTTTTACTTTAAAGAGTGAAATAAATTGAATTGATTGATTGATTGATGGCAGCCAAATCCCGCATTTCTCAATGAAATGAACAACATGCAGTGGCTCTCATTCTTAGGTGAGTGATTAAATTAAATTAGAATCATGCTCACATCACAACAGTTTTTCATTTTGCATCACCTTTTCCACAGTGACATTATATCAGCAAAAATTCTAGCAATTTGTTATTGCTCTGGTTGAAATCAAATAATTTCCCAAGGCTATAACTACGGTTATTGGTGATGATAAGGTTGAGCATGAGTGGAAAATCTGAAAGCACATATTTGATGACATATTATGCACACAACAGTAATAAAGGGTGCAATGGTTGACCTTACCAGTTGGCTCTTCCTTTGTCGTTATCTCTAATCTGGGGCCAAAAGTTCCATATCCTGTCTGTGTGAAGGCTCTTATCTGGAAAATATAGGCTGTGCTGGGCTTCAGATTGTTCACAGTTGCTGTTGTGGATTTGGCCCTTACTGTGGAATAGGTTCGGTCCTTCTGATCCTACAGCAAAAATGAAATGAGAAGAAACAAAACAAACATTTTGTATTTAGTTGAGAGCAATCATCAAATAAGGCCTGAGTTGTCATGGTTCTGTTTTCTCTCTCACTGCAGTTCCAGAGTGTGGCAGGAGGCGGTGCCAACAACGCAGGCAGAGGCCTGCTCCCACATCTGGGGCTCATCAGCCTGATGAGCCAATCGCTTATTTAACCAGCCCCTCCTTTGGTTCTCTGCCGGAAGATTCCCTAGCCATACCTGCTACGTTTGGTTGTCTCCTCCTGCCACACTGTTCCCGTTCTCCGGCTTGTAGTGGTTTTCGTTTCCCTTTCTACCAGTCTCGCACCAGTCTAGTAAGGTGACGCTTTCTGTTGCTACTTTGGTCCCTAGTGTTTCCCTGAAAAAGGTGTTTTATGTTGCTACTTTGCGCTTTAGTGTTTTCTCGTCCCTGAACAAGGTGTTTTTTGTTGCTGTTTTGTTTTCTAGAGCTTTTCCCTGAGCAAGGTGATTTTCTGTTGATACTTTTGTGAACAATAAATTGGACTTTGTCTCTCTCTCTGCATCCTGGGTCCTGGCCTTGCTTTGCCTCACGGCACCATAACAGAATCTTCCGGCCATAATGGACCCAGCAGAGTCAGAGCGCTTAAAGAGTGCTCTTTCAGCACAAGGAGCATTTGTTGGACAACACCAATCAACCCTGCAACGAGTGATGGACCACCTACAGCAACTCTCCACCAGCGTGGACCGGCTGAACGAGCAGATGGCAGCCATGAGTCACCAACTGCCGTCATCCAGCTCCTCTGGTTCCTCGCCCCCTCCATCGGCGGCAGCCTCTTCAGCCTCCCAGCCGTTTTCTCCCAGAGAGCCATTTATTCCGATTCCTGCTAGGTATTCTGGAGACTTAGGCACATGTGCTCAGTTTTTGCTCCAATGTAGATTAGTGTTTAGCAGCAACCAGTGTTTACCAGCAACCCGGTGCTTATGCTACTGCCCAGTCAAAAATCGCCTTCATTATGAGTCTTTTATCAGGACAAGCGGCCGCTTGGGCCTTGGCAATCACTGAAAAAGGATCGGCAGTGCTAAACGATTATTAACAGTTTACCGGAGAAATGAAACGCATTTTTGATCACCCGGTGCGAGGCAAGGAAGCGGTTGGCCAGTTGCTGGATTTACGTCAAGCTAGCCAATCTGTCTCTCAATACGCGTTATCTTTCCAGATTCTGGCAGCCAGTAGCGGGTGGGGAGACTCTGAGCTACAAACAATTTTTCAAAAGGGGCTCGCTGGGGAGATAAAAGATGAGTTGGCTGTACGGGACGAATGTAACACACTGAATGACCTGATTAAATTAGCTACTCGGATAGACAATCGGCTCAGGGAGAGACGGCGGGTGAAGAAGATGGACCTGGCTCATCGCTCGCCGACCTTCTCACCATCCAGCTCAACCGTCATGGGGAACTGCACCGCCTCATCTGTCACCGCTCCCGAACTCCTATCCAGCACGACATCTCACGAAGAGCCCATGGAGTTGGGCAGGGCTCGACACCCCTGTTGAACGACAGTGACGTATGAGGAACCGATTGTGCCTGTACTGCAGCAGGGGGGCCACTTCCTGGCAAGCTGCCCAGAGTTGCCAAAAGCCGGGGCTCACCAGTAGGAAGGGAGGCACTGGTGAGCCGAATATCCCCCTCTTCCTCCCAAATACATGTACCAGGTATGATTCACACGTCACTTTGCTCATTACCTGTCCAGGTGCTGATAGACTCAGGAGCCGGTGACAATTTCATAGACATTGACTACGTTTAAAAACCACAATCTCTCCCTGACTCCACTGACCTCTCCCAAGAAGGTTCTTGTAGTCGACAGAAGGCTTCTAGAAAGGGTTACACACAGAACTACACCCATTAATCTGACTCTATTATCTAGTACTATACGGAACTGGAGCAACTATTGCCATGCCCACTGTCTAAAGTCAGCCTTACCCGCCAGGGGCCCTAGCTCCTCCCACTCCTCAAAAGATATCGACCTAAGTAACGTCCCCAGAGAATACCACGATTTAGAGGCGGTTTTCAGTAAAGACTTGGCGTGCTCCCTTCCCCCCCATAAACCCGATGACTGTGGTATAGAATTGCTCCCTGGGGCTCCACTCCCAACACACAGACTATACAACCTGACCAAACCCGAAAGGGAAGCAATTGAAAAATACATCACCGAATCACTAGCTGCAGGACTTATAAGACCGTCCTTATCTCCATTAGGCGCAGGGTTTTTCTTTGTGGAAAAGATCAAAACTCTGCGCCCTTGCATTGACTACACTGGCATAAACACCATCACAGTTAAGAACAAGAACCCACTGCCGCTCCTGGACGCTGCATTCAGCCCCCTCCACAATGCAATGGTGTTTACCAAATTGGACCTCCAAAACGCCTACCACCTGGTGAGGATACGTGACGCGACGAATGGAAAACTGCCTTCAATACACATTTGGGACATTTTGAGTACTTGGTCATGCCCTTTGGGCTCACAAACGCTCAAGCAACATTCCAGTCATTTGTGAATGATGTACTTGGAGATCTGCTAGATAAGAATGTTTTTGCATACCTAGACGATATTCTCATCTTTTCTCGATCACATGAGGAGCATGTGGGTCACGTAAGAGACGTCCTTGGGAGGTTACTAGAAAACAAGTTGTATGTTAAAGCTGAGAAATGCGAATTCCATGTTTCCACTGTTAAGTTCCTGGGCTATGTGATAGAAAAGGGGCGACTCAGGGCCGACCCCACCAAAATCGAAGCGTTCAAAGAGTGGCCTGTGCCTGCCAATCGGAAGCAGCTACGTTTCCTTGGGTTCGCTAATTTCTATAGAAGATTCATCCGTAACTATAGTAGCATAGCGGCTCCTCTCACGCGATTGACCTCGAACAAACTTCGCTTCGTGTGGTCTACTGATGCTCAATGTGCTTTTAACCGGCTGAAAGAACTCTTTGTAAATGCCCCTGTTCTCGCCCATCCAGATCCCGAGCAGCAGTTCGTGGTAGAGGTGGATGTGTCTGATTCAGGAGTGGGGGCCGTCCTCTCTCAGTGCCTGCCTGCGGACCAAAAACTACATCCCTGTGCTTACTTCTCCCGTTGGCTTTCCCCGGCGGAGCACAACTATGATGTGGGCAACCGCGAACTCCTGGCAGTGGTCTGAGCACTTCAAGAGTGGCGGCATTGGCTGGAGGGTGCAGCACATCCCTTCATCGTTTGGACGGACCACAAGAACTTGTCCTATCTTCGCTCTGCCAAATGATTGAACTACCGTTGGGCTCTCTTCCTCGGACGCTTCAACTTCAAACTCACCTACCGCCCCGGTTCCCGAAACCTGACGCCCTCTCCCGGCAGTTCGCCTCTGGAGAGGAAGATAAGGACGCAAGCACGATCCTCTCCCCTGAGTGTGTGGTCAGGGCGATGCGGTGGCGGGTGGAGAAGAAAGTTCAGGAGGCACTTGGCAAACAACAGTTCCAGATGAATGTCCTCCAGGGAGACTGTTCGTTCCACCTGCCGCCAGGAATCCCGTGCTCCTCTGGGGGCACACTTCAAGAATCGCTTGCCACCCTGGGATCCACCGGACACTCTCCCTGATCCAGCAGCGCTTCTGGTGGTCGACCATGGCTGCCGATGTTCGAGCTTTTGTTGCCTCATGCTCAGTTTGCGCCCGCAATAAACCTTCCCATCAAGCCCCAGCAGGCCTATTACGCCCCTTGCCCATCCCCTCTCGGCCATGGTCTCATATCGCTGTGGATTTCGTCACTGGTCTTCCCCCATCCGTGGGCAACGACACAATCCTTACCATCGTCGATAGATTCTCCAAGTCGGTTCATTATGTTCCCCTCCCAAAACTCCCCACCGCCTTGCAGACTGCAAACCCATTGGTCCAGCATGTATTCAGGCTCCACGGGATCCCCATAGAAATCGTGTCGGACAGAGGTCCACAATTCACCTCACAAGTCTGGAAGGCTTTCTGTCGGGCACTGGGGATCTCTCCCAGTCTCTCCTCCGGCTACCACCCCCAAACCAACGGGCAGACCGAGCGTGCCAATCAAGATCTGGAAACAGCTCTGCTCTGCGTAGCCTCACGCCTTCCTGCCTCCTGGTCCACGCACCTCCCATAGGTGGAATACGCGCATAACACTCTGATCAGCACTGCCACAGGCATGTCCCCATTTAAGGTGACCTCAGGCTACCAAGCCCCTCTGTTTCGCTTATTTAACCAGCCCCCCCTTTGGTTCTGTGCCGGAAGATTCCCTAGCCATACCTGCTACGTTTGCTTGTCTGCTCCTGCCACACTCTTTGGTCGTCAAGTTCCTGTTCTCCAGCTTGTAGTGGTTTTTGTTTCCCTTTCTACCAGTCTTGCACCAGTCTAGTAAGGTGACTCTTTCTGTTGCTACTTTGGTCCCTAGTGTTTCTCTGAAAAAGGTGTTTTATGTTTCTACTTTGCGCTTTAGTTTTTTCTCGTCCCTGAACAAGATGTTTTTTGTTGCTACTTTGTTTTCTAGAGCTTTTCCCTGAGCAAGGTGATTTTTTTTTTTTTTTTTTTTTTAAGAGCTCAGAATTTTTCATTCGGTAGTCTTACCGATTCAATGTCTTATCATCATTGCTCTTTTTTTTTTTTTTTTTTTTTGTGTGTGTGTGCGTGCGTGCGTGCGTTTGCGTGCGTGCGTGCGTGCGTGTGCGTGCAAATACGTATAAATTTATACTCATTAATTCACCTAAAGCCTTATAAATATCCCATTACCCTTCGCCTTAACCAGGTACTTCAGAATCTTGCCAGAGTCGTGAAGTTTAAATGGTCAGGAGACCAGAGAAAAGGTCAGAAAAAAATAAAGAGAAAAGAAAGATAAATCAAAGTGAAATCCAGCACCGACCAAACACTTCCTGCCTTCCCCATGATTACAAAATCAAAGTCTTACGCCAACCCCGGAAGCCTCTAAATTCCAGCAAATTTAGCGAGATCTCAAGAGACCAGAGGAAAAACTAAAGAGAGGAAGGAGGGAAGGATCGATAAGGCAGAGTGAGATCCATAGAAGCCAGGTGATTTTCTGTTGATACCTTTGTGAACAATAAACTGGACTTTGTCTCTCTCTCTGCATCCTGGGTCCTGGCCTTGCTTTGCCTCACGGCACCATAACATGAGTTGTCAAATCAACACAGACTAGCCTTAAATGTAGTTCACAACCCATTCAAAACCCGATTAATGCCAATATTAGGGTTTTGAAAGTCCCAGTAAACATGAACAATAACCCGAATGTGCTCTTTTTGGGGTTTTAAAAACCCTAAAGAAAGACCCCTGGGTTGCCCCTTTTGTAACCCGAATACTTGTTCTTATAAACACAGTCAGAACATCTCGATTGAACGAAGCATTTGTTTGAGTTCTGCACATGCTCTATTCGCAAGGAATCTTGGGTGTTTTGAGTACAGAAACAACTTCTGTGAGCGGCCATCTTAGGTGCACGCACGCTACCCACAGCCTGAGCGGTGAAAGTTTAACGCAGCGCAACAATCCACTTTTGGAGCGAGGAGGAAACCAACTTCTTTATTTGTGTGGTGAGTGACATGAAAATCATTTCTTATTGATGGTAGAAAATAAGTCATGAAAATGACATCTTATTTGTGTCATGACTAGTGTTGTTCTAATACTGGTATCAGCAGAGGTGCCGATACTGCATTAAAACAGTGGTATCGGTGACTACTCACAAGTAACATGCCGATACCATTAATTCCAACGCTAATATAGGATTTTGGATGCAGCATCTTGTGTTTGCTCATGCACAACATTCACTGGTATGTGACATGCTCACTGCATGCCGACCTAAGATATCTTATTGGTCCTTGAATGCTCTGAACCAATGGCAGGACAGCTTTTTTATCCATCCATCCATCCATCCATCCATCTTCTTCCACTTATCCGAGGTCGGGTCGCGGGGGCAGCAGCTTTAGGAGGGAAACCCAGACCTGCCTCTCTCCAGCCACTTCAACCAGCTCCTCCGGCGGGATCCCAAGGCGTTCCCAGGCCAGCTGGGAGACATAGTCTCTACAGCGTGTCCTGCGTCTTCCCCGGGGCCTCCCGCCGGTGGGACATGCGCGAAACACCTCTCCAGGGAGGCGTCCAGGAGGCATCCGAACCGGATGCCCGAGCTACCTCAGCTGGCTCCTCTCAACGCGGAGGAGCAGCGGCTCGACTCTGAGTCCCTCCCGGATGACCGAACTTCTCACCCTATCTCTAAGGGAGAGCCCGGACACCCTGCGGAGGAAACTCATTTCGGCCGCTTGTATCCGGGATCTCGTTCTTTCGGTCACGACCCACAGCTCGTGACCATAGGTGAGGGTTGGAACGTTGATCAACCGGTAAATCGAAAGCTTCGCCTTTTGGCTCAGCTCTTTCTTCACCACGACGGACCGATACAGAGTCCGCATCACTGCAGACGCTGCACCAATCCGCCTGTCGATCTCCCGCTCCCTTCTACCCTCACTCGTGAACAAGACCCCAAGATACTTAAACTTCTCCACTTAGGGCAGGATCTCATTCCCGACCCGGAGAGGACACGCCACCCTTTTCCGACTGAGGACCATGGTCTCGGATTTGGAGGTGCTGATCCTCATCCCAACTGCTTCACACTCGGCTGCGAACCGCTCCAGTGAGAGTTGGAGATCATGGCTTGATGAAGCCAACAGCACCACATCATCTGCAAAGAGCAGAGATGCAATGCTGAGGCCACCAAACCGGACCCCCTCAACGCCTCGGCTGCGCCTAGAAATCCTGTCCATAAAAGTTATGAACAGAATCGGTGACAAAGGGCAACCTTGGCGGAGTCCAACCCTCACTGGAAAAGAATCCGACTTACTGCCGGAAATGCGGACCAAACTCTGGCAACGGTTGTACAGGGACCGAACAGCCCGTATCAGGGGGTTCGGTACCCCATACTCCCGAAGCACCCCCCACAGGACTCCCCGAGGGACACGATCGAACGCCTTCTCCAAATCCACAAAACACATGTGGACTGGTTGAGCGAACTCCCAAGCACCCTCGAGGATCCTTCTGAGGGTGTAGAGCTGGTCCACTGTTCCACGGCCAGGACAAAAACCACACTGCTCCTCCTGAATCCGAGATTCGACTTCCCGACGGACCCTCCTCTCCAGCACCCCCGAATAGACCTTACCAGAGAGGCTGAGGAGTGTGAGCCCTCTGTAGTTGGAACACACCCTCCAGTCCCCCTTCTTAAAAAGGGGGACCACCACCCCGGTCTGCCAATCCAGAGGCACTGTCCCCGATGTCCACGCGATGTTGTAGAGGTGTGTCAACCACGACAGCCCAACAACATCCAGAGCCGGCACCTTACCGTGGTGGAGGGGTTTGCGTGTCCCAATGATCCTAGCAGCTATGTTGTCTGGGGCTTTATGCCCCTGGCAGGGTTACCCATGGCAAACAGGTCCTCGGTGAGGGGCCAGGCTAAGCACGGCTCAAAAACCCCTTATGATGTATAAAATTATTGGAAACACGTTTCCCTTGCCCGGGGTCCTTGGAGGGTGTGCTGGAGAGCGCTCCCCCTGGGGACTCCCTCGTCCTGCTGGGGGACTTCAACGCTCACGTGGGCAATGACAGTGAGACCTGGAGGGGCGTGATTGGGAGGAACGGCCCCCCCCGATCGGAACCCGAGCGGTGTTCTGTTGTTGGACTTCTGTGCACGTCACGGATTGTCCATAACGAACACCATGTTCAAACATAAGGGTGTCCATATGTGCACTTGGCACCAGGACACCCTAGGCCGCAGTTCGATGATCGACTTTGTAGTCGTGTCATCGGATTTGCGGCCGCATGTTTTGGACACTCGGGTGAAGAGAGGGGCCGGTATCGGTATCGGGAGCCAAAAAACGGTATCGGAACAACACTAGTCATTACGCTGTCCGTGTGGCGCGGTTTAGATTGTGGCCGATATGACCATGTTTCTGTTTTTCAAAATCTTTAAGAAACCGGAATTTTGATGTTAACCTGAATATTTAATGTCACAGAATCAAAATACTTTCACCAAATACAGTGGTAACTCAACGTTCCAAAAGGATGTGAAATTGGCTACACCCAAAATCAGGAAAAATATGGGCCTGACCTCGTTTGTGGAATCACACAAGAGAATAATGTGTGTCATCTCAGTGTACGTCACAAGATTTTAGTTCAACAAGCAACAAATAATTAACTCTGCACATTTAATGCCAACAGCGGTAATTAGTAATACCCATGTGACAGTTCATAATGTTAAATGTCATTTTGTTTTATGATAGACCCAATTTCAATTAATGTAATGTATTATTTATAATTATTAGTATAATAATTGCTGTAACGTATTTTCTGTATCTTTACTAAAATTTGTGAACTGTTCTTTAAAATGGTTTGCAGGGGTTCATTTCGTGTTTACACCACTTCCTCATTTATATTCACTGCCAGCCTTTGTTTGTCTGAAGCAGGTGTAATATTCTGCCCAACTCATTCAGACTGTAGTTGCCTCATTCCCATTCTCTGGTACTTCTTGCGAATCAAACTTTCAGATGCCTTTTATTATTTATGTCACATAAAGTTTTGTTGTTTTTGTTTTTTTTAGCTTTATTATTCTGGTTTAGACTTTTATGCCATGTTAAGACTTTTCATACTTGACTCATTTTGTCTTTTTTGACCTTGAATTTTTTTTTAAATAATCACAATTTACAATGTTTATAACAGATATTTACCTGAGTAAAATCAAACGGAAAGCATATTTACATTCAATGACTTCTAATTAGCTTTCTTGACCCCCGGATACAAGGTGATTGTTTTAAAGAACCCAATCAGAACAGACTCATCTTGCAGCCATCTTATATTCCTCTGAAAACTTCTCCCTTCTGTCTGTTTACACCACCTGCCAGGGAATCCTCCAAGTTTGGTTGCACATGTGAGCAGAGGTTATCGGCCATCAGGGGAAGTAAATAAAACTGAGTGAGTTTAAAAAAAAAAAAAGTAATGTTTTTTTTAACGCCTTAAAGAATTTAAAAGTACAGATTTGGTAGATTTTCTTAAAAAAAATATGAAATTTGCCAATTTGTGACTTATGAAAGTTTCGACCTGATGCCAGCAATGTATATACTAGTGCTGTCAGGTGATTTAAAAAAAAAACAACAACAAAAAAACAATCTATCTTAATTGATTTTAATCTCATAACCGCTAAAGGTCCCCAAATAAAGAATGTGAATTCTAGGAAATTACGGGAAATTCTTTTTTAAATAAGGTACAAATCACTGCCTTGTTGTTAAAAGTTCCGTCTTTGTTGTGTCATGTTTCGGTTTTGGGGGTTGGGTTTTGGTTTAGTTTTGGGTGTTTATGTTGTCTTTTGTCCTGTTTTGTCTCGTCATAGTTAACCTCGTCCACCTGTGTGTGTCTCCCCCTGCCCGTATGTGTTGCTAATTAGTGCCCACTGCCTGCTGTTTCCCAGGTGTGTCTTGTTAGTGTCTCGTTAGTGTTGTATTTAGTAGTGAGTGGTGTTTGTTCGCACGTCGTGTGTGCATTGTCCTGTCTTGTCTGTCCAGTTGAGGTTTGCTAGCTGTGTTAAGTTTCTCTACGTCTGGTCAAGTTTCTCTACGTCTAATCAAGTTTCTCTACGCCTGGTCAAGTTTCTCTACGTCTGGGCAAGTTTCTCTACGTCTGGTCAAGTTTCTCACCTTCTAGCCAAGTGTCTCCACGTCAACTCAAGTGTCTCCACTTCAAGCCAAGTCGTCCTATCATGCCCAGCCTGTCCTGCCAAGTCTGTTCACGACCTGCCAGGTCTGTCTTGCCATGTTGCAAGTTTGCTGACTACAACAGCACATTTGAGTAAGGCCAGTTTGTTAAAATGAATACTAGGAACGGCAACTGTGTCAGGCAGTCAGCATCAAAGTCATTTACGTCGATTAAACGGTCTTTGAAAGTAATCCGGTGGCTCCCACAGCAGCCACTGGCACTGTTATCATGCTAACGCTGTTATGTTCATATCTCAATTACAATTCATTAACAATATATCGTCAAACCCTAATACATAGACTTACAGTATACAGTACAAAGAAAGAGAAACATTGGCATACTTTTTTATAGTATTTGATTTCATATTCCGTGATGACACCATTCGGTTGTCGAGGCTCCTGCCATGAAAGCTGGATGCTGCGCTGCTGCACTTTCTCCTTGATGACCTCACTGACCAGCGATGGTGCTGCTGAGAGAAGAAAATACATGACAAGAATACGACTTTTGTTCCAACGTGCATGAACCAAGTCATTAATCAGATGCACTGACTACATCAACAATCATTGGCCCTAAAAACAGTAGGTATAGAAAGAATACAATACCTGCATTCCTAAGAGAATTGAATTTTTCAAGTTCAACATATCCACTTGCACCAAAAGCCTGAGACTACAGCTATAAAATACAGCATTTCAGTATATGCAAACATGTTTATACTTTTATTAATCACCATCACACATGCATTAGGGCTTTACAACGTGGGGTGGACGACAGACAGAGAGAGAGAGAGCGAGAGAGAGAGAGAGAGAGAGAGAGAGAGAGAGAGAGAGAGAGAGAGAGAGAGAGAGAGAGAGAGAGAGAGAGAGAGAGAGATTTATGCTATTTGTGAGATGTTTCAAGTTTGCATCCTGTAACACATGCGATGAAAAGATACCTCATGCAAGGAGCTTTCAACACAACACAACACAACACAACAAATGTAATCCAACATTTGAAGAACAAACACTTGGAGGAGTATTGCATTCAATAAAATGAAGGCAGATGAAGCAGCAACTAATCCAGCCCACACTGACCAACACACGGCCATATGAATGTGAATTAAGGCAAAAAAAAAAAAAAAACTTTATTTAACAAGGTAAGAAAATCTCTTTTCCAAGACCTGGCCACAGGGGCAACAAAAACACACAAAATAATAGTTCATCAGACGAACAGCCTTTCTCAGTGATGGAAAACACCAGATTCCGCTGCCTCACTTGGTGCCCCGCTATTTGCTACCTGAGGCGTTTTGCCACCGCCGGTACTTTTGGAGAACTTTTCAGTTTACCTTGGTAAAATTCACTTTGGACGTTTTTCCACCAACAACAATTACCAGGGTAATTAATTTCCCCAGGCGGCATCCAAGTACTATCTTAGCAGCATGGTCTTGCTGAGCCAGGCAGGAACTTTGAGGGGGCGGGCTGCAATGGCCACGGCTGATTGGTCATATTTGTGGGAGTTGTTTATACATCGGCTGGACTCATCAAACTGATTTGAATTAATTACCGAGAACTGCAAGACGCTGTGGAAACACAATTCTGGGGATGTATTCAGACCAGAAAAGTCGTTTAGTCCGTTTGTTTGGTCCGGACAAAAAGCGGGCTTTCTTTTTTTTTTTCGTTTTGTGCGGTTCGTATTCACACTGTGCTTTTTACAAGCGGACTATATTGCATAATCACGTCGACTCGCGTGACGATCTGTGCTCCCATTGGACAAAAATGACAAGCGCTGAACGTGGAACAAAACCCGGAAATGGAAGAAAACGTGACATTCCGACATGCTGCATTACTGCTAGGCATATTTGTGGCGTTATTAGATGTAAGATATTTGGAAGCATCAAGAGCAGCTCATTCAACGGAGGTTCCGCAACGTTGTTTCTAATTTTGGAACAGCGCCGGAGGAACCGTTGCGCTTCGCGTGCCCCGCCCCCACCACAACATGATGACAGCAGCGTGGCAAAAAAGGAATACACATAATTTATGAATGAATTTAGCACAATATTAACAACCAGGCAATATTTCCTCCACACGATGCTTGGCTACGGTGGCTTGTTAAGCCCCAAAAGGCATATGTCCTGCACTTGGAGTGGATCAGCCGTGGTTTGTATTCAGACTGCAAAGCGAACCGCACCGAGTGCGTTTGGAAGCGAACCGAGACCACCTCAGAGAGTGGGGCTCGGTCCGCTTGTTTGGTCCACACCAGGATTCGTTTGTGTGTATTCAGACCTGCACAAAAGGTTCGGACCAGCGTGGGAAACGAACTCTAGTCCTTTTAAAGCGGACCAAACAGTGCAGGTCTGAATATACCCATAAATTCCCTGCGGAACCTTTACCACCAAGAACTCCCTTTACCCAGAACTCAAAGTTCCTGGGCTTGTTGGTGGAAAAATGCCTCTGGATGCATATATATCAGCATATATCAGCCTGAGCTCCCCTGAGAGTATACTAACACATCAAAAGGACCCTGAAAGACGGCCTATCAACCTCTGCAGAGGTTGTCAAGCAAGGTCCAGAAAGTAAAAACCCTGCCATAGTTTGGCTTTAGCCACATTTGTTTCTCCTCAACCGGCTCATTTACCTGCCGGTTGAGTAGAAGTACCGATGACTAAAGTCAATCTGTTTACTTTCTGTGTCTGGATCTGCCACCTCTAATCCTCTATGACTTTTACAAGCAATACATGCCAATCCTGTGTTAGTATTTACATTTATGAGAATTAGGGCTGAACAATTTTAGGAAAAAAACAAATTCAGTTTTTTTTTTACAGATTTGTGATTTTCTTCTAATTGCGCTTCATTGCAACATTCACAATGTGCAGTGATATTTACAAACATTACAGAACATGACATAATACCATCAAAACTTTAAAAAAAAATTACTCTAATAATGCAAGGACACTGAAGATGTGTTGGGGCGGCACTTCTTTTTCAAGATTTTTAAATGGTTCAAGTAAGGCGGTACTACTGTACTACTTGCCATCATGTATAAATATGCAATTAGGCCTATGTTTAATGGTGTATCGTTTGAAACAATGCAAATAAAATGTTGAATCCAGGGCTCTAAATTAACACCCGCCAGCTCGCTAAATGCGGGTTAAAATTCATTTTGGCGGGGTGGTCATAAACCTTTACGAGCAATTAGGTAATTGGCAATGCAAGAGGCATTCGCATCTGTCAGATGTACCACACTACGCTGTTTAGTTCACTCCTACATATCCGATGAATATTACCACAATGCTACGTAATGACGTTTAATATTCCCATTGGCTGTGTGAATGTAGCTATTTCACATAATTGAATGGTGTGTAACCAACATGGCGGCAATGAGCAGCAATCCGCCAGTAAACAAAGAAGAAGATGCAACCAGCACGAGCGACGAACGGCAGTATTAGGGAGTTGGGGAAAAAACAGCGGGGCTAATTTATAATGTAAAATGTAAGTAAAACTAACATAATGCGGCGACGGTTGAATTTGGGACATTAGAGTTCGGTGAGAAGAGAAAGAATGGAGGGGATATGATATCGGCAACAGAGTGTGCAAAACGAAGAATCATGTACGTGCAATGGATATTATGTCTCAAATACATAAAGAAAATATGATCATGACATTTTGTTGGTTTTACACAGTTTGTCGTTGCTTTTTCCCCTCAATATAATACATAAGGATCACGATATTATCACGATATGAATGTCACGATACGATAATTATCATGATATAGTGGGGGGGGGGGTTGGCGATATTTAAAAAAGATCACAATATTCTAAAAAAAAAAAAAGCTCATACTAAAAAAAAAGCACAATATTGTGCTTTTGTACATAACAGCAATGCATATAAACCACCTACAATCTCTAATAACAATATTGAGGCACTTACTTGCTAATGCAAGCACACATTGACCGCTTCACAAACAAATTAGGTTCCCCTTCATCTGACAATTAGCATAGATTTTAAACATAGAAGGCCAAAACATCCCTAATAAAAATTTCACTAATAAATTAGCCACTAGAGGGTGCTAGAACTGCACAAATGGAAATCAACCTGACTTTTTTTTTTAACATATGTGTTCCTTTTAAATATTGTGAACATGACGACGACGATATTGTGGCAGGTTTAATATCACGATATCACGATATTGCCGTTATCGTTACATTCCTACTGCGTAGTATTTTAAAGTCACTCCAAATGCACTGCTTTACATTATGGGGCAGGAATGGCTTAGGAAGGACCATCGCAATTCACCATCATGTTTTCATCTTCAGGTTTTATATTTCTGAGCAAATATTTACATTTAATTCCACTTAAATGAGCATAAAGTGGACAATTTTGGTAAGTAGTGTGCAAACGGATTTGTCAATGACGTGATGTCATCAGTAGTTAACGTCGCGTGAATGATGACAATGAGTGATAGAATCGAAATCGATTCAGGACATTAGTATCGATATCCAGCCCGAATATACAATACTCAAAATCATGCATACATGCGTCCACAGTTAAGTCACAGCAAAAGGGTAAGCTGGCATTATGTGGAAAAGACTGCTAGACGCCGGAGAAGGGGAATACTGTGCAGTACATACACTTTCCATTCCACGACATACCACCTCCATGTTTTGTTAGCTGATATTTTATTATTTTATTTTATTACTCATTTTACTAAAGGGAACTAGGTTTGTCATCCACACCCTGACTGCTGTGGTCAATTTAGGGACAGTTTAAAAATCTGGTTGTGCATCTGGCAAACACGGCATGCCACATTTGCCCCTCCCGTCTCCCGTCCCCATGCGTTGGCACACATCAGTCCCATTTTGCCCAGAGTGGCCTGAAACATGGCTATGATGGCCTTTGGGAATGAGGTTGCCAACTGTCCCGTATTACCCCGGAAGCCCCGTATTTTGGGCTAAATTGTTATGTCACGTATGGGACCTCAAAAGTCCCATAAAATAATTCTCAATTCTTACATTAAATGCAGCAAACGGCATCTTTGCCATTTTTGGACCACGGCTGCTCCTGTAGGTTGACAAGTGACAAGAAAGTTGCTTGTGGTCAATAAAATGAGTCGCTGGGTGTGACGTGGAGATCTTGCAAGGTCAGAGAGGCAACTAGAGGGAGAGAGGCACTTCCTGGTTTCGTCACAGCTTCATGTTGCCTACACTCGAAATGCCAATCTTAATACGTCGGCTGCGAACGTATCATCGGAAGCAATACAAGATTTATTCTCGTAATGTTTATGAACAAATACTGTAATAATTTAATATGGCTGGCAAGTTTCGCAATTAGCGCTTAACACAACAAACCGCACTCTACAGGTCCTAGATCAGCTAAAACGATAATGTCACGAAGCACGGCACCTGTCAGCCAATCACAGGCATCAGACATCGTCACGTGCATTTGTTGTAGCGGCTGAGCAAGTGGCTAGAAAATAATAATAATAACGTGTAGTGTTGTCCGGTCGGTTAGGAAGAGAGAATGGATAAACCTGTAAGAAAGAAAATATTGTGCTTTTACAACAAGTATCCATGGAAAAAGTAAATATGGTGAGTCACGCTCCTCTTTTGCATTTTATTTTTTTTGCGCCCGTGTTTTTTTTTTTTAAGGAAAGAGACAAATTGTGGTTTATTTGAGGTTTAGTACGAGGTTACATAATGATGGCCTGCAGTAAGGATTAAAGGGAATGTACACATTTTGTGTGTTTCAAATCTACTCAGAATATACACTGATTTCACACATCATGCTCACACCACCATGACACCGTGCCGTGCACCTGTCCCTTATTTCGTGATGAGAAATTGGCAACCCTATCTGGGAATGTAGTGTAAACATTAAAATTGCAATGACAATTCTATTATACCATTGCAGCAGTGTTTTACTTCACCAATACAGCATCAGTTCAGCAGCCTCACCCCAGGTTTTCACCGGATGCGGTTGCGGTGCGGTGCGTCTTGACTGCGTGCTCCGGACGGGTCAATTTTTTTGTCAATCCACACCGGCTCCGCACAGCCGCGGTCCGGCAGCTCCGTCGCCGCCCACTTCCCAACGTGTCTCGCGGGACCGCGCGCGCGCGCGATCATGTGGCATTTCACAACGACAAACATACAGAAAGTCTGTGCTCAACAGAGAAGCAGAAAGAGAGGTGGACTTATTTTGATTTAACCTTTTCTTCTTCTTCTGCTATGAGATTCCATGCAGCATCCTTTTTTTGGTTGTCCTTATAAAAAGGATGTGCCGTGTCATATATTATTTTGTGGTTTTCCACCTCCAATATAAACCTCTCCTCGTCCATGTTCGCTGGTGTCTAAACCGTGAATGAGCACATGGCCCGGCGACGCCCACGTCACGTTTTGCTGAAAAGCTTGCGAAATAGGAGCTGGCGAGTGTTTAATTCTGAAAGGTAACTGGAAATTTATTTTGAAACTGCGTCGGTCTTCCTGTCCCGCTCGATGTGTTTTGTGCTAGCTTGCCATTTGCCGGAGGCCTACCGCTGCGGCGTCCGGCAAAAATAGAAAATAGGTCTATCCTTGCGGAAGGCCTGCGGCACGCCGCAGCTGAGACGCAGTCGACACGCAACGCACCCGCAAGCGGTGTAAACTGCACCATTCGAATGAATGGAATCTAATTGCTTGCGTCGCCGGACCGCACCGCAACCGCACCGCAACCGCACCGCAACCGCATCCGGTGAAAACTCGGGGTCAGGCCCATGTTACTAGATTTTTTTTAATAAAAAACTAAATAAATAAATAACATTTAAGAAATTTGTTTTAATGTCCCTCACTACTAGTCAGGTAACATGAAGGTTCATTTGACATTTTTTATGTATATTAAGAACGAGGGGTGTGCTGTCAAATGAAAGGCCCAAGGGGCCACAACAGATATGTTTAAACCAATCTTTTCATTGATAAGGAAGCCTATCACGTAAGCCAAAGGGGTAAGAAACAATTCGGATGATAAATAATTGTTTTTAGGGTATTTTTTGGCTGCTCTTCAGACACGGGTCAAAACCCATTAACACAAGGGAAGGTACAAGAAAGCTAACACAAGAGGAAGGTTAATAAAGAAGTATACACCAGTGGCGATCCGTCCTAGTAAGCCATTTAGCGGCGCTTGCCCGACCTCTTCAAAATAAAATCATTGAAAATATTTCTGTCAGTGTCCTCTAAAATACAATACCATAGTTCTACTGTTTTGGTCTCCATATTTTGTCCTGTTTTCCTCGCGGAGAGTGGAGCAGTCGAGTTTGTTTCGCACATACACAATGAGAAATCAATTGTGTTAGTTCCGTGAACGTTGTTTCGGTACGTGCGGCTTTTGAATGGCAAAAAAGCTGTCGGTCACGCATCTGACAACGCGCATGCGCAAAATTGGCTTACTTGGCTTGTTCTGTGATCAACAGTCATTGTTCAGTTCAAGTTCATCACCGAATCCCAATGAGTGCCCTTTTCCCGGCGAACTTTTGAGTTCTAAGTGGGGTTTTCCATTTATGTTGAGCACTATTATCTCTGATTAGTGAACGCAACACAGGTCTCGCGGGAGGGAGGGAGGGGAGGCAGCGTCCAGTTCAGTTAGCGTTGTTTGTTGTACTTTTTTTCTGCTAGCATTGTTGTACTGTGCAGATTATATTGTAACTTGCACTTGCTAGCAGTCAGTGGCTTTGCGTCCCGGAGATAGAGGGCCGGCAAATGGGCATATTTCATGCCCGAGGAGGCTCCAGCGTTCTCGGTCGTGCTCCGCGGTCCTCCGGCGAGCTCCAGGAATGCTCCAGCGAAAATATCATTTCAAGTGGTCGTCCTACTGGAGTAATCATCACGAACACGGGGAAGAATTTTGTTCCTCACTTTCAAGAAAGGACGTACGAGAAACATCAGTGGCTAGGTGGCTGTCCAAATAGGTCAGTAAACTTTATTGTTGGTTGAAACCTCTTGCAGCTTTTCTGTGATGTCATTTTTTCCCTCCTCCGGGTTGAGTTTACATCATGGTCACGAGCCAGTTCCGAATACTGTAAATTCCAACGAATTGGCAAATTGTGATTTTGTTACTGGTTACATTATAGTGTGTGCGTATCAACCTGCGTCAGTCCTGAATATTTCCGCTAATTTTATACCTACACAGCGGTATAAAATAATAGTTAATATTAAAACTAATAATAAAAATACCCCAAAAATTTTCTACTCGCTCCCTTGTGGCCGCTCGCATTTGTGACACTTCAGCATGTCCTCTCCAAAAAGTCACTGGTATAATGAATACACAACAATTTTGAAACAAAAACTGGATAATGTAGGCATGACTGTAGTGTCAGTGTGACTTAGCACCTACAACTTACCACTACAGTGAGTTGCAGCTTACTTGGGACTTGATTGGGACGTTGACCATCTCTTAATATTGTTCACTTCACATCATACAGTAACACCAAAACGCTTTCACACTAATTACAATATATCCCTCCCCACTTGCTCATTGACTAAGGCGACCCTAAACAATTAAATTGCAGTCATTAATTCAATTTGGCAGGCATGTGTTTTTAATTGACCAACTCTTGGTCTTTTTTCCTTTTTTTTGTTTTCTTTTTTTTTATTTTATTTTTTTTATACCTGGCTTTTACACCTATTAAAAGTTGAATAAATTATTAGATGTCAGTCCTTACCTGCTTGTCCGGTGGCGATGCTAACTGTAGCAAACAGCCTCTGCGTGCGGCTTAGTTCAGACACCCCGTTGACAGCCTCCACCTCAAAAGTGTAGTTGGCATGGGCCAGGAGGTCAACAATGTTCACGTAGGTATCTACTAATTGTGACTGTGCAGGGAAGTAGCCGACATTTGACCCACAGGGTTTACACTCTTCAGGTTCCCAGCTACAATGCCGGCACCTAACCCTATAGGTGACATCGTTGCGGCCACCAGTGTCGGCCGGTGGACTCCACTCCAGATTAAGTGTTGTATGGTTGATATTGTAGACGAGATTCTGTGGCGCAGAAGGAGGTCCTGTGAAGAGTGAACATAGAAGAAGCCGGTGTGAGAATTTTTAGATCCTACTGTCTATCATCCAACCAGTTTCCTAGAATTTATCTCCATTGCTGCTTACATAATACTGTAGGCTAGCATCAAAATGCAAGGACACATATCACCCTCTCTAAACAGTTCTTTTTAGAGCAGCCAATTTGGGGAGGGCTGTCTTATTAATCATGAACTTACTTTAATCTACCCGTCTGCTGTAGTGTGGCCGAAAGCAAATGCAGCTTTGCATGATGACTACTACTGTATGTGAATACTGGGACAAACACGGCGACCCTAAAAAGTACAGTGGTACAGCCACATACAGTATGCTAGAACCTGAATAGGACCCAGAGCAAGAGAAGACTCCTGAACAGGTTTGAGAGTTCCAGATGCTCCGTTGGGAGGGTTAGGTGAAAAAACGTGTACCTGATAAATGGAGTTAGCAATGTGATCCAAGTACGAATGTACCATAACTTTAAGATGTCTCCAATACCAAATATGCTAGTGAAGACAAAAGAAATTTAAACATAAATACAATCTATATATCGCTGGCGTCAGACTGAAACCTCATAAGTCATAATTTGGCAAATGTCTTGTTATATATATATATATATATATATATATATATATATATATATATATATATATATATATATATATATGTATGTATATATATATATATATATATATATATATATATATATATATATATATGTATATATATATATGTATATATATATATGTGTGTGTATATATATATATATGTATATATATATATATATGTGTGTGTATATATATATATATATATATATATATATATATATATATATATATATGTGTGTGTGTATATATATATATATATTAGGGGTGTGAATTGCCTAGTACCTGACGATTCGATTCGTATCACGATTCACAGGTCACGATTCGATTCGATACCGATTAATCCCGATACGAATTTATAAGTCGATTGTTGCGATTTTTTTTCATTCAAATTTAGAAAATACTAATCAGTAAGCTTGTAGAGTGTAAGATTTATATGAAAATGTATTATTTATTTATCTGAAATTTCAGTCTTATAGAGGTTGTAATCTGTTTCATGTTTGAACAGCATTAAAATAAAATATTAAGGCTTAATGTTCCGTTCATATAACATTCTTCCATGCTCAAGGTGTGAATCCTAACCCGAAGTCAGACGTTTTGTTGAATATTTTTCCATTAAAAATGGAAGTTTAAAAATCGATTCACACACACACACACACACACAAAAGGCAATGATGATAAGACGTTGAATCGGTAAGACTACCGAATGAACAATTCTGAGCTCTTAAAAAAAAAAAAAAAAAAAAAAAAAAAAAAAAATCGATTTTTTTTTAATTGAATCGATTCGAGAATCGCGCGATGTAGTATCGCGATATATCGCCGAATCGATTTTTTTAACACCCCTAATATATATATATATATATATATATATATATATATATATATATATATATATATATATATATATATATATATATATATATATATATATATATACATATACAGTGATACCTCAGCTCACGAACATAATTGGTTCCCAGAAAGTGTGTGTAAGGCGAAAAGTTCTTCTTCCGAACATTTATTTCCCATAAGAAACCATTAAAATGAGAATAATCCGTTCCCAGGTCCCTATAAAACGTAATTTTCTACTAAATAAGCCTTAAAACTACACAAAAATATACCTTATTTTATGTATAATAACTGTACTGTATAATAAAGTCGTTTTATTTACCTTTGTGATGGTAGTTCTTAAAGATGGTAGCAATGGTAGACTTAGCGTACTGGTACTGGGACGCTAAGTCACACAAACGCACACCTCGTTCGTGTTTTTCAATGATCTCCTTCTTCTGCTCGATCGTAATTTTCTTTAATGTCTTCTTATGCTACGTTCTCACCAAATCCGAAAAGGCGAACTCGAACGCTTCATTCGCGAGCGTTTCACCGTGTAGACTGTTTATGGAACGGTTGCCGCTCATTCGCGCTCACCGGAGCGGAGGAGGTGTGTCCCTTGGTGAACAAGGAAGTGGAGCACTTTAGCGAGTCAACAAAATGTGAGCACCGCCAACTACTTTCACTTCTTTCCTGGGATTAAACAGCCGTGGCACTATTTTCTCCTTTTTTGAGGTACGTGATAGCACTTTCGCTTTTTTTAGTGGCGCGAAATCCATTGACTACAATGCAAACGCGCCGCCGAATCGCCGTCCCTCGCTTTTGGTGAGAACGCAGCATTAGGCTTAACACTAGCCTGTGGTGGGGTCTTTTTCGGTCCCATAATAGCAAAAGTACACTCAATATGGTCCAAAATGTCGATCAAACACAAACCACGTCCCGCACTCAAAGAAAGGGGGTGACGAACTGGGACGCCGTGAGCATGCGTCAGCTTCTCGTGGCCGCCACCGTGGCGCTGTTCGACCGCGTGGTTTGGTTCGTCCGCCGAAAACAAATTCGTCAGCAGAGACTATATGCTCGCGAATTTAATGTTCTTGAGGCGAAAAGTTCGCGAGCTTAAACGTTCGTCAGCGGAGGTTTTACTGTGTGTGTGTGTGTGTATATATAAAAAACATCGATATCGCAATATATTGTTGCGCTCTCTGTTGCAATAAATTATCGATACACTGACAGTAAATATCGATGTCATGTGTCCAGTTGTGCAGTGTTATGTTATAAATGTTTATGTACTTTAATTTGTCTCACTTTACAATGTTTATAGTTAAAAGGCTAAGAGTCAGTGAAGCACAATGCAGAACTTTGGACATTGTACAAATTTTGCCATTATATAAATGCATAATTAGACATTTTTCTTTTTATGGGCATTTGTTTGGCTTTTTCAGTTACAGTGTTCCCTCGTTTTCCGCTGGGGTTAGGTTCCAAAAAATACCCGCAATAAATGAAATCCGCGAAGTAGTTAGCTTTATGTTTTACAACTCTTATAAATGTTTTAAGGCTCTAAAATCCCAGACCACACAATTTATACACTTTTCTCATTGAGGCATTTACATGTTCTCACATTTCTCTCTTGTTCAAACATTGACAATGTTCAAACCTTCATAAATTTTATAAAATGGGTATATTACTGTAAAAAAATATGCAAAATTGCACTTAAAAAAAAATCCGCGATACAGCGAGACCGTGAAAAGTGAACCGCGTTATAGCGAGGGAAGACTGTACATATCGTGATATATTGCTAATTTTTTTTGACAATATATCAAAAATCGTAGATATCGTGTATCGTGATATTATCGATATCGTGAGTCAAATATCGTCACAGTATCGAATCGTGGTTTCCCCGTATCGTCCCACCCCTAATATACGCATATATATATATATATATATATATATATATATATATATATATATATATATATATATATATATATATATATATATATATATATATATATATATATATATATATATATATATATTAGGGTTGTGAATTGCCTAGTACCTGACGATTCGATTCGTATCACGATTCACAGGTCACGATTCGATTCGATACCGATTAATCCCGATACGAATTTATAAGTCGATTGTTGAAAATACTAATCAGTAAGCTTGTAGAGTGTAAGATTTATATGAAATTGTATTATTTATTTATCTGAAATTTCAGTCTTATAGAGGTTGTAATCTGTTTCATGTTTGAACAGCATTAAAATAAAATATTAAGGCTTAATGTTCCGTTCATATAACATTCTTCCATGCTCAAGGTGTGAATCCTAACCCGAAGTCAGACGTTTTGTTGAATATTTTTCCATTAAAAATGGAAGTTTAAAAATCGATTCACACACACACAAAAAAAAAAAAGGCAATGATGATAAGACGTTGAATCGGTAAGACTACCGAATGAACAATTCAGAGCTCTTAAAAAAAACAAAAAACGATTTTTTAAAAATTGAATCGATTCGAGAATCGCGCGATGTAGTATCGTGATATATCGCCGAATCGATTTTTTTAAGACCCCTAATATATATATATATATATATATATATATATATATACACACACACACACACATACATATACACACACACACACACACATACACACACACACACACACACACACACATATATATATATATATATATATATATATATATATATATATATATATATATATATATATATATATATATATATATTAGGGGTGTCAAAAAAAAAATCGATTCGGCGATATATCGCGATACTACATCGCGCGATTCTCGAATCGATTCAATAATCGGCAGAATCGATTTTTTTTTTTTTTTTTTTTTTTTTTTTTTTTTTTTTTTTTTTTTTTTTTTTTTTTTTAGGATTCACACCTTGAGCATGGAAGAATGTTATATGAACGGCACATTAAGCCTTAATATTTTTATTTTAATGCTGTTCAAATGTGAAACAGATTGCAAACTGTTTGTGTACAGTGGCTCACGGTTATAAGCCTCAAGTTTTAGATAAATATATTTATACAAATCTTACAGTGTACATGTACAAATTTACTGATAGTATTTTCTAAATTTGAATGGAAAAAAATCACAACAATCGACTTATAAATTCGTATCGGGATTAATCGGTATCGAATCGTGACCATTCGTATCGGGATTAATCGGTATCGAATCGAATCGTGACCTGTGAATCGTGATACGAATCGGATCGTCAGGTACTAGGCAATTCACACCCCTAATATATATATTGTAAAAATCAAAACGTGGTCCTGTCTCTGGCTTCAAGGGTGTTCGTTTTTGTGGAGTAACACCTACATTTTGTCAAAAAACTATGTCGCTTCTATCATGAGCTGGTTTCATCTGTCCTATGTCCAGCTCGTTGCCGTTCTATCTATGCACATTCGTGAGTCACGTGACGCTGCAAACAAATAGTTCCAATAAAGAAATAAACTATTTATCTCTTTGTACTTTTAAACAAATACATTCGAATATATGCATAAAATAATATTCACCATTAATTTTAACTAAATTATCCAATATACAAAGGTGTAAATATGACTCTAGCGACAATATACAATATGTAGAACACACTACTAATTAACCAATAGACAATTGGCTCCTACTTTATATATATATATATATATATATATATATATATATATATATATATATATATATATATATATATATATATATATATATATATATATATAGTAATTTCCAGGGCATATTCAGTCACTTTCTAAACCACTTTTCACAGCCTCTTGGTTGAAAGTGGACACTGCAATATATGGTTTTAGGAGTACGTCTCATCAGCTGTTGCCACAGTGTTTAGCATGCTTGGGTGCGCACAATTACACGATAATCGATGGAATAATCAATTTCATATTCTAAATAGATTAGTTTTTTATCATTTGTCATCCTGTCTATTATTCCCTCGGTTACTCAAATAATTGTGCCCACCCGTGACACCACCCCGCACCACCACCAAGAATTGGAAAAACTGTAACCCTCTGAACAATCAGTTTAGTGTCATTCCTAAATTTATTGACTTTAAACTGAGGTCTTCTTGCACGATGTCAGGGACACTATTGGGGACTCCTTACGCATACTATTAAAACGGATTTCTTTTCAAGCTAAAGCAAGCCTCTTCAAAGTTGTTCATCTCACTGATGTTCACCTAAAGCCTGCAAATATTTTCACTGAAGCAGCAGCATTACTTGGCAATAAAACAGAGTCTGCCGAGACCATCTGAACCTTGTCAAATGTGAGAAGAATCGCACAGCAGCTGACCGCTTTAACTCCAACTGCAGACATGCTGGATATTCACATCGCATCGCTTTCTCCCTCCGGGCACGTCACAGAGCACACTTGAACCTGACACTTTCATCAGAAGAGTTTGTGCACCAAACATGCTGAAAACTCTTTACACTCACTGGCTACTTCAAGTGGGTACACCTGTGTTTATTTCAATGATAAGTGATTACAGGATTATTTATAAAGCATCCTCCCTCTCACCAAAAAATCTGAATGTATTCTTAATGTGGAAAATAGCGCTCGATAATAGTATATTTAATATTTTATAAACACGGATGCACATAAGTGGTGCACCAGTAGGCATGTGGACTAGAAATACTGTGCTCAAGTATTTCACCGAGCTTTTTGCAAAATAGGTCAATTCATGTGAATTGAATTGTCATCCTGTCTATTATTCCCTCGGTTACTCAAATAATTGTGCCCACCCGTGACACCACCCCGCACCACCACCAAGAATTGGAAAAACTGTAACCCTCTGAACAATCAGTTTAGTGTCATTCCTAAATTTATTGACTTTAAACTGAGGTCTTCTTGCACGATGTCAGGGACACTATTGGGGACTCCTTACGCATACTATCAAGTTAACCACCACAGCGATGGCTGATCACAGGGTCACAGACTGCAAGTCAGATCCATGCAACGCAATTGAATTAAATATGAAATTAATGTCTTTTTATAAAAAATAAATTGTATTGTTTTAATAGGCCTGGTAATAGTAGCCCTGGCCTGGTATATGTTGTCGTAATCCATCCAACCATCCATCCATCCATTTACTACCGCTTATCCGAGGTCGGGTCACAGGGGCAGCAGGTTTAGGAGTGAAACCCAGACCTCCCTCTCCCCAGCCACTTCAACAAGCTCCGCCGGCGGGATCCCAAGGCGTTCCCAGACCAGCCAAGAGACAGTGTCTCTCCAGTGTGTCCTGGGTCGTCCCCGGGGCCTTCCCAGGGAGGCGTCCAGGAGGCATCCGAACCAGATGCACCAGCCACCTCAGCTGGCTCCTCTTAACGTGGAGGAGCAGCGGCTCGACTCTGAGTCCCTCCCGGATGACCGAGCTTCTCACCCTATCTCTAAGGGAGAGCCCGGACACCCTGCGGAGGAAACTCATTTCGCCCGCTGTATCCGGGATCTTGTTCTTTCGGTCACGACCCACAGCTCGTGACCATAGGTGAGGGTTGGAACGTAGATCGACCAGTAAATCGAAAGCTTCGCCTTTTGGCTCAGCTCTTTCTTCACCACGACGGACCGATACAGCGTCCGCATCACTGCAGACGCTGCACCGATCCACCTGTCGATCTCCCGCTCCATCCTGCCCTCACTCGTGAACAAGATTCTTGAACTCCTCCACTTGGGGCAGGATCTCATACCCCTCAGAAAGTAGGTAGTTGCGCCCCTGGTCATCACCTGCCTTTTGTGAAGATACTAAAGTAACAATGGCATAGATATGCTGGGATAATTGCAGTAAAACATAACTAACTAACTAACTAAATAAATAAAAATAACAAGCAGCATAAGTATAACAGAGTGAATGTCAGCACAATCATGGCACACTGGTGGCATCACTACTGTGTAATCTAGATCTGGCAGCCTCAAATCCGTTAGCTACTAAACTATAGTTGGTATTTGGTATATGTAGTCAGGGCTAGACTGGTACAAAAAAAAACAAAAAAACCTGGCCTTGGCATTTTGACTTTTGGTCTGCATCACTCCTTGCTACCATGTAGTTCTTCCATTGAGGTTGATTGTTTAAATGTTCTCTCTATATCTTTGTAAATAGATTAATGGACTGCTCCCTCTAAATCAGGGGTGTCCAAACATTTTCATTTGAGGGCCACATACAGAAAATCAGAAGGACGCAAGGGCCACATAATGTTATGAAGAGAAATTGCGTTTAGTCCTAAAAATTGTACAAATAATTTATTTGTGCTTTTGCATATTTCGAAAAATGCTACAGTATATAAACCAATTTATTTGTAACATGGCAGTAGGGTTATTATAGTTTTGGAATTTTTCATTTTAATTAGTTTTTATTAGTTTTCAGTGTGGTTTCAGTTTTTATTTCTTAAAAAAATGCTTAGTTTTAGTTTAGTTTGTTAGTTTCAGTATTAGTATTAGGTTGTTGTTGTTTTTTGGAAACACGTGTATTACTGTCATGGTTTTGCTCTCAGGCCTCTGTTTGTTTTCATTCCAGCACCCAAGTGATTGGTGGGAGTTCCCTTCTTAATGACCGCACCTGTTCCTCATGGACAATCAATGGACTATAAAGCCACTGCGCCACCACTGCCGATTGCCAGATTATTCATTCTTGCTCACTGCCGTGCTGCCAAGTGTCTAGTCTAGCGTTCTCATAGCCTGTTCATAGTTTTTTCACGCGTCTTGAATTATTACGTCACCCTTTGTTGTACTTTGTAGTTGTTTGATTTTTAGCTTTGCGTTTTCTCACCTAGACCTGTAGTGGTATCTTTTCGTGTGCGTTTTTGCCACGTTATTCTAAGTTGAACTTTCTATTTTGTGTTGTATTATATGAGTTGTGATTCCTTGCCTTTTGTACGCAAATGTTTTTTGTTAATGACTATTTCTCTCCTTGCCTTTTGCAAGTGTTTTTGGTTGAGTTGTTTTGTTCTGGTGGTCAGACCAGATTTTCGGTTGGTTTGTTTCCGCGTATCTCTGTGGAATAAATTCATGATCCTCCCTTTCCTTGGTCTGTGTATTTTGGGATCCACTCTCGCCGGCTACCACGGCCCCCTTAACAATTACTTGTGCGCAATATTTAAAAAACCTCATGAGAGCAACGTCATCTGAAGGTGCTTTTCTATTGGCTGCTGCAAGATGATGTCACTTCTGTGTGACATACTTTCAAACGTCATTATTCCAATTTATATCAAAATAAATCGACTAAAAATCACATTTAAAATCACCCCCAAAGGCTCATGCATTAAATTCTTCAAACATCAAAGCGTATGTAGGGATGGAAGAATGTTGATTTGTTGTGATTGTATTGGTGTTGTTTTATGTTATATTTGTTTTTTGTCTTTCTGTAAAGCGCTTTGTGACAGTTTAGGCTGTTTGAAAGCGCTATATAAATAAACTTGAGTTGAGTTTTAGTTAGTTTTGTAAACATAAAATGTAGTTTCAGTTTTCATTTATTAAAAAGCATTTTCGATTTTATTTTATTTCGGTAACAATATTGTTTTTTGAATTTTTGTTTTTTCATTAGTTTTAGTGAACTAAAATAACCTTTAATGGCACCTGTTTTTCGATACCCTCCCTTCTTACTTTGACCATCTCCAAACATTTTTGTTTGGTTTATTTTATTTGAACTGAGTCAAATGCCATTTTTAGCACATGTCGCGGGCCACTGAAAAATGGACGGCAAATGGCCCCCGGGCCGTAGCTTGGACACCTCTGCTCTAAATTGTATGCCAGTCTCTTGGGGCAAAATAATAATTAAATAGCAGCGCATTGGCCCCAAAAACTGCACAACTGCCCTGTATGCCAGTTGGCCAGTCCAGCCCGAGATGGAGTTAGATAGCCGCGTCTGAATTGACGGGGTGTGTCAGTGCAGGAGAACCAGGCCAAAGGTAAGCAGGCATTAAGTCCAATACCTAGAAGGTGCACAGATTGCGCAGGACTGAAATGGCACTGGATGAACTATCAGGCGGGTGTAGGGAAACTGAACCGAGTTGTATCACAAAAAGGAATGTGCGCTAAAAGGATAGACCCTTGACTTCTTAATCATTTTGTTTTTGATTTTATCAAGTTTGATATATTTCATCTGCGCACAGTGATAGTCAAGATGTACTGAATATTCACAGAAATAGCTCAAATTTATCACATTTATGGCTCATCTGTTTTCTGGGTTTGGTCATGTGACATGAGCAAACTGAGCTATGATTTGTCGTTACCTGTTTCCTCAGTACACGTAATGTCATCTTCAGTCGACAGCAAGTGGCAAAATGTATTTTTAAAGGTATTAAGTGTACGTGAAAAAGAATGAAGTTATCACATAGAAAGAAAATATCTTCTTACTCCTGAAAATGGCTAAATGAGCCAACTATCTCTGTTAAGGCAGATTATTGTATAAGGAAGTGGTGTCCAAATTACAGCCCGGCCATTTGCGGCCCGCCATCCATTTTCAGTGGCCGGCGCCATATGCTAAAAACGGCATTTGACTCAGTTCAAATAAACAAAACAAAAATGTTTGGAGATGGTCAAAGTAAGAAGGGAAGGTATCGAAAAACAGGTGCCATTAAAGGTTATTTTAGTTAACTAAAACTAATGAAAAAACTAAACTAAAATTCAAAAAACAATATTGTTACAGAAATAAAATAAAAACGAAAATGCTTTTTAAAAAACGAACACTAACATAAACTACATTTTATGTTTACAAAACTAACTAAAAGTAACTATAATTATAGCAAACACGTCCTTCGTTTTAGTCTTTGGCAATTCATTTAATACATGAGCCTTTGGGGATGATTTTAAATGTGATTTTTAGTAGATTTATTTTGATATAAACCGGAAGAATGACATTTGAAAGTATGTCACGCAGAAGTGACGTCATCTAGCAGCAGCCAATAGAAAAGCACCAAAAGATGACGTTAGGCCCATGGTGTTTTTTAAATATTGCGCACAAGTAATACACATTTAAAAAACACAAAAAAAACCTAATACTAATACTGAAACTAACAAACTAAACTAAAATTAAGCATTTTTAAAAGAACTAAACTAATAAAAAACTAACAGAACCAGCCTACTATAATAACCCTACTGCCATATTACAAATAAATTGGTTTATATACTGTAGCATTTTTCTAAATATGCAAAAGCACAAATAAATTGTTTGTACAATTTTTAGGACTAAACACAATTTCTCTTCATAACATTATGTAACCCTTGCGTCCTTCTGATTTTCTGTATATGGCCCTCAAATGAAAAAGTTTGGACAACCCTGGTATAAGGAAATTCGTAGTGTACATTATTTACAAGATAAAATCTTGCAAAATTAAATTCAGAGAGCCTTATTGCCCAGGAGACAAAGCACAAGTGCATCATGCCTTTACAAACCTGTACAATTGAGTACCTGCAAGCTTCTCACAGGATCAAGATGCCTCAGATCACCAGATATAGTTGTGCTTATAAATTTACATACCATAGGGCAGTGTTGTCAAAGTCCGGTCCTCAAGGGCCTGAGTGCTGCATGTTTTCGAGTTTTCCCCACATTTAACACAGCTGATTCATATTTAAACTCATCAGCAAGCTCTGCAGGAGCCTGACAATGATCCTGATCATTGAATCAGGTGTGTTGGAGTGGATAAACCTCAAAAACATGCAGGCCCTCGAGGACCTGATATTGACACGTGCCAGGGTAAAAAGGAGTTTAAAAACAACAACAACAAAAAAACATGGCATCTCATAGTAGATCAGACAATGAAAAAAATGAAAACAGTCAGATGGTCTGGCAGAAGATAAAGTGCTCTTCTCCTTTGGCCCCGCTATTTATTGACATAAAAAAAAAAAAAATGGCGGCGGGCGTCACTCACGGACGCCGGCGTGCGTCCTGACTGACGTTGCTGCTGGTTGCTAAGGAAAATGCTTTGCATCGTAACCGTTGCTATGCAAAACTGAATTTGTAAAGTAGGCCCTTGTGAGCCAAAGTTTTATGCTTGTATCACCTTGTGAGCAATTCTTGTGTAATTTAGCACCGATTGCCAAGACTAATAAGTCACTACACCTTTATTGTGATGAGGTATAACAACAGCAACAACAGTGCATTTAACTGTGCACAAATGACATTTTCTTGAATTGGCTTGGAGCAGAGCAAGCTTTCCGGAAAAGTGCACACGACGGTGCAAAATCCTGGAATCTTATTTTGAGCCTTGAAATTGAAACTAATAAATCAATTGTAACGCAAGGCATTTAACGTACAATAATGATAGCGGCGTTTCAAATATGGAGAAAATAATTAGATTGCTTCTTTTATGAAAAATAACAGAGTTACTAAGGCCACTGTGGAATGATTTGGGATGATATTGAATGGCATGGAATGACGTGGAAAGAGCTGAACAGTTGAAAGTTGGAACGATTTGAATTGGCGAATGAATAATGAAATTACTGCAGAAAAAAAGGGGATTGGGTGTGAAGTACAAAGTAGGGAATGGAGTAAGGTGTTAAGAATCACGTTTGGAATGGACCAAATAATCATCCCATAAGTGAAATGTTTTGAATGTCATGTTGAAATGATGTTAATGTGTCATGTTGAATCTGCCATTGGGAATTAAAGGTAAATGTTAGGGTACCAAAATAGGAAATTGTGGGTAAGGCGTGAATTTTGGGAATGTAAAAGTGGAAGCGCCCATTGCCTAACTATTGGAATGCACTTTGAAATGATGTAAATGTGTGATATTGAATCTACCTTTGGGAATGTATGGGAAATAATGGGGTACAAAATCATGAATTGTGGGTAAGGTGTGAATTTTGGAAACAAAAAAAAATTGAAGCGTTCATGGCGTGAATATTTGTAACGTTTTGAAATTTGAATGAAGTGAATCGGATAAAAAAAAATGGCGAAGTAGTTACGTGCCAAAGTATTGGGGTGACAAAAAAAAAAAAAAAAGACAAAAAAAAAAGCATTATCGTAGGAATACGAGAATGCAATTTCTGGAGAAATTGCGTGTGAAGGCTGTGAGGCTGAATGATAATCCCGGGCATACCTAATCAATTGGCCAAGATGCCCCCCACCTCCCCACCCTCCTTCGAGAATCCCAGGCGTGCCTAATCATTTGTCCAATATAGCCGCCGCTCCGGGGGGACCAGGTGGGCGAGAATCCTGGGTGTGTAATATAGTTGGAACGAAGTGAATTGTATGAAAAATGTGGAAGTAGATGGTAACATCTAATCTGCTATTAGGAATGAATGTAGAATAGTAGGGTACAAAATAGGGAATTGTGGGTAAGGCGTGAATTTTGGAACTGAAAAAGATGGAAGAGCTCATGGCGTGAATTGGTGGAATATATTGAAGTTGGAACAAAGTGAATTGAATGAAAAATGAGAAAGTACATGTGAAATGTAGAATCTCACATTAAGAATGAGTGGGGAAAAGTAGGGTACAAAATAGGGAATTGTGGATAAGGTGTGAATTTTGGAACTGAAAAATATGGAAGAGCTCACATGGCGTGAATTGGTGGAATATATTGAAGTTGGAATGAAGTGAATCGGATGAAAAACGTGGAACTAAATGTGAAATGTAGAATCTCCCATTAAGAATGTATGGGGTAAAGTCTGCCGCTCCGGGGGGGCCGGGTGGTCGAGAATCCCGGGTGTGTAATATAGTTGGAACTAGGGCTGGGTATTCCCGCCAACCTCACGATACGATATGTATCACGATACATGTGTCACGATACGATACGTATCGACATACATATGTATCCCAATAATTGATCTTCAAGGCGATATGTATCCCGATATATTACATTAATTTTTTTGCATTTTATAAAAACAGTCATATGTATATCTAAAGGATACGTTTGTTATGCTGACTGACAAAAATATTTTAGTTAGTAGCGCTTCTGGTTTACCACCTAGCGGCATGCCTGGTCTAAATTTATTAATAGGCATGAGCCGTTATGAGCAAAAATATCAAATTATTAGAATTACAGCTCTAAAATGTGCTTATTTGAAATATTTGGGGAAATAAAAAGCATTTTTTTTCATGTAACACATTCTATTTCGTTTTTAAACAAAATAATACGAAAATTGGTACATTAAGACACGTGCCATGTTACGTTTATAAGTAAATAATTGTTGATATACTTCCTCTGCTTTCATTTTTCTTAGCAAGACACAGGTGAGCTATTTTTGCATTAATTGAAGGCAATTAACTTCAAAGACGCTGCTGGTTTTTATTTTTTAGGTACAATGCAAGCTGCAAAGGCAAACGTTAACTGCCTATTTAAAGTTAATGAGCAATATCGATACGTGTATTGTAATGAGGCCCGCAACGATATATTGCTGTATCGATTTTTTGAGTACACCCCTAGTTGGAACGAAGTGAATTGTATGAAAAATGTGGAAGTAGATGGTAACGTCGAATCTGCTATTAGGAATGAATGTAGAATAGTAGGGTACAAAATAGGGAATTGTGGGTAAGGCGTGAATTTTGGAACTGAAAAAGATGGAAGAGCTCATGGCGAGAATTGGTGGAATATATTGAAGTTGGAACAAAGTGAATTGAATGAAAAATGAGAAAGTACATGTGAAATGTAGAATCTCACATTAAGAATGAGTGGGGAAAAGTAGGGTACAAAATAGGGAATTGTGGATAAGGTGTGAATTTTGTAACTGAAAAATATGGAAGAGCTCACATGGCGTGAATTGGTGGAATATATTGAAGTTGGAATGAAGTGAATCGGATGAAAAACGTGGAACTAAATGTGAAATGTAGAATCTCCCATTAAGAATGTATGGGGTAAAGTCTGCCGCTCCGGGGTTCCGGAGAATCCCGGGTGTGTAATATAGTTGGAACGAAGTGAATTGTATGAAAAATGTGGAAGTAGATGGTAACGTCAAATCTGCTATTAGGAATGAATGTAGAATAGTAGGGTACAAAATGGAGAATTGTGGGTAAGGCGTGAATCTTGGGAATGAGAAAAATGGAATCAGTCGTTGCGTAAATATTTGGAATATGTCGAAGTTTGAATGGTGACAATTGGTTGAAAAATGTGGGAGGAGTAGCGCGTCAAAAAAGTGTGAGGAACAGAGGCAATTCTCGATCCAAATAAATACACATACAAACATGGTCTCCCCCGTGGGGAAGCGAATCCACGCCGCCTTCTTTTTCTTCTTTGAGGTTTGTAATTGAGTAACGTGTGTAGAGCGACAAAGTAAAACTTTATTTACTGACACACACGTGACCGCGGAGCTGGAGAAATATGCAAATCTTCACTTTGGCCGGAGTTTTTAGAAATTTTCGTTTTTAATGGAAAAAAAAAATCCCCATTGACATGTGGATGACAAGGTAAGCCGCTGAAAAATATCTCCCGTTTGCAAAAAACGTGGCTATGATTATATAGGGCCTGAAATATACACATGTGGGGTGACTGCTACACTCACATTTTGTACTAGTCCTCTAGCAGAATTTGTTGATGTGGTATATTTTTAATGGTGGATGGAATGGGGGTTTGCTCCTGGCAGCTGTGCTTGCACAAGCACTGCCCACAGCTGTTGCATGATCAATATCCAGTCTCTAATGTAGGGGTAGGGAACCCTGGTCATCGAGAGCCACTGCTCTGCCTGTCTTCCATGTTCTTTCCACCAATACAGCTGATTTAATGAACTGGCTCGTTATCAGGCTTCTACAGAGCTCGCTGATGATGTGTTGGAGGGAGACATGGAAAACAGGCGGGACAGCGGCTCTCGAGGACTAGGATTCCCTATCCCTGCTCTAATGTGTCAACTTTTGTCCTGCCAGTGAAGAACTAGCCACTTTATATCAGCTACATAGTTTTTATATAGGAATGGCATACACAAGAAAAACAACAAAACATTTTTTACGTATAGTCCAACAGTTTTTACTGACTTTTCTCCTTATTATGCAGCAGGGATTTGGAGTTTCATGTCCCCACATTAAAATCCTCATTTCTACTTAATCCTCCCTGACACATTCTTAATCCCAAAGCACCGGAGACCCTACTCACTATTTTGCTAAGGCCTATCCTTGGGTAGCTTTACAAGCCTGAAAAAGATCTGCCAATGAAGCAGTGTAAATGAATTTCAATTATGGCTCTATCCTTCCCACAACAGGAAAGAAATCACAGTGAGTCTTCCTCATCCTCACTTACTATAGCATGGAAGGGTAAAAATGTATGTTCAGAAACCATCCAAAAGAATTCTGAGACCACCATGGTGGATAACAATAAATTAAAATATATATTTGTACAAATGTATGGTCTCTTTGGACCTGAAATAACCGTGGGTAGAGAAGTGTATAATATTTTTTCTGGATCTATATATCCTCTGTCTTACAGGCTCTTTTGTCATATTTTTTCTTTTCTTTCATCAGATGGACTTTTGTTCTGACATTAACACTGTAACAACTATGGCCTCTAGGCCCACTCCACCCTCTAACTTTTTTTTTTAAGTTTGCTTCTTCTAAAGCAAATTCTCTGCAGCCGCATAAATATTCCACTGCCCAGACAGGATCTAAACTTGGTTAGCTCTGCAGGTGGTCACCCAACCACCAACAAAACTCTTTTGAAGCCGCTGACCAGGTGACAAAGGAATGTATGCGTCTGCCGAAGGAGTGTATTCAAGCCCGTCTTCTCAGAGCCCGAACAAATGGCTCCAATGATTTGGAATACACAAATGACCGATCAAAGGAATGTTCATGACTTCTTATCAATCACAAAGGGTATTCTGGCGCCTCGCCCTTCCTGGAACGTCTAGATGGAGCAACAGCACCGCCAAGTGGTGAAACTTGGAACTATCCTTAGTGACAATTCACATAAGTAACCGCATTTTACACATTTATACCATGATAATTCTTGACAGACAACTGAACTACGAATGATTCATGTTATATCTTTGTGTGTATGAACATCCTATTTCATTTGTACTCCATAAAGAATGAAAGATAATCAATATCTCTCAGTTCAGTCAGATTAGACAAGTAGAAGTTACCTCACAAGTTAGTTTATGATGCATTAATTACGATGTGTGTTAAACGGGTTGTGTGGGAAAACTGATTTGCCAGACTGACCAAATTTAATGCCAAATTATTAATCTCTTTAATAATTTTTTCTTAAAGTCTGCCCGAGCGAGCAGAAGGGTGTGTCACCACCCACTGAAGCCCCGCCCAAAGACTTTAAAAGGATGAGGGGACCTCTCTCTTGCTTCTTCCTGCTCTTCCGCCTCTTGTCTCTGGCTTCCAAGCCTCTTCCAAAACTCTCTTGCACGACCTGCAAGTGCCCCAGCCTGCTCGAACTCTTTGTTCCAAGAAACTTGCCAACCACGTGGCCCTTCTCTTTTCTGGCAGCAACCGTTGCCGAGAGCGGACCTTCGCTCCACGCCACGCCAAAGCAGGTGCAAACTGCAACGCTGACTAAAGACTCTTTTGCTTTTTTTTTGTGTTTTTTTTTGTTCCACCATCGGTGCTTGCCCGCCTGGACTCCGCGGCCCCGGCGTACACTTGCAACGTATCGCCGGACTCAAGGTTGTGCACCTAAGCCGCGCACCTCACCTGCTATTCGGTGGCGCTCCGCCGCAGTGCCAACGCACCTCCAACGGCTGGCCTTCCCCGTACGCAGGCGCGTACTGACCGAGCTGCAACACCTGAACTCGGACAGCTGCCCGGCAGAGCCAACCTTGGCGAGAATCAACCTCGCCGGATCGCCGACCAATCAAGGGACGAGCCGCGGAACTACGTCAGGCCCCTGAGCGGCTTTCCCTTGCTCACCTGTGGAATAAATCCCTTTTTTTGATTTTCTTGCCTTTTTGGAACGAACATTGACTATTTTTCCCCCTTTTTTTTCAAGACCTTTCTGCTCATTCGACGCAAACGATTCTCGTAAGTGTGCGTTTGATTTCTAGCTCGGCGTATCCACTGTGTGCCACTTACGTTTGAAACATATCACAAATCTGGCAGGTCAAATTTCTCTTTTCCCTGTTTCTTTATTCATTCGCATTCCTTCCTTATTTTCATTCGCATTTTATTCCTTTTCTTCTGACGGTAGAATAGTTAGATAGGCAGTGTTTTGATTCTGTAGTGTAGCAATCGTGAATAAATGCATGTTTTATGAACTCTATTCCGCCTAAGTCATCTGTGTTTCCGAGTGGATTATTATTCTTTTGTTAGTACAACGAACCACTGAATATTTTATATATATTTATATTTTGGACGCATTTGCTGAGGAAGGACGCATCTGTACTTGCTCCTGCACTCGCTCGAGAATCTAACTACTTGTTGATTTTTGCATTGGGATTTTTAACTACATTGTTGCAGAATGCCTGGCGGAAAAAGAGCTGACGAGAATGAGGAGATAAAATCTACTCTTAAAAAACTCAGTGGAATGGTTGCCGAATTACTTGAAATGAAGAAGAGCATTGAGCCACTTCTTCGATCTACTCTTCTGAAAAGCCAGGAAATACAGCAATTGAAGACAGAGACACAGGAAAAAGATCGAAGCATTGTTGCCTTGGAACAAAAAGTGGATGATTTGGAACAAAATCTTCGGATCAACGACGTGATAGTCACAGGTATCGAGATCAAGCCGCACCGTGGCCCTTTGAGAGCTGCGGCTAGGACGAGCACGGAAGATTCTGACCAATCTTCAGGGAACGAGACTGTGGAACAGCAAGTGACACTTCAACTCAGAGATTTGGGATTAACTGTTGACCCTGCGCACATTCAGATGTGCTTTTCGCTTCCAACTGGAGGGACACGACCACCGGCAGTTCTGATCAGGTTTGTTGACAGAAAGAAAAAGATTGCTCTTCTGAGAGACCGTCACAAGCTTCGTGGGAAACATGTCTACAACAACGAAAACCTTACCAAACGAAATGCTGACATCGCCAAAAAGGCACGACAAATGAGAAAGAATGGACTTATCGAAAGCACGTGGACAAAAGACTGCCGAATTTTTATTCAAACTAAAGAAAACTCTGGTCAACTAAAAACACGAATCGTGAAAGGAGCTGAGGAATTGGCAACGCTTGAGAGACAACAGCAATTCACAATATCACAACAACAACAACAACAACAACAACAACAACAACATCACTAAGTACCCAAAGCTGGAGTTGTACATGTAGCTTGCTGACTTTGCCAAGGCTAACTCTTGTTTATACACCTGCATTGATAACATGTATTGCTGTTCCCGTTTGAATGTAAATATTGTCTGGCTCGAATTCCGTTTGGACATTTGTTGTAACAGTCAAGGCTACATGATAAGGCTGTATTGTGGCTCCAATGAATCTGCTGTCAATACGCATAATGGGGTTGGTGGTCTGGTTCCTGGAATGCGGCTGGCGTGGGCCGCTCTGCTGGGTGAGCTCGGCTCGGCAGCGCACAGGAGTCATCAGATCGACAACGTGCAAGCAACCAGTGGTGCTACCTGACCAGAATCGAGGCGCTTGAATCGCAGTGGGCAGAATGCAAGCCGATCTACTCTTCTGGAAAGCACAACATGTGTGAAAGCTGATCCGAGGTCAGCGAAGACCCTACTGGTGAAAGAGAAGAATTGCGCTTGCCTTGGCTGCTCGCCTGGCGGGGTGGGCCTGCTGGTGGCGTCTGGGGACCGACTCACCAGTTCCAAGTGTGCGTTTGATTTCTAGCTCGGCGTATCCACTGTGTGCCACTTACGTTTGAAACATATCACAAATCTGGCAGGTCAAATTTCTCTTTTCCCTGTTTCTTTATTCATTCGCATTCCTTCCTTATTTTCATTCGCTTTATTTTATTCCTTTTCTTCTGACGGTAGAATAGTTAGATAGGCAGTGTTTTGATTCTGTAGTGTAGCAATCGTGAATAAATGCATGTTTTATGAACTCTATTCCGCCTAAGTCATCTGTGTTTCCGAGTGGATTATTATTCTTTTGTTAGTACAACGAACCACTGAATATCGAGTGTGGCGACTTTAGATTATAAATGACTGATGAAAGAAGGATTTTGGTCGTTGTTTGCAAAACCAACGTGGTGCCCCAGAGGTTATCGAGGTAAATATAATTTACCTCTGTAACGTCCAGATTACTAATTCGTCCAAAAGACGACCCAATTATCGCTACAACACTAATCTTCAAAGTTAAAAAAAAAAGAGACTGAAAGCTCTAAAAAACAAAACAAAAAGGAAATTTTAATTGCTAGTATATTAATACAGTAGTTGGTCATCTGGAGTGCCTCCCCACCCATTAAATGTGAAACTTACTAAAAAGTAAATCTTTTGTAAGCTGTCTGTTTCTTAAAATGTGTATATGAACAAGTCATTCTATATTTTGACAAAAGGTAACGTATCAGTGTGGCTAATCCACCCGTGACTTGGTGACTTGATGAAGTATTACCCTACTCCTAGGGGTGGGCGATCTTGCAAAAATAGAATATGCCTGCTCAATGACTTGTGGAATCAAAAACACCTACTAACTATGGCCAGCAGATGGCAGTATTGTATCTCTTTTCAATGGGCTCACGGTATATGAAATTACAATGAAACACGACTGATATGATGAAATTGAATCTTTTCAAGGATGACGTGAATGATCAAAGCCTTTGTCACATTAAATCTAATTCACAGAGGGTCAAACAAAAAAAAAGTGTCTAAGTCACTGTTATGCAAAAAATGTATCTTTTCAATGTCACTAAAAATACCTCTTTTCGAATGGTGATTACTAAAGAACGAAATAAGGTAGAAACATACTTTTTTTTAATGTTTATATAGTCGTGGTGCAGGGCGGCACGGTGGCGAGTGGTTAGCACGTCTGCCTCCCAGTTCTGAGGACTCCGGTTCGAGTCCAGGCTCCAGCCTTCCTGGGTGGAGTTTGCATGTTCTCCCCGTGCCCGCGTGGGTCTTCTCTGGGTACTCCGGTCTCCTCCCACATACCAAAGACATGCATGGTAGGTTAATTGGGCGCTCCAAATTGTCCCTAGGTGTGCTTGTGAGTGTGGATGGTTGTTCGTCTCTGTGTGCCCTGCGATTGGCTGGCAACCAGTCCAGGGTGTCCCCCGCCTACTGCCCAGAGCCAGCTGAGATAGGCGCCAGCACCCCCCGCGACCCTTGTGAGGAATAAGCGGTCAAGAAAATGGATGGGTGGATGGATGGATAGTCGTGGTGCACAATATTTTGTTTGCCTTGAAAGATGAGTGAAAATTCTCGAAATCGGCTGGCACTGTTGGGGTTGTTTTTTGGATAAGGTTTGGCAGTCAAAGAGTTAAGACAGTATTAAGGCACATTATGCTTCATTCAGTTCCATTCTTAAGTAAATTCGAAAGGCAGTTTCACAAAATGCCCTCATCATCGTAACTGCTGCAACTTTGTAATAACCACTCCTTTACAACTGGGAATGTGCAAACAAGAAAACTTGTGTAAAATAATGAATACATGTCAATCGATACAAAACATAAGCTGTGAATTTAAGAAAAAAAAAAAAAGTGTTCAAATAGAGGGTAGGTTCTGTTTCCTTATGGTGGAGAGATACTGTATTTAGCACAAGCAGTATATGTGCTGACATTTAAAATGATACTCATACTCATCATAACACTAATCAGTATCATATTTTGCATATTGTATCATATGACTGCTAAAGCATTAAGTACAGATGCCACAATTACAACTTGGGGTCTCTGTTTAATGCACAGCAGTCCAATGAAATTCAGTTGTTTGCATAATATCTCACGATAGTCTCTTTACAGACTCACACCCACACAAGAGATTCTGACTTGGCCTACTTTTGAGTTTTCAGGGGGGAAGTGTGATCATTTTTCTCATATGCATGTGTCTGGCTGCACATGAAAGATGGAGAAATAATGAAGGTGATAACACGAAAGAACTGCCCATTTGCCATTCTTTCGGCCAGCCCCATGTAGGTTTGGATAATGATGTCATCGATCTGATACTCCCACCTGGATGGTCGTGAAGGAACTGTGAAAATCGTGTTCTTTGACTTCTTCAATTCTTTCAAGACCATCCAACCTTTTCTGTTGGGTGAGACGCTGCTTTGGATGGCTGTCTTATCATCTGGCCTCTCTTGAATCATTGACTGCTGAGTGCTTATTAAACAGGCACAGGTTGTGGGCTTGGGGAGCACCCTGTTGGATGTTAAGGTCAACATGGACTGTGAATCGAATGATGTATTTTAGCAGGGTTCTCATAACTATCAGTACAAAACAGGCACATATGTAAGAGGGCACATTTTTAGGGGTCTGTTAACTTGAATTACAGAGGCGTGCACATTTTTCATGCACAGTTGCTAACAGCTTTTGAAAAAAATAACAGACACCTTTAAAAAAAATGTATTTCAGAAGGTACAAGAAAGCAAATGGTGTCAACGCTTCAGATGAAATCCCTTGCTATACTGTAGGTAAAGATGCCATCAAGCACTGTCACTTAAATGTTAGCATGGTTGTGATAAATAAAGAAGCAGTGCAGTGTGTAATTTAATTCTTTCAGTCAGGAAATGACAAATTGCTCTCCTCATCATTGTCTACCAGGCTTAGAAAAATAAACAGAAATCTAAATCTATAATCATAATGACATGAAGAGAGGGAACAGAGTTGCTATGGATGACATCTGTGCATTTCAGGACACGTGCAAAACTCCGTGCCATTGCAGATAGTTCAATAGTGCTGCTATCGCCGCTCAACAAAAACTGAGCTGTTGCAAACATGCTGTCCATGAAGAAACAACACAAGGCAAGGCAAGGCAAGTTTATTTGTACAGCACAAGTGCTCCATGTGGCGACAGTCCAATAGTGCTGTCATTCTTTGCTCAAAACCGGGGCTGTTGCAAAACATGCTGCTGTGAACTACAGCCGATACCCTCCAAAGAATGACACAGCCAAAAACACAGAAAACAGCCCACAACGGGTCCACATGGTGTACAATGCACATTAAATTATATATACATATTCTTTTAACCCTCGTGCCTTGAAACCAGTTGTACCCTCGAAGTGTATAACATTACTTTATATGTAATTCTACTTTGAGGTGTGATAACTAAGTCAATTTTTAATATTTTTTTTATTTCAACCACTCAAAATGTTCATTGGCATCAGAACTATCCATACATATGAAGTTTTATTTTATTTTTTTATGTATTCCCCCCTCTTAGGACAATACAAGCCCAAAGAATGGTCTATGAAGAAAACTAACTGTGCTGTATACATGTATAAAAAATAAATGAAAAATTAATACTTCATATGACATAATTAGAGCTTTGAATAAGGCAATAAGTTATAACAACAATTTTTTCAATGCATGTCAAATTTTTTGACAATGGCAATTTAACTCATAAAAATCTCCTCGCGATTATTTTAGCCAAATCAGTAATTCTACTTTGAGGTGTGATAACTAAGTCAATTTTTAATATTTTTTTTATTTCAACCACTCAAAATGTTCATTGGCATCAGAACTATCCATACATATGAAGTTTTTTTTTAATTTTTTTATGTATTTCCCCCTCTTAGGACAATACAAGCCCAAAGAATGGACTATGAAGAAAACTAACTGTGCTGTATACATGTATAAAAAATAAATAAAAAATTAATACTTCATATGACATAATTAGAGCTTTGAATATGGCAATAAGTTATAACAACAATTTTTTCAATGCATGTCAAATTTTTTTGACAATGGCAATTTAAAATCTCCTCGCGATTATTTTAGCCAAATCAGTAATTACTTTGAGGTGTGATAACTAAGTCATTTTTTTAAATATTTTTTTTCTTTCAACCACCCAAAATGTTCGTTGGCATCAGAACTATACATACATATAGTATATTTATTTATTATTATTATTTCCCCCCGCCATAGGACAACAGAAGCCAAATAATACACTATGAAGAAAATTAACTGTGTTGTATATATGTATAATAAAGAAATAAATTTGAATCTTTCATATGACATAGTTAGAGCATCAGGCAACACGGTAGCTTTGATAGAAAACTTTGGGGAAAAAAGTACTTTTTGTGGGGCTCCGGAGCGGCACCGGGACCCCTCCGTGACTTTAGCCGGAAATTGTGTTTGATTTTCGGATACAGGAAGGCCCGATTTACACCCCCGTATCCGGCGTCGCACGACAACGAGCCACGTATCTCTGTGCTCACGGTTCCAGATATGTGTCAGATATGTGTCATTTTCCCCGTAGGACGTACGGTTCCGAAGAAATAACGGAAAGAAAAAGTTCCATTACACCGAGACCTCCGTTGACTTTACCCGGAAATCGTGCTTGATTTTCGGATAAATTTACACCCCCTGTATCCAATTGTATCCGGCGAACGGAAGTCAACACAGCGACGAGCTACATACCGTTGGGAAGCTGCACGTCCCCCGCGGCTTTCAGTGACGTGCTCATATGTTCGTTTATGTTTATTTTGTAGAAGTACTTACTTGCCAACTTGCATTTGCAGCTTTTTGTGTCTCCGATCGCCGTTCTTTTACTTAGATCCAGGAAGCTCATGCCTCTTGCACGTTAGCCAAATGTGTTGTGAATCCAAACTAGCCGAATAAAAATCGAAGCTTAGCACTTTCACACGTAGAAATGCAACGGCCAGATAAGATAACCGACGAGGAATTCATCTCGACAACCGTTACGTTACACTTCATAAGTTGCAAAAAAAAACGTTTTTTTTGTTTCGTTTTATCCCTTCTGCTTACTGTTTTCACCGATCCATGCTCCTTGCCATGTTTTGAAGAATGCACGAAGGGAAATACGTCACCTCCACGTTGGACGCACGTTTGGCCACAATGGCACGCCTCCCCCCTGCAGGCTTTCCGGAGCAAATAGCAATGGTCGGCTGAAGTTCAAAATGGATGATCGAACTGCGCATGCGTGTGGAATATGCACGCTATCAATTCTAAAGTTCTAAAGTGAAGAAAGAGAAAAAAATATAAATAACAGCCTTCACACACTGAGGAAAACCGCTGTATTGCAACGACGCCCCCCTCTAACAGTGGCTCATTTTGGGAACATAACAACGACAAAGAGCATTGCCATTCGACCCCTCCCACTAGGGAAAGTGCCTCCCACGTCCATGCAGACAAACAAACAGCATATCCCAATACGAAACATAAGTCAATAGCTCGCAATAACTTTTTCTGCACAAAAATATAGGTGGCGCGCGTGTACGCGCATCCACGAACACACACGCGCGCCCACTAACGTGCACGCGCATCCACTAACATCTTGTCGAATGCACAATCAGTAAAAAGCACGAAGAAATAAGTCTGTGTGGAATATGGCGTGGTGGAAACAGTCCGGTGTTTGCAAGGAAAATCATTAATTGGCCTCTTCCGCCACCTGGTGGATTTGGGGTGCGAAATCTTTCTCATGGCCATGGCACCGTCGAGGAATGTCCATAGAAGGATTTCATGCAGAAATCACGGAAATTGCAATAAAATACATGCAGTGTCCAATCGGTCTTATAATGTACATTAATGTTACGCGGCTGGCTAACGTATCTTCCAGGGTTATAAAATGAGTAATCTCCCTCATGCAATGGCTGAGAAATGTCGGCACACTCGCATTTTGACGGTCCCCCAGTTTTCCAAAGCCGTGGCTCATTTTTTATTTATTTATTTATTTTTTTGTGTTTTCCCCCAGCACAATCAACTCCCAATTTACATATTTGGATACACAATGGCACGAGAAATGTACATGCTTGCGAGGGTAGAGTAGAGTGTCTCTCTAGCTGTCACACTAGCTGTCACATCTATCAAATCTACCTTTAGCCCCTCACTTCTACGAGGTCGTGAGTCCTTCGGCAGCGACCCCACCACCACCACCTGCCCATTTTTCTCCCGCACTGATGTTGTACACCTCCTCTCCTCTTCATTCCGTCTCTCTGTGACGTTCTAACGTCTGCCATGACGCTAAAGCAGGCATGCGCAGTGAGCGGTGTCCTCCCTCTCTTTTTGTTGTTTGTTTCAGAGTTTAACGACCCAATTAAGTTAATTGTTTGATTGACGCTAATATGTGAAGTTGATGCTCCCTCCGAAAGCGAATGGTCAGAGCGCGCGGTTGGCGGGGGCGGGGGGTGTTGTAGGGGGATGAACGGCTCTCGATAAAGACTCGGTTCCCATCGTTCACGTTGAAGAGCCGTTCAAAAGACTCGATTCGTTGAGTCACTACAACATGCAGCTGAAGACAGTAGCAGAAGCCCGTGTCATACAGCTTGGTATTTCCCTTGGTTATCGAGTCCTCTCGGTGCACTTGTATGTCCCGGTGTTGGTACTGCGCGCGACCCAAAAGAATAACTCTCGTGATGATCCAATGCATGGATTCAAACTACACAGGTATGTCCCACAGCCAACACACCAGCTAAGCTAAAAGCATACTGCAAGCATCTCATTTCTCAGTTTGTGGCTCCCTGTCAATGTACACAACTAGCATGAGAAGGAGAAGTAGAGTGAATGTGAATGAATGAAAGTGAATGAAGAAGGAGAACGCAATTGACCTTTCGCAAACTCCGCTCCCCAAACGAGCATTGAGCAATCACACATTTAGCAACCGTTGCTATGTAAGCATAGTCCGTCACGCTTTACTCAGCTCTCGATGATGTCCATAGTCTGATCGATTTTATTTGATGGCTTACGAGACTGCTAACCACCATAAAACTTTACGGAAGAAGAGTGACAACCATTAACAAGCTCCGGACCTCCAAAATGATGAAGCGGTGTGCCAACGGAGTATGTAAATCGGACTGTGCTAAGGTAAGACTATGTTAACTCTATCGGGCTAACTAGCTAGCTGTAGTGTAGTTTGGTTTTGGGGCAATAACAAAACGATATCAGTTATTGTAGTTACTATTAATGAATAATATATATTACTAGAATGTCATTGCCATCTAAGTTAAGCTTGTTCAGTCAGTGGTTAATGTTAGTTTAATGTCTTCTGTTAGCTTTTGCATTTGTCTAAATGTTGCGAGCTAACGTTAACACAAAGCTTCGTCAGTTTTGGAAAACTTAGCGTCCTAATAAGTGCCCCGAGCTTATCTTTTTTCATTTTTCATGCAGCATTTTGTGAACGGACACCCGTCTCCGGAGTATCCCAACATTGTGCTTGCTGTACAAGTGTTGAACCAGACAAGGGAGCAGCTCGAAGGCTGTTAACCTTAACTAAATCCATGGCTAGGGTGACATAAATATTTTTTTTATGATGGACAAAGAATAACAATGACTGATCTGATGCTTTCAAAGACAAAAAAAAAACACTAATGTTTAGCTAGCTATAAACACCGAGGTTTAGCTAACTTGCTGACCTAACAGTAATCCTCATATTTTAACAATACTAGACTAATATAAGTAAGAAAACTTACCCGGCAGTACAAGAGCACGACTGGTCCATAATGCTGTGCTGGTTGCATCTGAAGTATAGGTCAGATTTAGCGTGCGTCCTGTATGTTTCCCCTTCGCTGGCTAATTTAATATTATGACTATAACCCTCCACTGCATATTGTAAACCTTTTTGCCTCGATCTGGAGGATATTGCACTGGTATTGCTCCAAAAGAAATCACTAATACACGCCGGTGTAAGTCTTCCCGTCACGGCTTGTGCTGTCGGAGTCACCAAGCTTGACGGACTAGCAACAGTAACTAAGGGGGGCGGAGCTTATGCGAAAGGTCGATTACATCATCAAACTCAAAATGAACCTCAGCAAAACAAAAACAAAACAAAACATGAAGAGCAGTGATTCCGTGGTCATCATCGTGTCTCAGATTTAAAAAAAAAAAAAAAAAAAAAGACGTCATACATTAACCAAAAATGAATGTGATGGCAAAAGAAAAACAAAAATTATTGATAAAAAGGGAAGGTCACTCTTGGCAATATTTTTTGGATATATTAAGTGGTTAAAATGTGTTTGATAGATTTATTGTTCCATAAGGTGGCTTCATATTTCTTTTGGCTGGACGGTAGGTTTATTTCATGTCTCAAATTTTTATATTTCTGAAATACTTCACACTGTGCACATATTGTGTTTGTGTCTTTTTAAAGGTTAAATATTTATATTTCAAATTATCAGCCTTTTGTTTTCCTGATCCTTATTTTGAATAGAAAAAAAAAAAAAAAAAACAATTATAACTGTCAATAACGACTAATAAATATTTAAATTGACACATTTTTTTCAGTCATATCGCCCAGCCCTTTGTTGCGGTCTATTTAAATAATTGATTCAATATATGAAAATATAGAAGACATTTTTGTTGCTTTTTAGCATATTTGAAGAATGAAGATACTGTAAAAATGTGTGGTGTCTTAAGATTAATGTCTACAAGCAACAAATGTCACTATAAGTTTTAAATATTTAAATGAATCGTATGTTTTGATAGCCACTGCTGTTGCAGGCAAACTTCGTGTTCCAATCAAATATTTTGCAAATATATCGAGTTGTGTATGCCTAAGGTCATGCTACACCTCCACAAAAAATGGTGCGACCAAATCCTGTGCTGTGCGAGCAACTAAAAATGTTCATGCTAGTAGTGGAAAAGTTAGTGTAGAGCCCTACACTTGCTAGACTTGCACTTAAATTTTGAACAATTTCAAAATTTTGGACATTTTCAAAGTAAATTTACAACAAGAAAAATGGTAAACGGAGATCCCGGACACCCGGCCTGCCGAGGAAACTCATTTCGGCTGCTTGTATCTAGGACCTGTTCATCCGTGACAACCCACAGCTCGTGATCTAGGTAAGGGTCGGAACGTAAACATACCGGTAAATCGAGAGCTTCGAGTCAGATATCGTGATACGAATGTCTCTCTAATATCTTCTGTAATCATCTCAAGATAGCCACTCTCATCAGTGAACAATTAATTGGCCAAAATTCCCACCCTCACACTCTCTGTAGAAAGACTTTGAAGAAGAGTTCAAGGTGTAGCTGTTATTTTGGGAGCCTAACTCTGTATTTATCTGTATTCATCCTTTATGTAATGTATGCTGAACAATACCAGGGCAGACTTACTTGTGCAGGCCACAGAAGGAGGGTCAGAGAACGCTCGATAGTAACCGTCATCACACTCACAGCGCCGGGAACCCTCACGGTCAATAAAGCTGTGCATTGGGCAGCGAGAGCATTGGAGGTCCTGGGAGGACATTTTGTAGAAACCACGACCACATGCTGTTGATAAGGTCAAAAGAGACAAAACAAGAAAAGTCAGGACACCTGCATCTGAACTCCAACTTGTGCTTAATTATACAAACCAGAGAGTCTTTTCAGCAAAATTATATTTCATGTAATTTCAAACATGTTTGTAATTCCTTCCCATCCTAATCAAATTCCAATCATGGACCTCAACGGCTGCAGTCCTGCATGTTTTAAATGTTTCCGTCCTCCAACGCACCTGATTCTAAACATCAGAATCGTTATCAGGTTTTTGCAGATCTTGCTGATGAACTGATTGTAGGAATCAGGTGTGTTGGAATACGGAAACATCTAAAACCTGCAGGACTCTGGCCCTCGAGGACCAGGATTCCATGTTCTGTTCTAATAGTACAGTCCATTCAAATTCACAGGGAACCAAGTTAGAACATGAAAATGTATAAAAATATAAGCATGATTCCACTGTAAAATATATATATAAACTAGAAATATAACTAGAGCTGCGAGCAGCTATGAAGGGCTCTCGGAGCCCGAGCCACTTTGGAGTACTTGCGCGACGGGGTAGTAGCGCATTGGATTTTTTTCCAAAATCGGGGTATGACTGAGCCATTTTTGAAAACTTTCACAATAAACTATTACAATATTGATAATTTTACAGGCTTGATGAGTGTGCAAAGTTTTCATAAGATTTCATCTCTGACCCTCAAAAGTCAAGGCCAAATCCAGTCAGGGCCACTAAGAACGCGCTACGCCAAAAATTGCTCCACATCTGCACATTTTAATGATATACCAGTGCAAATACGCCCACAAAGTTTACAGTTGGGAGCAAATTTGAGCCTGATTTAAAACACATAGCAATGGATTTGCGCCAAGAACATGGCAGTTTAGTAACAGTTGCGAGAAAAATGAAATTATCACAAAGCGGGGTTAAAGACGGAGGAGGTGCGAAAGCGTTTTCCTCATTTAGCGGCATTACCCGGGATTTACACCGGATACGGTTGCGGTGCGGTTGCGGTGCGTTCCGGCGACGCAAGCAATTAGATTACATTCATTCGAATGGTGCAGTTTACACCGCTTGCATGCGCGTTGCGTGTCGACTGAGTCTCAGAGTCTCAGCTGCGGCGTGCCGCAGCCCTTCCGCAAGGATAGACCTATTTTCTATTTTTGCCGGACACCGCAGCAGTAGGCCTCCGGCAAATGGCATGCTAGCACAAAACACATCGAGCGGGACAGGAAGACCGACGCAGTTTCCAAATAAATTTCCGGTTACCTTTCAAGATAAAACACTCGCCAGCTCCTATTTCGCAAGCATGCTAGCAAAACGTAATGTGGGCGTAGACGGGCCTGGGGTTAACGTGCGAGGTGCTCATTCACGGTTTAGACACCAGCGAAAATGGACGAGGAGAGGTTTATATTGGAGGTAGAAAGCCATAAAATAACAAAAGTCCACCTCTCTGCTTCTCTGTTGAGCACAGACTTTCTGTGTGTTTGTCGTTGTTTTTAATGCCACATGATCGCGCGAGGTCACGCGAGACACGGCGGGAAGTGGTCGGCGACGGAGCTGCCGGACCGCAGCTGTGCGGAGCCGGTGTGGATTGGCCAAAAAATTCACGCGTCCGGAGCACGCAGTCAAGACGCACCGCACCGCAGCCGCACCGCACACACAACCGGTGTAAACCCGGGGTTACGCTGTGGTGAGGACACTGACGACGTCATTCATTCATTCATTCATTTAATGTTCTTAAAATACATATTACTGCTGCAATCATCCATCCATACATCCATTTTCTTGACCTCTTATTCCTCACAAGGGTCGTGGGGGGTGCTGGAGCCTATCTCAGCTGGCTTTGGGCAGTACACCCTGAACTGGTTGCCAGCCAATCGCAGGGCACACAGAGGCGAACAACCACTCACACTCACAAGCACACCTAGGGACAATTCAGAGCATCCAATTAACCTGCCATGCATGTCTTTGGAATGTGGGAGGAGACCGGAATACCCGGAGAAGACCCACGCAAGTACGAGGAGAACATGCAAACTACACCCAGGAAGGCCAGAGCCTGGACTCGAACCCAAGTCCTCAGTAGTGGGAGGCGGACGTGCTAACCACTTACTCACCGTGCCGCCCTGCTGCGATCATATTTTAAAATGTACTTTCAGAGGTTGACGTGGGCACACAGTATGCATCTGTATGTATTAGTATGGTCCTCTTCTCCGATGTGGCATGGAGTAGATTCGTTTGTAGCTCAAATTCCAAACTTGAGTAGAAATGTTTCAACTTTTTTCAACTTTTTTACCAAGGACAAAAAAATGGCAAATACATGCAGGTATTTAGTATTTACAGTAAAAGAATAAAGAAAATCCCTTTGAAAACTAAAGTTGTCATGACTCGAGTCATGCAGGAGTAATGTTTGGGTCTTGTCTCACATCTGGGGTCACGTCTGGGTTAAGTTTTAGTTGAGTTCATGACCGTGCACCAGAGTTCAAGACCAGTTACGTGTCTGTTTTGGTATTGATGTAACAGCATTCCAGTTTCAACTAGTTTTAGGCTGTATGATGTCCGGACTATATGATGTCAATGATCTTTTATGCGATATGATGTTTGTTGATGTCTGTAATTATGGAGTCAACAAACAGCCAATCAGAGAATTCCATGTCAGTATTAGTACTCACATGTCTAGCCACAACCAATGACTGTCTATTTAAGGGTCTGAGAAATGTGTGTGTTCGCCGGATTATTGCTCAACTGTTCCTGTGTACCACTCTCTTATGTTCTGCCGCTCAATGTGAATAAATACATAGTCTTATTTGGGTCTGCATTTAGGATCCTACCTCTCAGCACACAACAAAAGTACTACCACAAAACAAATGTTTGTTATTTTTGCATATATATATATATATATATAAGGATCACAGTACAATAACTGAATTATTAATTTCCCTAAAAATATCCATCCATCCATTTTCTTGACCGCTTATTCCTCACAAGGGTCGCGGGGTGTGCTGGCGCCAACTCAGCTGGCTCTGGGCAGTAGGCGGGGGGACACCCTGGACCGGTTGCCAGCCAATCGCAGGGCACACAGAATCGAACAACCACCCTAAAAATATAAATAACTTTAATAGTTATGTGCAACTTGAACCTTATCAAGTACTGCTTATAAAGAACCACAATACCCTCAAAATATTTTGATTGAGTCAGAAATATTTAAGAATGCTGGACATTTTGTAAATTCATATTTTTTTCAAACTCTTTACTGTGATGTTACATGAGTTATTGATTTTCCTACAGGCAAGCCACAGATCTGAAGTCACCCAGAGGAGCAGCCCTGCTGACAGCATTTCTCTCTCTCTCTCTCTCTCTCTCTCTCTCTCTCTCTCTCTCTCTCTCTCTCTCTCTCTCTCTCTCTCTCTCTCTCTCTCTCTCGCTCTTTTCTCAGTCTCTGTCTCTCTGTCCCTCTCTCCCTCTCAGTCCCTCCCTCCCTCCCTCTTCTGTCTCTTATGGTGGCTTGACCCCAGGCCCTCGTATCAGATGAGTTTCTCCCTCATGCAACAAAGACACAACAAAGGAACACCAAAAACCCGATCTTCTGGTAAAGATTTTTCCTGTCTAATCAGTGATCACATCCTTCTCAGTGAGCAGGGAGACACTGACAAAAAAGGCATCTGTGCAACAGTTCAGTTCAGTTAAAAGTGGCAAAATCTTAGAATATTCAGAGGAATTGGATCAGGGATTGACAGAGATGTCTTCATCTGTTAGTGCAACTAGAGATGAAGGCTGCTACAAAAGGAGAAAAGCTTCTTTTGTCTTGCAGTAGGAGGAGGCCTGGGCAGGGGACTTTTCTGGCCATCAGGGGTCAATTGCTGCAATCCATCTTCCATTTTGACAGTGCCCTGTCAGCCAGTGCACTCACAGTACTAAACACACCAGGCAGTCTTTTATGTGGCACTGTGCTAGTCTTCACTCATGTGTAACTGGAGTTAATATTCACTGAAGCAATTCATGGTGTAACTGACAAAGTTGAAATAAAAAATACACTATTTGATCCAATGGAAGGCTTCTTTTAACAAAAAGCCTATTTGTGTGAAGGCTGGAGGCATATGTTATTCTACACCATTCTCGATATTCTTATTATTCCATTTTATTCCTCACACTTTTTTGACGCGCTACTACTTCCACATTTTTCAACCGATTCTCGCCGTTCAAAATTCGACATATTCCAAAAATTCACACAACGACCGCTTCCATTTTTCTCAGTTAAAAAATTCACGGTTTACCCACAATTCCCGATTTCATACCCAATTTTTCCCCATTATTGTTAATGGGAGATTCTACATTTTTCATCCAATTCACTTCATTCCAAGTTCAATATATTCCACCAATTCACGCCATGATCTCTTCCAGCTTTTCAGTTCCAAAATTCACGTGTTACCCACAATTCCCAATTTCGTACCCGATTATTTCCCACATTCTACGTTTTCCATTTACTTCCACATTATTCATCCAATATACTTAATTCCAACTTCAATATATTCCAGCAAGTCACACCATGAGCTCTTCCAGCTTTTCGGTTCCAAAATTCACACCTAACCCACAATGCCCGATTTCGTACCCCATTATTTCCCACATTCTACATTTTCATTTACTTCCACATTATTCAACCGATTCAGTTCATTCCAACTACAATATATTCCAGCAATGCACACCATGAACTCTTCCAGCTTTTCAGTTCCAAAATTCACACCTTACCCACAATTCCCGATTTTGTACCTGATTATTTCCCACATTCTACAATTTCCATGTACTTCCTCATTATTCATCCAATTCACTTGATTCCAACTTCAATATATTCCAGTATTATTCAACATCATTCAATATTATTCCTAATCATTCCACAGGTTTTTTTATTTGACCTTCCAGCCTTCACACGTCATTTCCCCAGAAATGGCAGTTTCTAGTTTACAAAGTGATTGTGCTATAACACAATATGGAGTCCACCACCACGTTACATTCCTTGTTAGAACTTAGCACCACTTGGAGTTAGGACTGGGCAACATATCGTTATTGTATGAATGTCTTGACATTAGCGCTCAAACTCACACCCAAAAATCCGTGTTCGGCGTTTAACCAGTGAGTTGCAAATCAACTCAAACGGGTTACTAATAGGGATGTAACGATATCCAAACATCACGATACGATATTATCACGATATGAAGGTCATAATATGATAATTATCACGATATTGTGAGGGTGTTGGCGATATTTAAAAAAGATCACAATGTTGTAAAAAAGAGCTCATACTAAAAAAAAGCACAATATTGTGCTTTTGTACAAAACAGCAATTCATATAAACCACCTACAATCTCTAATAACAATATTGAGGCACTTACTTGCTAATGCAAGAACAAATTGATCGCTTCACAAGCAAATTAGGTTCCCCTTCATCTGACAATTAGCATAGATTTTAAACATAGAAGGCCAAAACATCCCTAATAAAAAAAATAAATTGCACTAATAAAATAGCCACTAGAGGGGGCTAGAACTGCACAAATGGAAATCAATCTAACTTTTTGAACTTTTTTTTTCCTTTTAAATATTGTGAACATGACGACGACGATATTGTTTTAATGTCACAATATCACAATATTGTCCTTACTGTTACATCCCTAGTTACTAATTGTACTTTTGCCAAAAGATATGACATAGAACAAAAAAATGAAAACAAATAATTTGATAATAATGGTAAATGGAGAGAGCTCGCGACCCTCAAGCTCCCAGGCCTCTGGTAGCGGACCCGAGTTTGAAGGAGATACCGCCTTATTGTACTTGTTTTAAAATCAGTTACCTTTTTCAATCCATAATAGGCAGCTCTGCAGGACCAAGTCACATCGGCGACATCTATTTAAATGTTGAGATTTATATCTAGGATCTCCTGGAGAGTCCACCTGTTTGACAACTGAAAGCGATATCCATTTGATGAATTACATTTGAATTACATTACACATGATTTACATTTGGTCTGGCAAGGAGGTATCAGGATAAATTAGGGCCTTCTATTTAGCTGTGTGTGTGTTTTTTTTTTTTTAAATACAAATGCTTCTGTCAAAGCCTTAAGCTGGGCCCTTTGGCTTCCTTGCACACTGGCTGTTGCAGTCAAACAGCAGTTGCTCAACTACCAAACAAAGGGGGCACCATCAACTGTCAGTCTCGAACTAACTTCTTTTTAATTCCCTGACAGTCAAGATTGATGGTGGCAACATGTTGGGGATGCCGTATCTTCCCGTCACATTTTTTTGTAAACAAGTACTAGAGGAGTGGATACAGATACATATTGCTTTTTATTCTGTGAAGGTCAACAGATGATAATTTTTCAGACAGTGATTGATTTCAAAATGGTATCATGAGTCAGTGTACATTTCAACAAGAGCCCTCTCATTATGTCAAAATGAATTAAACTATTTTCAAAATAGCAGTTCTCTGTAAAATGAGCTACGACAAACTGCAGGAACACTTAAAGAGCATTTTAACTCTGAGAGCATGTAACAGGACAGACTACCACACAACATGTTAAATAGAGAGAGGTGGTTTAGGAGTATAAGAGGAATGGTTTCTCATCAGTGACAGTGATGAATGAGTAGATCATAGCATGCTACAAAAGGTCCTTTGCGACAGATGGGGATCATCAAAAGACCCAAACGACAACCATAGCAACCTGCATATAATAATCAGGTCAAGAAATAGCCTTTTTCAGAGGATGATACTTTATTATTATTATTATTATTATTATTATTATTATTAATATTATTTTTATTATTTTTATTATTTTTATTATTATTATTATTATTAGTAGTAGTAGTAGTAGTATTTTAAGAAAAGCTGGAATTCTCTTGCTGGAAGAATAAATGTGGACACATCAATTTTTTTTTAATTGATCGTGTCAACTAGTGCTGGGAATCTTTGACTGTCTCACGATTCGATTCGATTACGATTTTTGGGTCTACGATTCGATTCAGAATCGATTCTCGGTTCAAATGATTTCCGATTCAAAATTATTTGATTAACAAATGATTTCTGCTTCAATTTACAGATATGCACAACATTGTCATGATCTACTCCAGTCTTCTTTGCAAGACAAAATGACAAATAGAGACATTAAAGTGTTTTTTTTTGTTTTGTTTTTTTGGTTTAAACATTAATTAATTTTCAATTTTAAGTGCCTTTTTCCACAAAAACAGCATGTGGGCTACAACTGCCTTTTCCCCTTCTTCTTCATTTCTAATTTAAATAAAATCGATTTACGCATATTAATATCGATTCGATTTGATTAATAAATGAGAATCTCGATTCTCTTACGAATCGATTTTTTGGCACATCCCTAGTGTCAACAGACACGAAAGAGACTAGTTTGTCAGGGAGGCCCATTTCTCCCTCAAAAGATCCATGTACTTTTCGATAAAAATAAAGAAACTTGATCACATTTTAAATTGTATCCATTAATTTTGGAGAAATCAGTAAAAAACTGCTCTTGTAATGCATTTTTCAGCTCTGCAATATGAACATGCCCACCACCCCTACCTATATCTTGGTGGGAATCAGTTTCTACACCGTCACAGACAACTTAAATTCATAAATTCATTGTTGTTAAACCAATTAGAATTTGGATTGCCAAAAGTGCTGATGTTTCTTTAGAATTCTCAGCAACACTTTAACATAAAGCAGTGGTTGTTAACCTTGTTTTGAGGTACTGAACTCCACCAGTATTCAATGCACATTCACCGAAACCTTCTTTATTGAAAAATAAAATGTCCTCCACCCAAAAAAACAAACAAAAAATTAAGACATCATTATAGGGTTTACTGACAAACAAAATCATTCATCAAACCTTGCTCCCTTCACCCTGAATTTAGAAAGTGTTGTGTTCTTGTATTCCCCATTTCCGTGCAGTTTAAGAAAGTGTTCCTTTAGTTTTGCTAGAGAGCTAGTTGTGCTGGAATAGAATTGCTCAATTTGGGATTACAAATAATGCAGACACTAACTGCCATCACTCAACTGAATTGAATATCTTTAGGCCTCTATAAAACAACCATCACAGTTTTCTTAAATTGGAACACAGGGGCAGTAGACACAATGGAAACAACAGAGGCCCCAGAATTGAACCCTGTGGAACACCATACATTCCGTGATACATGTGACTTCATATTGCACATATTCTGCAGTCACTTTCTTTTTTTTGCTCAACATAGTTTGTATGGGGGCGGCACAGTGGTAAGTGGTTAGCACGTCCGCCTCCCAGTACTGAGGACTCGGGTTCGAGTCCAGGCTCCGGCCTTCCTGGGTGGGTCTTCTCCGGGTACTCTGGTCTCCTCCCACATTCCAAAGACATGCATGGCAGGTTAATTGGGTGCTCCGAATTGTGCCTAGGTGTGCTTGTGTGCGTGGATGGTTGTTCGTCTCTGTGTGCCCTGTGATTGGCTGTGACAAGTTCAGGGTGTCCCCTGCTTACTGCCCAGAGCCAGCTGAGCTAGGCGCCAGCACCCCCCACGACCCTTGTGAGGAATAAGCGGTCAAGAAAATGGATGGATCACACAACAGCTACAAGCCAACTAGGGATGCTCAGATACCGATGCCTTGAGTTCAGTTTCTGCCGATACCACCCCACTCCAACTTTGCAAACAGTAGTGGTGCAACGGATCACCATTGATCTGTGGTCGGTCCGGATCACCACCGTTCCGCGGATTGGTTGGTGGTGAAACAATAATAAAAACCTGCCCTGCTGGGTGAGCTGGCCTTGGTAGCGCTCAGGAGTCCTCTATCAAAAACTACAAGTTGCTGGCAACAGTGGTGGCTGAGATGACCAGAATCAAGACAAAATTGCTTGAAAGCAATGGGCAGAATGCAAGCCGATCTACTCTTGTGGAAGCCACAACATGTGTGAAAGCTGATCCGAAGTCAGCGAATGTATATGACTGATGCGTTATAGTAATGGATCGATGGGCCGGGTCTCGAATAAGCCATCGGCTTCTACCCGTCAGCCATTCTTTCTGTCAGTGTTGCAAATGATGTGATGTGATCGATGTAAGTTGTAATGTGTCCAAAAGGAAAATTTAATTTAATTTATTTAATAAAAACAAACAAAACAAAAAAAACAAAAAAAACTGAGCACATTGACGGCAATCCAAATAGCCTTAGTAGACTTTAACTTTGAAGTTGGCACAGGTTGTGGCATGATGGCTAACTTTCTATATCGTGAAAAACAAACAAACAAACACACACAAAAAATGCTTATTTCCAGCCTTGAAAACTACCAATATAAAGTTCGTATATGCCTTAGTGGAATTAGGAAAAAGTGAAATGCTGCAGAATCAACATCCAGTACATAATAAGGAGCCTTCCTCAAATCTGTTCATTTGTTGTACTATTGCACAAATATTGACATCTATTAACAAATTAAAAGAAAGCTACAGCAGTCTATTTTCTTTGGTTCCTTTATATCGGGGAATTATGACAAATAAGAGCTAAAATTACATGAATAAATAAAAATGGTATTGACCAAAACCAAGATGGCGCCAACATGAGTGGTCACTATCACCTTCGAAAACTGAATGTATTCGGTGTTGTTAAATTGTTAAGAGTCCTCTCACTGTTTGTGCCAAATGATAGTGTGCCATAAAAGCTATTCTGTTTGTCCTTGAAAACATTCCTTTTGAACATGCTACGCTATGAACTACAGATTGATGGTGGTGGTCATACCAAGAAAGAAAATTGGGTCAGTGCCTTGTCCATAATCATTTTTATCTATCAAGTCAGGTCTCGAATAATTCAATAAGGATTTTGAGAGACAGTATTATATGGTTAATTATAATCCTGAAATCCTGCACAGCCGAGATGTGATATCACATTCATTGTCATCAATTTCATAGATGTCCTGAACTGTAAACAACACACGAGAGAGAGAGAGGTGGACGTGATAGGCACTGGTAACTAATTCATAAACTGTCTGATGTCTAAATAATGCATTTTGCTCTGATTATGAAAAGAAAATTAAAGCAACTCACGTTCGCATGCGTCTCCTTTCTGATGAAATCCTGCTTTGCATATGCATTTCCCGATGGGCACCAGCCATTCCCCTTCAGCGCTGCAGTGCATCTTGGGAGAGTTGTCAGCCTCTTCCTCTGCATCGTTTACACATATTCCATCGACCTCCACTAGGGAGGAGAACTCCGATCCCGTCACGGTGTCTGGGAATATCGCCAGGTTCTCAATGATGGACCAGCACTTCTTGTAATAAACCTTTACAGATACCAGGGCAATACATGCTCCTACATCTTGAAAGGCCAGGTAAAAGCCCTGCCTGGACAGGGGGCCAATTATGCGCACTTCGGTGTTGAGCTTCATCTTCCTCTCGCCGAGGTCGCCCTGAGTGAAGCTCTCATCTGCTGCAATTGTGTCAATTTTAACATACTGGGTCTCTCGCATACTTCTACCAACCTCTGAATCGGTTTCCTGGTAATATAAGTTGAAAGTCTCTTTGCAAGTTCCCACCATACCAGGTAGACTGTTACAATCCCTTAAGGTAAACTTCAGTTCCACAAATATTCTCTGGGCATTGCCCTTTTCGATCCAGTTAGTCCGAAGCCAGTTATTCTGATTGGGATCCATGACTTTGCAAACTTGGTATGTGCGGATGGGTGTGTAGCTCTCATCCAAGCCGCTGATCTCTTCCCACTAAAACAAGAAATTTAGAGTTGCAAAAATTAATTGATTAATCGACAACTAATCGATCGTCAACTTAATTGATAATTTGTGAAAGCATATGTTATTCGGATTCTTTATTATTATTATTATTATTATTATTATTATTATTATTATTATTATTAGTGTTGTTCCGATACCGATACTGGTATCGGCAGAAGCGCCGATACTGAATTAAAACAGTGGTATCGGTATCGTGAGTAATCACAAGTAACATGCCGATACCATTAATTCCAACGCTAATATAGGACTTTGGATGCAGCATCGTGTCTTGCTCGTGCACGACATTCACTGATATGTGACGTGTTCACTGCATGCTGATCTCAGATATCCTATTGGCCTTTGAATGCTTTGAACCAATGGCAGGACAGCTTTTTCATGTTGAGGAAAAAAAACCTCAAGTATCTGTATGGTATCGGCCAATACTGCAAAGCTGGGTATCTGAATCGGTATCGGTGGGCCAAAATCGCTATCAGAACAACACATTATTATTATTATTATTATTATTATTATTATTCTCCTCACTTTTTCATCATCTGTCACCTTCCACATACAACATTCAATTTTCACCAATTACAACTTGCTTCAAAAATTCACGCCAACCAGGATCTTATTTTTTTTCTCATTCCACTTATGCACAGTTTTCCCACAATTTAACATTTAATATCAGTCCACTTTTTCTGAGTTCAAACTTTGCATGCCCATTCCCTGGCATCGTATTTGTTTGATACTGCTCAGTGACACAGTTGTTAGAGTGTATTGTCCAGTAACCAGAAGGTTATGGGTTCGAATCCCACCTCTGACTGTACATTGCAAATGGCCATTCTACTAAGTGACAGTAACAACTAATTATAGTATCAGGAAATGAGTTATGATTTCACTTAAATTGTTAACACACGTGTGTCAGTGTTGGTTGCTTCCAGTATTAATACTACATTTTTAAATATAAATACGCAGTGAGTCGTGAATTTCAGCAATTCAATTAGCTCAGAGGTTAAGCACACAGAGGCATGTGAGAATGTGGTTTCAAATCCTGGTTGGAAAACAATTTCAGAAGTAATCATTATCCAATTATTTAACATCCACTGCACTAAATGCCATTTCACATTATTAAGGTTTTTTTTTCTATATTATTCCATATTTTCAGCTTTTCAGTATTGTACTGGTTTGTACATACAGTGTCACAGATACTTCCATTTCCACAATAGTGTCGTGGTTGAAGCACATGACTGGCATATGGAACATCTGGTTTCGATTCCCGCTTGGAGCACATTTTAGTCCAAGTTCTATTTCATATAATAATCATTGTCTTATTAATTAATATTAATTATATTCAATGTCATTTTGTTATTATTATTATTATTATTATAGTTATTAGAAACATTTTACATGCATTCAAATATTTGCATTCAGCTTTTAGCATTCACAACATGTAATTTCTCCAGAAATTGCACGGTAATAACTTTTGATACCTTGTTGAGGTGACAATGCACGTCAGCTCAATACAAATTTCCGGTGGAAAGAGTCGGAGGCATACAAGCTTCCAATTTCCATTTATTCCAAGCTCCTGGGATGGTATTTGGAGGTAATTCTTAAAAAGTGTGTTCACATGGGTTTTTGTCATCGGTATATTCAACTGTAGCTTTTCGAGGTAAAAATGTCATCAGAAGAAGTGACTTTTTAAAGAGAAAGGAATTGGTTCTTCCAGCCAACTCAGGTGTACCGTTATGTTCAGTTGATTTGAACACGTTTAACAGTGACATGGGACTACAAATGAGATAGAAAGTTGATACATTCGACAATTTAACTATTACAACATTACGAAGGTAGTCTGTCCGTCTTTCTCTTTGTTTCTCCTTGCTCAGCTCCCCGGCGAGTCACAAAGCTGCACACTTTCTCACTCCCTCGCTCCACAGCTGTCCCTGCGAGGCTATCGCAAGACAAATAATGTCGGCTGCACCATCACAAAGCATTGTGGGAACATTCATCCTTATCTTCTCTATTATTTATTATTATTACAGTGGTCCCTCGCTACAACACGGTTTGGTTAGTCACTAATGCGGATTTTCATTTGTAACCATAACTTAATCTAATGCGGGTTTACCTATTTTGCAGGGTTTCTTGGTATTTTTCTTCTAAGTTGGACCAAGTTGGATTAACCCTAACCCTGGTAGAGGCGTAAATAACCCCAAAAATAAAATACCATTAAAAAAAAAGAAGAAGAAGAAAAAATCAACCTGTACTTTGCAGAAATTCATCTATTGTGGGTGTGGGCTTGGAATGTATCACCCACAAAAAGTGAGGGAACACTGTATAGTGTATACTGTGTATAATTATTTTATTGGTTGCCGTTTATGTTTTCCAAAGCTCAATTTTCTTGCATCTACACCATGGAACGTGACAATGAAGGCTCGCTGTCCTATTTTGTGGTCTTATTTGTGCTCTATAAATAAAGTTGGGTTTAGTGGGTCAGACTAAGACAAGTGTGAAACAGCAAATGGCTCATTAACTTTGATCGCGTTGATAACTGGAGCAATTAACTCATTCACTGCCAGTCATTATAGAAAATTTTTACATTTCCAATACTCACGTGATATTACATTCAATAATTATATATAAACCGAATCTACCAAATAACAGAATAGACTCCCTACTTTTTGTCCCGTCCCGTTCTTTTATAATTGACAGCAGAAAAATGTAGGTTTGCCAAAATACAGCCATTTCTCCCATGGACTCTGAAACTTTTTTTTTTTCCTTTTATTATTTTTTTGAACATATAAACAGATGAACAGCAGAGATAAAACAAAAAACAACAACAATCAAAAGAGAAGAAAATCCCAATAACAATCATTCAATTAATCATAACTTACATGTTCAAAAGGGAGTAGGAAGAAGTTAAAAACTTATCTAGTCCTACCCCTTTTACTAAATATATTTAAACTTATTTCATTATTAATACAATTTTAATTTACTGATTATTAAAAATAATAATAATAAAATAATAAATGATATATATAACCCAAGTTATATATATATATATATATATATATATACACAAGTGCACTTAACCTATTCACATTTACCAAAAACATATATACATAAATTTACTAAACATATACCATAATACCTATCTAGATCACTTACACATACTCACATGTACATTTTTCATATACTGGTTTGACATAGATAATTTTTTTGAACTTTACTTTTAAACATTTTTTTAAACTCCAGCATTGAATCACAATTTTTCAGAGCAATTTCCAAATGATTCCACAGATCAACACCTTTTACAGATACACACCTTTGCTTAATATTTGTTCTTGTTTTGGGTTTTTTGTACACACTTGTACCCCTTATATCATAAGGACTGTGTCTAATTTCAAATAACTTCTGAGTAATAAACTGTGTTTATTTCCTATAAAATGGGGCAATGATGTCATCTACCGGTGGTTGGGCATCAGTAAAGTTGTTTCCAAGTTTGATATTTACAGTGGAGCATGCTCAGATTCGCCCCCATTTAGCACCGCTCTAAAAAATACAATTGACAAGTATACTTGTCAAAGGCAGTGAATGAGTAATCACCACGAACGCTTGGCGTTACAAACAGAGTCACGGAACGAATTAAGTTCATAAATTGAAGTATCGCTGTAGCTGGTGGATTATGGCACCTGTGGCTAATATTTAATTGGCTTATGTATGTTGGGTGATCAGCAAAATAAACGTGGCGATGACGGGGATTGAACCCGCAGCCTCATACTTGTGCCTGCTGGACTCCAATGTTAGCGCCAAAGTAAGCCCGAACCAGCCAATTTGGTATGTGCTACGGAGGAGGCGGGACTACCTGCGGAAATTATCATGCGTTTACTCCGTTTACCCTTACTGTTGCAACATAGGCATTAGCGTTACATACAAGACAACAGATCATAGTCTTTGTGAATAAAACACGTTAAGACAGTTAAGTAGCAGCATACAATGAGCACGTTGTCATATTTTTATTTTATTTTTTTTCACAAGCTTTCCCAGCTGGTTTCGGTCAGTAGGCAGGGTATACCCTGAACTGGTCGCCAGCCAATCGCAGGGCACACGGAGACAAACAACCATCCACGCTCACAAGCACACCTAGGGACAATTCGGAGCGTTCAATTAACCTGCCATGCATGTCTTTGGAATGTGGGCGGAGACCGGAGTACCCGGAGAAGACCCACGCGGGCACGGGGAGAACATGCAAACTCCACCCAGGAAGGCTGAAGCCTGGACTCGAACCTGCATCCTCAGTAGGAAGACAGATGTGCTAAGCACTCTCCCACCGTGCTGCCCAGGAGTGAATAATTTTTGTAATATTATTAGTTACTGACTCCCGTAGCGCTTTTTACGTTTTTTAATTTCATGACCACAAGAAAAAAACGAAAAAAACAATCAAAACAATCATATGTGAAAAAGCCATGCATCGATTACAATATTTAGAACATGAACTGCTTATTAAAGCAATCATTGTCAGAAAAATTGCTTAAAGGGATACTTTACTTATTTAACCATTTTTGGCAGTCAAACATTAATATTTTGCCTATAATAAATTTGATATTTTCATTATTTTTCACGTACAATTAGTACCTTTAAAAACACATTTTGCAACTTGCTGTCGACTGAAAATGACATCACAAGCCCTTGTGATGTCATTTTCAGTCAACAGCAAGTTGCAAAATGTATTTTTAAGGGTACCAATACATAAAAAATAGTTAAAGTATCAAATTAATTCTAGACAAAATCTTAACTTTGTATTGCTATAATGGGCTAAATAAGTGAAGTATCCCTTTAATAACACTCAGAAATTATGACAACTATGCCAACTAACAAACACGTGTAGTTATATACGCAGCAAAAAAAGGTGAAAATAATAAAATAAATAAATAGTCATGCTTTTCTCTGATTACTTTTTTGCACATTCTTGGCATTCTCTTGATGAGCTTCAAAAGGTGGTCACCTGAAAGGGTTTTTCCAACAGAGGTCCCAGAAGTAAGAATGCCAAGAGTATGCAAAACAGTAACCAGAGCAAAGGATGACTATTTTGAAGAATCTATATTCTAAAATATGTTTTCACTTATTTTGCCGGGTTTTTTTTAAGTACATAACTCCACATGAGTTCACATGAGTCCACATAGTTTTGATGCTTTCAGTGAGAATCTACAAAGCAACCAATCATAAGAATAAAGCATTGAATAAGAAAGTGTGTCCAAACTTTTGACCTGTACTGTATATTTAAAAAGTGCATTTAGTTGACTAAACTTGACTTTAATAATGTGTATTGTGCTTTTTTATGTGTGTTCTTTTACAGGGGAGCTGCTTGTTATGGAGTATCTGTAAAGTCAGTCTGGTAAATCCCTGACTGTCATCAACACAAAGGAAGAAGATCAGCTGGTGGAACAGTTGGTTAATGAGGAGGTGCAGGATGAAGGCTGCATGGAGGAGGAACCAGAGGACCTCACACTGCCCATTCTCTATGACCCCCTCCGAGACTGTTCCAGTAAACAGCCGGAGGCCCCAGGGCATTAACCTCTCTCCCTCTGCTGCCCCTGTGTCTGTGTCCTCCTTCACATGGAGGAACAGGCAACGCAGATCGGAGGAGGAGGCCACTGGGGTCCAAAAGAGGAAGTATTTGCGTCAAGCAATATTCAACAAATACATTGAATGTGGAAAAAACATAAATAACAGATTAGTTTGGCCACAGCTGCTTCGGCAGTGCCACTTTTTTGCTGCAGTTTCTCAGGTGGCAAATCTTTCAGAAGAGTGGTTGGCAGAGCAGCACCAGAAGAAACCCTCACTACGTAGAGGTGGACACACTGTTTTAAACATTTGTTTACATATTAGTTTTTTTTTTTGTGTTTGTTTTTTTTACTTTGTTGGAAATTAAATGCTGTTCACAGACAGACTCTGGAATGTGCAATCTTGTAACTCGTAATTCCACTCATTGCTACCGGATTCAAATTCATGAGTGAGCACAAATACACTCTCACTGTTTCATTAATTAAAAATTAGTAAAAAAAAAAAAAATTAATAAAAAAATACCGGTGATAATAATTAGTATACTTTATTATGACAAATTTATAGTAATAAATAGTAATGAGCTCTCATTTAAAAAGGAGCATTTTGCACTGCTTATATATGCACATTTACTATGCTGGGCTTAATATGCATTACATAAGCTACACATTAAATATATTCATTGGCAACTAAATAAAGATTCAGGTGCGACATAGTAAAAAAGGTGTAATAATGTCAAACAACCCATCTTTTATGCTCTGCTCTTTTATAAGTCAATGACTATGAGAGTGCGCTGTTATAAAAGCAAGAGGTGGTGCAACAAAGTACAGGTGCTGGTCAGATAATTAGAACATTTTGTTTCATAAAGTGAAACTTGCATGTTACATTAGTTCACCACACACAAAGTGAAATATTTCAAGCCTTTCTTTCAATTTTGAGGATTATGGCAATATATATATATATATATATATATATATATATATATATATATATATATATATATATATATATATATATATATATATATATATATATATATATATATATATACATAGTTTATTCAGCATCTCCACAAAACAGCTCATAAGGCTGAAAGTGTCGATGTGTTCGCAGTAACAGTAGAGCGGCCTCAGCTGCGTCATGGCGCATCCAAGAACTTAACAAAATAAAAGCATTCAACGTCGTGAAAATTAGTCACTATAACACAATTTAGCAGTAATACATTAAATTATACTGCATATATGTGTTGGGATTGGTGTCAAGTTGTATTTTACAATTTCAAAATGTGCAGAAACTCACAAGTTAAAAGAACACATTGATCGTTTCTGGTTCCTATGCAGTAAAAATTTGTCATTTTACAATCCACATCATATTGAACTTAACAAAATAAAAGCATCAGCGAATGTATATATTTGTGGGGACTGTGTTGTATTTTACCGTTTTAAAAATGCATAATTTCACAAGTTACTTCATGTTAAAAATTAGGCAGCTCCTAATATGAAAAGAAAAATGCACTGAGCTGTCACCATTGTCTTACAAATGCAATTATGCCATGTTTTAGTGAAAGAAAAATGACCAAAACAAATCAGACACACTTTGGTTTGGTTTTACAGTACAGTACATTTTTTTACTTTTTTTTTCTTTCTTTTTTTTTAATAACTTTTTTAAATAAATAAATAAATAAATAAATAAAACTAAATTAATAAATTAAATAAATTAGGGGGAAAATGCACATTTTATTGTAAATTTAGATATAAATTGAGATATTATTATGGTTTGGGTTTTGGTTTTTGCTACTTTTGTTGGGTTTTTGAGTTTGTCATGTTGTTTCGGCTTTCTTGTTTGTTTCCCCTAGTCTCGTTATTGTTAACCTTGTCCACTTGCGTGTGTCTTCCCTTCCCGGTGTATCTACCAATCAGCTTCCCCTGCCACTTGTCTTGCCTAGCTGTGTCTAGTCATTGTCAATTAGTCTGTGTGTATTTAGTCACCTGTTTTCCGTTCAGTTCTTGTTGGTTCATTGTTGCTGCTGTTTTCGTCACGCCTTGCTGCCAGTTTTTGTCCTGATTCTTGCCCTGTTTCCCGTGCCTCTGAGTCCTGCCTTTTGTGTTTACTAGGGGTGTTAAAAAAAATCGATTCGGCGATATATCGCGATACTACATCGCGCGATTCTCGAATCGATTCAATAAAAAAAAAAATCGATTTTTTATTTTATTTTATTTTATTTTATTTTTTTTATTAAGAGCTCAGAATTGTTCATTCGGTAGTCTTACCGATTCAACGTCTTATCATCATTGCCTTTTTTTTTTTTTGTGTGTGTGTGTGTGAATCGATTTTTAAACTTCCATTTTTAATGGAAAAATATTCAACAAAACGTCTGACTTCGGGTTAGGATTCACACCTTGAGCATGGAAGAATGTTATATGAACGGAACATTAAGCCTTAATATTTTATTTTAATGCTGTTCAAACATGAAACAGATTACAACCTCTATAAGACTGAAATTTCAGATAAATAAATAATACATTTTCATATAAATCTTACACTCTACAAGCTTACTTATTAGTATTTTCTAAATTTGAATGAAAAAAAATCGCAACAATCGACTTATAAATTCGTATCGGGATTAATCGGTATCGAATCGAATCGTGACCTGTGAATCGTGATACGAATCGAATCGTCAGGTACTAGGCAATTCACACCCCTAGTGTTTACTATTGGTTACTATTAGTAATTTTTATTCCCTGCTTTGTTTTGTACTTTGTATCTTATGTTGCACTTTGTTTTGGTTAAATTAAAACTTATTGAAGAGCACCCTTGCCATGCCTCGTTTGCCTCCCTGCACTTGGGTCCATCTCCACCACACCAGACCTGACAGAATGAACCAACCATACTAGGACCCAGCAGAGAGCTCCCGACGTCGACCGGCACGCCGCCGGTTGACTGTCAAACGCAGTCAACCTGTTGACCAACCCTGTTCCCTCTGTGTAGGTTCAGCTTTCTCTTCTGGTACTTGTGTCTCCGTGTCCTCCTCACCTGTTTCATCATGTTTACCCAGTTCACCACCTTGTTATTCACTTTACAGTTTTTTAAGTGATTCTGATTTTGAGCTCACAGACACAGAGTTAAACGATTCTGATTTGGACACCAGTTTTTGTTCACCTAGTAGTTCCCCCAGTGCACTTCCTTATGACACAATTTTGCCACCCCACGTTTTTGTTGACCCTGTCCCCGAGTTAGATTTTGATTCTGATTTAGAGGATGAATGTGAAGTGAGCGAGCACACTGATTTTGGTTTGAGTGCGAGTGAAAGCTTTTATAGGTTTTTGTTTTCACGTTCCCCGTCACGTCGTTCCCCGTCGTCTCAGTCACCCCGGTCAAAGTCACTTACATCCCTTCCTAGTCTTGTTTCATCTGGTTATGCACCCCCTAGCTTAGTCCCTAGTGTGTCTCGAGTTCCCCGGTCCCTTGGTCAGCAGGCTGGTGCGACTATAGTCCCAGCTACCAGAAAGAGAAGAGCCAGGAAAAGGCGACCCAAACTGCCTATTTGCCTGTTTTTTTTTTGTTTGTTTTTTTGTTTTTTAGGGGAGGGTACTGTTATGGTTTGGGTTTTGGTTCTTGCTACTTTTGTTGGGTTTTTGAGTTTGTCATGTTTCGGCTTTCTTGTTTGTTTCCCCTAGTCTCGTTATTGTTAACCTTGTCCACTTGCGTGTGTCTTCCCTTCCCGGTGTATCTACCAATCAGCTTCCCCTGCCACTTGTCTTGCCTAGCTGTGTCTAGTCATTGTCAATTAGTCTGTGTGTATTTATTCACCTGTTTTCCGTTCAGTTCTTGTTGGTTCATTGTTGCTGTTTTCGTCACGCCTTGCTGCCAGTTTTTGTCCTGATTCTTGCCCTCTTTCCCATGCCTCCGAGTCCTCCCTTTTGTGTTGGCTATTAGTAATTTTATTCCCTGCTTTGTTTCGTACTTTGTATCTTATGTTGCACTTTGTTTTGGTTAAATTAAAACTAAAGAGCACCCCTGCCACCCCTTGTTTGCCTCCTTGCACTTGGGACCATCTCCACCACACCAGACCTGACAGATACAAAATTTGCGATTAATGTGCGATTAATCGTCAGTTAATTAAGTCATATGATTCATTACTAGGGCTGCACGTTATTAATTGTAATTATGTCTCTAATTTTCAACTATTGAATGGCGATGCACATTTTAGTTAGCATCTGACTGGTCAAATTCATATAAAAAGAATGAAATTCCATATAAAACTTATTGCGTGCCTTTGCGATATGCATATTGCAAGGGCTAATATCGCGATGTCGATATTTTTTCGATATATTGTGCAGCCCTATTAATTACGATTAAAAATTTTAATCGACTGACACCTATATATATTAAGGGTGTAAATCTCTCCAATCAAGACGATTCGATACATTGGGTGCGATCCGATACAAGGACGATTCGATTTTAAAATGAAATGATTCGGTTTGGTTCGATTCAGCAGGATTACTATTCGATAGAGATTATTTTCTGTCATGCAATTAAATAAGCAAAAATGCCATACATTCTGGATTCATTACAAATCAGCTAAAATATTGCAAGCCTTTTAATGTTGCTGATTATGACATTTTTTTTACTTGGTCTGAGGAAATATTCTAATATTTTGAGAGGATATCTGAGTTTTCTTACGCTGTAAGCCATAATCACGAATATTAAAATAAAAGGCTTGCAATGTTTCAGTTGATTTGTAATGAATCCAGAATGTATGGCATTTTTGCTTATTTAATTGCATTACAGAAAATAAATGACTTTATCAGATAATTTTCTGAGACAGTCCTATAGATAGTTTATTAATCCACACAAGCACCAAATCTGCATTTAGAGCTTCTCCCACATGTATTTTATACTTATTAGGGCAAACAAGAAAATACTACTTACTTCAGCATGAGCCCATGTTATTTTTTACGTCCGTGCTGTATCAGCATACAAATCAACCTGACCGTGCTCTTTCTTTTTTAAGCTTCGAGCCAGGACAGCATGGTCGCATTTCATTTCATCCTCTTAACTCAAGAGTTATTGTTGTCATGTACACACGCTAGCATTGGTTAGCATGTTTACAGCGAGGGAATTGAAAGACGGACAGTCCACTTCCCTCGTCAGCGCAGATATATATACTGCTCGAGTATTAGTGCGCTTGCTGATTTGATATATATATAATATATATACATATATATATATATATATATATATATATATATATATATATATATATATATATATTAGAGCTGTCAAACGATTACATGTTTTAATCAGATTAATCACATCTTAGAATTTTGATTAAACATGATTAATCACTGACTTAAAAAAAAGCTTTTTTCCCCAACATATTTTGCCCGATAAATTTGAAGTGCACCTGTTATGTGTTAATTTTTTTGACATTTAATGTTATGAAGACGTCTTCAAAAATGTATATCCTCTGCACACGCTCATCCTGTTTTTTCTAATCAATTAATTATTTGCATAATTTAAAATGGGAAAAAAGGACCTACAGCATATGTAAACATTTATTAAATGCTTTACTTTAATGCATGTAGTTATGTTTATTGCTACCTCCAACAGCTACCTTTAATGTAAGTATCCACTGTCAGCTAAAAAGAATCATCTACGGTCAAAATTAATAGTGTGATTAATCTGTGGTTATACAATGATTAATGCGATAATTTTGTGATTAATTAATTAGTTAACGCTTTATCTATATATATATATATATATATATATATATATATATATATATATATATATATATATATATATATATATATATATATATATATATATATATATATATATATATATATAAAATATGTACAACAACGGAACTAAAGTATAGTTTCAATTAAACATTTTCATTCACAATAAATAGTCAGATATTTACACGCCGGTGTGTCGTAACAGTTACGCTATATTAGGCCACTATATAGACCCCTTCAAAGTTTGTAAACAATGTGACGCAATTTAAAGGGCGGGGCTTAGCTGGAGGCAAAAACACCTCAGTGGCGTGTGGTTGTAACACAGGTCAGCATATTTTCACAGAAAGTTCACGTCGGAAAGGACGTGGAAAACGGCCATTTGAGTTAATATGTGAGTAAACTGATAAAAATAGAATAGAATAAAGAGACAACCAGCGTTGTTTACTTCTAGCTGCACTTCGTTGCCTCCAGCGGTTGTTTTTGCCGTCCAGTAAACACCGTGACGTCATCGTGACGTAGGCCATGATGGGGTCCATAGTGCGGGGCTATGTAGTGAATGAGGGGTTACAGCAGGGGTGTCCAAACTTTTTCATTTGAGCGCCACATACAGAAAATCAGAAGGACGCAAGGGCCACATAATGTTATGAAGAGAAATTCTGTTTAGTCCTAAAAATTGTACAAATAATGTATTTGTACTTTTGCATATTTAGAAAAATGCTTTAGAAAAATTTTGAGTTGTTGTTTTTAATTTAGTTAGTTTTAATTAGTTTTCAGGGTGGTTCTGTTAGATTTTTATTAGTTTTAGTTCTTTAATAAATGCTTAGTTTTAGATTAGTTAGTTTCAGTATTAGTTTTTTTTTTTTTTTTTTTTTTTTTTAAATGTGTATTACTCGTGCACAACATTAAAAAAAAAAACATGGGCGTGACGCCATTATTCCAGTTTATATCAAAATAAATCTACTAAAAGTCACATTTAAAATTATCCCCAAAGGCTCATGCATTAAATTAATTACCAAAGACTAAAACGAAGAACATGTTTGCTATAATTATAGTTTTATTTTAGTTAGTTTTGTAAACCTAAAATGTAGTTTCAGTTAGTTTTCTTTTTTTTAAAAAAACATCTTCGTTTTTGTTTTATTTCGTTAACAAAATTGTTTTTTTAACTTTATTTTTTTCATGAGTTTTAGTTCACTAAAAATAACCTTTAATAGCACCTGTTTTTCGATACCCTCCCTTCTTACTTTGGCCATCTCCAAACATTTTTGTTTTTATTTTATTTGAACTAAGTCAAATGCCATTTTTAGCATATGTCGCAGGCCACTAAAAAATGGATGGCGGGCCGCAAATGGCCTCCGGGCCGTAGTTTGGACACCCCTCGGTTAGAGGATAGCCCATGTGTTTGGCGCCATCAATTTTGTGGAGTTTGTCACTTTTCTTTTTTTTTCTTTTTTTTTTTTACTCGCGACTGCCACCTCTGGCCCGAAAGCATAACTGCATCCTCTGTGTCAAGCTCATGCACGGTGTGAGACTGTGAACTAGTTTGTGTGGAAAACTAACTTTTCCAACACTGACGGCTGCAAAGATGTTCGGGAACAATTTACAGTTTTTATTTAACTTCACAAAAGTTGCACTGTTGCACATTTCATGAGAGAAGTTGCTAGTCTAATTTCTTATTCCTATATCTTATGCAGCATAATGTGACCCCACAACCACATTTAAAAAAAATAAAATAATAATAATAATAATAATAATAATAATAATAATAATAATAATAATAATAATAATAATAATAATAATAATATTTTTTAAAAACAGAAAGTTGCTAATTTAATTTAACATTGTGTTATGTATCCTGAATAAATTTTGGCCGGAATTGTAGCAGACCAGACTCTAGATATGTATGCATGTCTGCAAATACATGATATGCGTCGAGGAGAAATCCCAGACAGAATTTATGTTGTTTTTTTTTTTTGTTTTTTTTGTTTTTTACTTAGTTCTCACAATCAATGTTTGCAATATTGCAATATTTGTGGAAATGTTTTAAAGTAATCATAATTGTGTTACAAGTTTGGAGATTCTTCACACTTACCCCATTGGGAGGATAGGAGATCCACTCCAGGTCTGTCTGCTGTGCCTTGGAGTCCATCAGAACCACTAATAGGACCAAGAGGCAGGTGGTTATATTTCACATAGGGCAACTGGTTTAGATTCACCATATAACCTAAAATCTGGTGATATCTCTTGACAGCACCCTAATTAATATCAGCAGCAGCAGTTATTGAAAACTTTTTAGTTGAACACAAAATTTAGAATACAGTAAGTACCCAGATAGCAAATTACAGTGATTCAATGTTGAATTTTGGTTAAATTTGTTAGTTTTAGTTGATGTTGATAAATCTATATTTACTCAATATTTAATTACCGTTGCCATTTCATCATTTGAAAAAATGTTATGGAATTAGATTTTATAAATGCTGGGTTTTCAATGTTGAAATGTCAACATTAAATAGACATGGTTTCAATGCTTTCTCAATTTCAATGCCGTGCACCTGTGCCCCCGCCCAGATGAGACTTGCTCTGACTTCAAACCAGTTCAAACCAGCTAACAGCTTTTAGCGTCTTTTTCAAGTGGCAAAAGAAGACAAACTGGTAAGTCTTTAGGAGAACAAATTGTATTTTTGCAAATTCCAGCACTTCAAGTTTTTAAATTAGTACTTAATAATTATTATGATGTTGCAGCATAGCGTATTAGCGTCATTAGCATTAGCTAGCGCTAGCATTCTCGCTAACGCAAGTGGCCCGGTTGTTCAAAACTCTTCTTTTTTTTTTTTAAACCACTCACTGAATAAGTACATTTTACCTCGTTTTAACTTTAAAAGGATAGCTGCTAACATTTTAACCGTGTGGTTAACTCTCAATATGAACTCTAGATGGCGTGCGTGGCTAGCGCTAACGTCAGTCACTGTGCAGTGTGGATTATATGTTGTTATATCAGGGCTGAGCTTTTCAGGGGTACATGTGTGCTGACGACACGTGAAATAAAATTCAATTTTATAACAAGTCTTTTTTTCTTTGTAGCGGCTGATCGTCAATTTGACCACAAGTTGCTGTAATTCCCATACAGTGACTGTTAAGAAGTGGGTACCTTATTCACCAGGGAGGAGTGGTGGAGTATGGAAGCCCAAAAGTGTCAAAATTCAATAAATAAAAAAAGGCCTTTTTGAAATATCTATCCTTTTGATAAGTAACAGACAATTATGTAATATGGCCATTAAATTGTAAAATGAGTTGTATTATTATGAAAAGTGTTAATACTGTTCTTTAATATGTAAAATATTTTTATTTTGATTAAATAATTCATAATATTATTTTAACAACGTCATACTTTCCTCATCAGGCGCTAAACTCTCCACGCGTGGCGTGAATCGATACTGCAAGTGCTGCTGCTCATGTCTGTATAAGGGACTCAGCCAATCACGTAACTGGCTCCGCCTCATGTCATTTGATTGACAGACCATGTCATTCGAATTTAAAACGCCATTATGTAAAAGAAGACCATTGTGGAAAAGAACATTATGAAATTAAATCTGACTTTGTAAATTAAAAAAAAACAACGTTTTCTTATCTTATAAAACCTTGAAAAATAAATTAAATGTCATTATTAAAAAAAAAAAGTATGCCGTTAAAATAATCATTATGAAATGTTTAATCAAAATAAAATATTTGTTACATATTAAAGAATAGTATAACACTTTTCATAATAATACTAACACCTCATTTTAAAATTTAATTGCCATATTGCGTAACAGTCTGTTATTTATCGACAGGATAGTTATTTCAAAATGACCTTTTTATTTGTTGAATTTTGACACTTTTGGGCTTCCATAGTGGAGTACCAAGGGAAGTAAATTAGTTTTCCTGTCTGTTTTGTTCCTGTACTAATTGTTGAGCTGCAGTGAAAGTACACGAGGACTATAAAAACTGTTGCCTTGAAAAATATTTGGCTTATTTAGCCCATGTTAATTTTTATTTTAATTTATGTAGTCCTTTCTACTGTTTTGTTTGAAATTGTGAGATATTTGTGTGAATTGGCAGAGAACCCAGTATTTGTAGCTGCTTGTTGAGGCAGCAAAATGACATTAACATTTGTACTAAATAAACAGTAATAAATAGAATGGTCTCTTCTTTTTGTTCATAGTGAATGCATTAAAGCAGCGGTTCTCAACCTGACTTTCAGCACGACAAAAGGAGCCACAGAGAGGCAACAGATGCAAGTGTGGGTTACCCGCAAAAATGTCTTGACATAAAAAGGTTGCGAACCACGACAGTAATTCATACTTAAGGGCCCATTTCAGCACATTTCAACCTTCATCTGTATGTTTTTAATATGCCTAATTCATGCCAAAACACTTCACTTTTTTGGTTGTTGTTTGTTCCGTTGAGGTTGCTCTAAAAATAATCTAATAACTGCCATATCCTTGAATGGCATTCATGTGACTGGTACGCATGTTTTGAGCAACCCCCGCAGAACTAAAGAGTAAAGCGATTATTTTTCCCTTGCATGAAGCATATTTAAATCCGACAGGTGAAAGAAAAGTGAAATAATATTGTTGCAATGTAGAATCAATGTAATGTCGATGTATTTATAAATTAATCAACACCGATTCCATGTTAAGATTGATTGACATTCTACATGTTTCAATGTTGAAAATTTTGTAGTTTAAAATAAATATTGAATCAGTGTTGAGACATTCAATGTGGATCATAGCCAGCGCTTTCAATTTAATTTTCAATGTCTGACATCAATATTGTTTCAATTTTAAGCCATGGCCATATCTCAGTGTTGATTCAATAGATTTTTGCTTTCTGGCTATGTAAATAAGAGTTGCATGAAAACATGTAATTGTGTTCATTTTACAATCTGTTAGATAGATAGATAGATAGATAGATAGATAGATAGATAGATAGATAGATAGATAGATAGATAGATTATAGTTCGCTATTTATTTGTATGTACTGTATTTGTATTTCTTTTGTAATGGCTTCGTATTGGTCCGAGGCTGTGAGTTCCCTTCAAAATCCAAGGCGAGGAAGGAATGCCAGACTACTTAGGAGAAACCCCCCCAACAACAAACACACACTTACCCACATGAAACACGCGCGTACCACCACCACTCACTTGCAACACACAAACTAACACGATCGATTCGCTTATGTCATCTTGATTGACGATAGTGATTGTTGGAATAACGTGTTAACTTGCTATTAAAATATTGGGGTGACGGGACTCTTATTTACAGCACCTGGAAAACACCGGAAATTGCTTTACAGTCATCCAGTCCCACACACCAATCTTAGATTATGTACGACTGCTTTAACATTTGCGTTTTCCGTCAAATACACGACAAGCGATAGCGTACTAGTCGACGCATTTCCGTTTCTCTGGCCAGATATCGAAAACGCAAAAGGACAAAAAAGAACTTAAAGAACTTACCTTCCTTTGCAGTTCGTGCTTCCCCGAGGTTTCTAAAAGAACATAAATGAAGGTAAAATGTAATCCACGACCAGGAGATGAACATGGGAAGCATGCTGCAGCCTTGGTTATCAATCTAAAGCCGCCAGTAACTCGTTGTGCTGCCGCTTACGACGGTGCTTTCCATACGGAACCGGCTGTATGATCCAAATTGTGTTGTTCCCTACTGAAGTGCTGCTGCTGCTGCTGCTGCTGCTGCTGCTGCTGCTGCTGATGCCGCCGCCGCTGCTAGAAGGAGACACTGACGATGGAAATAGCAGCCAGAGACAGATGGGGGAGTTGACCAATTACAGCCTTGGAAAAAAAAATCGTGAGCTGAAATAAGTGGGGTGGGGAAGATGGTCAGAGCGAGAATTGAGACGTTTGAATTTCGTCTCTCTCTCTCTCTCTCTCTCTCTCTCTCTCTCTCTCTCTCTCTCTCTCTCTCTCTCTCTCTCTCTCTCTCTCTCTCTCTCTAACCCCCTACCCAACTCGCATTTGCACGTATTTATAAAACGTTTATATGCAAGGTGAACATAAAAGTGTTTGCGCGGTTCTCAAATGAAAATCAGAGGCTGTTGTTTGGTGCTCATTTTTTTCCCGACCCACCAACTATGAACTTCAAGACTTAGAGCACATCTGTGCTAAGGGCCCACGTACGGACCACATTCGTCTAGTATCAGCCACTAATCACACTATAACAGTGCTTCTCAATTATTTTCTGTCATCCCCCCCCCCAGTAAGAATAACCCCCCCCCCCCCCACCCCCCTCCACACACACACACACACGCGACTGTAAATAGTAGGGGTGTTTAAAAAAAAAAAAAAACGATTCGGCGATATATCGCGATACTACATCGCGCGATTCTCGAATCGATTCAATAATCGGCAGAATCGATTTTTTATTTTTTATTTTTTTTTATTTTTTTTTTTATTTTTTTTAGGATTCACACCTTGAGCATGGAAGAATGTTATATGAACGGCACATTAAGCCTTAATATTTTTATTTTAATGCTGTTCAAACATGAAACAGATTACAACCTCTATAAGACTGAAATTTCAGATAAATAAATAATACATTTTCATATAAATCTTACACTCTACAAGCTTACTGATTAGTATTTTCTAAATATGAATGAAAAAAAATCGCAACAATCGACTTATAAATTTGTATCGGGATTAATCGGTATCGAATCGTGACCATTCGTATCGGGATTAATCGGTATCGAATCGAATCGTGACCTGTGAATCGTGATACGAATCGAATCGTCAGGTACTAGGCAATTCACACCCCTAGTAAATAGTATAATTTGTCTATAAAATTGTTATAAGCACATAACACAATCTGTATTAACGTATAAGAGAATTAAAAAAAAGAAAGAAATATGGACAAACAACAAAGAATAGCTTTATTAACTGTAACAGAAAAGATTTAAAGTGCATTTGGAATTCAAAAATAAAATTAAATCCTTAAAGCTACTATATGGAGGATTTCCCAAACAAATATCTTAACAATAGCCTTTTTATTTGACCATTTATGACTGAAACATATTCTAATTAGTAGATCAACATCTTAGCTGTTCACACTCCTACAAGCCTCTGGCCAATATTATCTCATTCACTGCCTTTGACAAGTATACTTGTCAATTGTATTTTTTAGAGCGGTGCTAAATGGGGGCGAATCTGAGCATGCTCCACTGTAAATATCAAACTTGGAAACAACTTTACTGATGCCCAACCACCGGTAGATGACATCATTGCCCCATTTTATAGGAAATAAACACAGTTTCAGAGTCCATGGGAGAAATGGCTGTATTTTGGCAAACCTACATTTTTCTGCTGTCAATTATAAAAGAACGGGACGGGACAAAAAGTAGGGAGTCTATTCTGTTATTTGGTAGATTCGGTTTATATATAATTATTGAATGTAATATCACGTGAGTATTGGAAATGTAAAAAATTTCTGTAATGACTGACAGTGAATGAGTTATTTAGGAAGCTTCCGGTCTGAATCCTTCGATTTTTTTTCTTTTCTTTTTTTATACCCACTCACACACGTGGCCTACTTCTTGTAGGCCACATACATGGGCCTCTCCCAGGCGGAGGATCGAATCCACGCCAACCGGCACCAAAGGCGAGTGACGGTTCCACTCCTCCACCTGGAGCCCACCGAATCCTTCGAATTTCCCGCCCTCTGTCTGCGGGATGTGACGTCATGCACGTTTCCTGTAGTCGCAAAGACGGAACTAGTACAGATTTTTGCTGCCCCAGACACCCGCTGTTACTCCGCGGAAGGCTGCTTTAAAAAAAAAAATGAAAACAATGTCAAGTGCCATGAAAAAAAAATAATCTAAACTTGATAGTGACCGACGCCGGGCAAGAACGAGAGTGAACATTGGTTTGACATTTCAGCGGTGGAGAGAGTTGAGATCGGACTTGGATTAGAAAAGTGATTCACAGCTGGTTTTCTTTCTACTCCAAAGGCTAAGATCTATCTTGACATTTAGAAGAAAATGTATTGTTTTCAAATAGCAGTAACCTCAGGATCGATCACTTCTCGGTCGTAACTATTGGGGTGAAAGTGTGGTGGACGGCAACATTTAGCGTGAAAGGGGCGGCAAAGTTGAATGTAATAGAACAGAATGACTTTATGAAGAACAGACGTTCCATTCCGCGGCGTTTCAATCAGGCTAAATGTTGCCTTATTTTCCTCCGTGAAAACAGCCTATGTTCTGTCCCTCATACGACAGTAAATTGAGGCATATTGCTCAGTCAATTTTTATGTAGAAATGTTATGTTCTATTTTTGCCAGTAGATGTCGCCCTTGTCATTGTGTGTTCATGTGTTTGATTTTGTTAAGTGAACCGGAGCCGCCTAGTGGCGAAGCAATGAAAATAGCAGCTATGTTTTTGAGGACCTGCACACGCAGTCACAGCACGGGAGGAAAAGCAAGATTTTCCTCTAGTCTCATCATTGTTTTTTATTTCGGAGCCTTGGCAGAGCATAATCTGTAAATCATAACGCTTTGACGTATTTGTGTTTGTGATTATTTTAGGTTTCTTGGTGGTGAACTTTCTTTGAAAAGGTGGTGACTCGATGTTATTAGCCGTTAGCTGCTAACTTGTGCTAAAGTTATTGTTGGCCTACTCGTGTTAGTTAAATAGTATTTCTCACACTGTACACTTATTTGTAGACAGAAGCACTTATGTCTTGTTTCAATCTGTATGTTGCAGTTTCACAAAATAGAAAAGAAGGAAGTAAAGAGCCACGACTACAGCAACCACGTGTCTTTATTTGGAACTCTTTCACATGTTTAGCTCGCTGCCTAAGTTGCGCTAACTGAGGGCAGAAGAGTGAAAAGATTGACTATATGCCAAGATTCTGCTTCATTTAAGAAGATGTCACATACTGGGACCACGGCACAATTCGCTCAACTTGAGGTCAGGTCGGAGGTCCACTCTTCGTCATCACGGCACTCCAGTGGATCGACTGCAAGCCAGGCTGCAGCTCAAGCTCGAGCCATCGCCGAAGCCGCCCTCACCAGAGCCCGGTACGCCCAACGCCGAATCGACATGGAGGTTGAAAAGGCACGCATAGAGGCAACACTCGACGCTCTGAAGCAAGAGGGTGAGGCTGAAGCAGCGCTCGCCGCAGCTGAGGTTTTGGAGGCTGCAGCTGAAGAGGCACTCCACCCCACTAATCTCGTGAGCCCAGGCATCCCAGGTACAACACCGCCTTCTATTAGACGTGCACAAGAATTCGTGGACACACATTTTCAGAAAGAACAAGACTCTGTAGCGGAAGAGCTGGATGACACGGAGCATCAGGTTAGTTCCAACCAACCTCGTACTAAAACACCCAACCCACATACAAGGGAACCACTCCCCACAGTAAATCCACGTGAACATCGTGCTGACCCTGCACCTCACAGAGCAAACCGACGCTCGGCAAACAATGTTTACACTAATGAGCCTTACCGTCAACCTGCTTCATTGCTTTCTCAACAGACTGAGATGTCAGACCTAGCAGCCTTCTTAGCACACCGCGACATACTAACAACAGCCTTTAAAGGTACACTCAGTATTATACAGTGGCATCTAGTGGTGAAACAATAAATCATTCGAAAAAAAAAAAATTGTTTGTGTTAGTAGTATGTAAAAACACATGTTGTATCGCATAAACGTACTTTTTTTAAATATAACGGTTAGTCTAGAAATCGCAAATTATCTTACATGTCCGGGCCGCGGCTTCTAGTGTCCGCCATGTTTCGCCGCCATCTTTCTGCTACGGGTGCCGTCAAAGACAAATTTCAGCGCTCCATTTCTTAACACGTTTTTGGAACGCACTTCCGGTTTGTATGGCGACCGCATGTCCACGAAGAAGAAGAGTTTCCGGTCCCGAAGAGAGCATTATCAAGCATCACACTTACTTTGGGAATTTATTTTATTTCAGCGCGACAAAACAAGAGTTTATATTGTAGCCGCATTTGCCAGATGGAGAGAAATGAGGAACAGACTAGGTTTGGGACGTGCCGGTGCCTTCGACTGCTTTCTACTTGACCGGTAAGTAAGAGTACATTTGTGTTTACGTTTTGAGAGCGAGAGAAAAAGTATACACCGTACTAATTAATACGATGTTCGTACCTTTGTTTTACGATCACTGTAGCTGTTGATTAGCAACTCCGCACCACTCGAACGATTTCGTTATGTAGCTACTTGCTTTGAAAAAAAAAAAAGATTTCCGCTGGCACGTTATATTTAGAGTAAATGCGCAAGTTATTGTGTAATGTAATGTAACTGTGATTTCGGAGGTATATTTGCCCATAACTTCAATGGAGAATCTAAAGCATACTGTATTAGTGGAGGAGTTGAAAATTATTTTCGTTGTGGTTGGTGAAAATAGTGTTCTCGAAATTAATTTTCGGCAGGGAATAACTTTCTGGACTTAAATGCTGGCTGTACCGTAAGCACTGCTCGAGTCTGAACTCTCTCACTCAAGTGTGTACTGGTCCATTGTGTAATTGGGTGCACAAGAATTTACAGGCTGCCACGTTTTCCACGGAAATTCGACAAGCAAGCAGCCTTTGCATATTCTATGCAGTATGCAGTCAAGTTACTTTTATCTAGCTAATACAATGTTTTGGGCCCAAAAACTAAAGATCTTACCTCTATTTTGGGGGCTTTGTTGGAAAGTTGGTGACATATAGTAGCATCATAAATTATTCTATTTTATTTTATAATTTTGTTTTTGTTTGTGTCACACTAGATCAACAGCCAAACTTGAGGGGTTCCAGAACCATATTCTGATGTATACAAGCATTCATGCACCGTTTAAATACATCACCGACCTGCAAGAAAAAAAAATATCAAGGGGAGAGTCAGCAGCCAAATTGGAATGCCCCGAATGAGGACACTTGAATGGAGGACCCCAGAAGGCTTCGGTGTTGTACCACCAGTATCTCCACCTACCATATCTGAGCTGCAACAAACTGAAGTCAGCCGACGTATTGGTATGTCATTTACATATGGACGGCATTGCACACTACATTAACTTTTTGTGTGAAGCAATACCACTTGTTTTACACAGGACCTGCTGACCAGGTGTCTGAAGCCATGGAGTGACTCCTCCCTCACTTTCCTCAGCAAGCCTTTGAAGAATATGATATCATCGTTGGTGGGAACATGCCCTCACTCCATAACATGTACTTGTGCAGTCAAGGAGCATGTAAAACTTAATAAAACCAGAAAACATTGAAGTGACTTCATTTTTACTGCAGTCTGTTCACACAATCAATGGACAAGCCTTCCTTAATTTTGCCCCAATAACATCATTGAGTAGGCGAAAAGTAGTGTTACAGATCATACTATGTGTTCGGGAGAGTTTGAGGAATGTTGCAATGTTAATGGGGGGCAATGTCAGCACACACAAAAAACAAAAAAAAAAACAAACATCATGGTATTGAGTTAATCAGATATTTTAGCTGTGTACAACACATACCTGCTCTGTAACACTACTTTTGGCCCAAACCTGTATGTCTATTTTCCATATTTTGAAATGCACAGCGTATTGGTAAAATTCTGGAACAACTGCAATTCATGTAGCTCATTATATTCTAACAGCATTTTTTTTTTTTTTTTAGTTAATATGTTCATTTCATGTAGACTTTTATTTTACTTTATTTTATTCATTCATTTTCATGTACTGTACCTTACATTCATTGGCCAATGTAGAATTCCTTGTCATTGCAAGCATTTATAATAATTCTCCAGGCTTTTGATGTTTTACATTTCTGGTCATGTAAAATAGTGTTAGGTTAGGTGTCGAATGAACACTGCATGTTGACGCCAAAGGAAATAGTATTTTTTTAGTTATTCAAAATGTACAAATTAACACACAACAACAATATACAAGTTATACAAACTACAACAACAAGTGTCAGACATGGACTAATTATATGCCAGGTAAAAAACCTTTGTATTGTCCTCAAGGATCTGGGAAAGTGTCACTTATTTGCTACAAGTCCACCAAGGTGCTGCAGTCTGGGATCCAGGTACAGGAAATCATGGTGGTGCTGATGTGGGATCCAGGTACAGGAAATCATGGTGGTGCTGATGTGTCAGCAATGTGTCAAAAAGTATTTCTTGGTGTCAGTCTATCAGCTGGACTTGGATATCTTCATGTTCCTCCATGGTCATTTCCTGTACGAGTCTCTGCAAGAAGGTAACAATTGTATGTCAGATGAGGTACCAAACAATGAACTGAAAGTCACTGAGCCAATGAAGTACATTATTACATGAGCAAGACTATTTGTGAAAGCCATGTAAATTCCTGCACATCAAAGTACAAGGAAGCTGTTGTATCTTCAATCAAAACTAATTAAGTTGCTTAGTGATATTTATTAGGTAAAATTGTTCAACATGGTGACAAATCGATATCTGAGTAAAGGGTTTCAAATGTTTTTGTAAGCAGCACTTTTCTGAGTGGTTAGTAGCAACAAGACACGGGGGGGTTACGAGTCTGAGTTGCAGATGTGTAGTTCAGTTAACATCATTATTTTTGCACGATATACTAAACATATCAGCAAACGATGTAATCTAAATACCACATATTCCAAGCAAAGGTATGTTTTGAGCCATTCACATGCATGCTCGAATGGAATTATTTTTCCATGATGACATAATTGTACGTTACGAGACACCGCGTTCTCTTCCCCGTTCTCTCCCTCGCCCCCTTTGAGATGGTCCACATGTCTATAAAACATAACATAACTGTGTGTTCTCTGTTGCATGGTTTAGTTGCACTAACAAATATGAACATAGATAGCCATTATCATTAGCTGACGTACAGTATTTCCAAACAATGCCGACAAAAATATTAATTCTGAAATTAAATGACTAAATCACAATTATTAGGGATCTGTACAGTATGTCAAACAAATTCAATTCACTTACGTCATCACTCGAGGGAATACCAGAAGTTGTTTGCGTTCTGTTCCGGTGAAATTGGTGGTAGGCTGTTGAAGTAGGCTCTCTCTGGGACGCCGTAGTTCGTGTGCTTAAAATCATTGCATTATCTTGTTTGACCGATAGATGGCGGTCGTGAGCTACACACTGGGGCTTTAAGGTTTTCGACAACAGGCCAGAACCCTACCTATCCTGGAAATGCGATGGCAGGCCTCGACCTCAAAGCCAGTGAAGAGCTTGACTTACTCACTAAGTGGCTCGACGGTGAGTCACTCCAGCACGCCCTAAGAATCAGAGCAGTTCATGTGAACAACCCAGAAGATGGCCTTGAACGCTTATGGCAACGCTTAGACAAAAATTATGGTTCGCGAGAGGTAATTGAGGCATCCCTCTTTCAACGCTTAGAAGCATTCCCTAAGATCTCTCAAAATGACGCAAATCTATTACAGGAGTTGGCAGATCTTCTTCTCGAATTACAATATGCCAAAGAAGAAAACTATTTGCCAGGTCTTGGTTTCCTTGACACCTCCCGGGGTATAAACTAGGGGTGGGACAAAAAACCGATTCGACCGAACCATCGGTCGTCAAGGGGAGCTAAACGGCCGTATCGGTAGCAGACTTGTCAACCGATACAAAATCCGCCGGGAATCCTTAGATACATTGCTTGTAAAGCTGTGGACCGGATATCGCGTTGCTGTGAATCGGTTGCGAGTGAGGCTTTATGGTTTTCATAACAATAGCAAGAGTTCTGCACCGTGCTCTACTTGTTTTGTTTACGTTTCAGTAGCGTCACTATTCAAGCTACTTCCGTGTTTACAGAGAGCTAGCAAAGTAGCGCTCAGAGACGCTTCATTCCCCGGATGTTGTAAACATAATGCAAAGACGTTACACACCTTTTTTTTGGGGGGGGGGGCGCTACCGTCAACGCCGTGCTCGCAACACGGCACGCGCGCAGTCACGCACAACGAGTGACAATATGCAACAGTGGAGACAGTTAGCAGAAGCCGGTGCCTCACATCTCGGTATTTCCCATGGCTATCGAGTCCTCTCGGTGCACTTGTATGTCCCGGGCCGGCGTTGGTACTGCGCGCGAGCCAAAAGAATAACTCCCGTGACGATCCAATGCATGGATTCAAACGACACAGGTATGTCCCACAGCCAACACACCAGCTAAGCTAAAAAGCACACTGCAAGTATCTCATTTCTCAGTTTGTGGCTCCCTGTCAATGTACACAACTAGCATGAGCAGCAGAAAGGAGAACTGAGACGTGCCCGTGATTACGTCATCAAACTCAAAATGAACGACAGCCCAAAAAACAAAACTTAAAACAGTGGTGATTCCGTGGTCATCATCGTGTCTCAGATTAAAAAAACAAAAAAGATGTCATACATTAACCAAAAATGAATGTGATGGCAAAGAAAAACAAAAATTGTTAAAAACAAAAATTGTTGATAAAAGATAAAAAGGTTAGGGCACTTTTGGAAATATTTTTGGATATATTAAGTGGTTAAAATGTGTTTGATAGATTTATTGTTCCATAAGGTGGCTGCATATTTCTTTTGGCTGGACGGTAGGTTTATTTCATGTCTTAAATTTATGTTTCTGAAATACTTCACAATGTGGACATATTCTGTTTTGTTGTCTTTTTAAAGGTTAAGTATTTATATTTCAAATTGAATTATCAGCCTTTTGTTTTCCTGATCCTGATTTTGAATTTAAAACAAAAAAACAAAAAACAACTAGAGCTGCAAGCAGCTATAAAGGGCCCTCGCAGCCCGGGCCACGTTGGAGTCCTTGCACGTTGGGGTACTTGCACGTTAGGGTACTGGCACGTTGGGGTACTGGCACGTTGGGGTACTGGCATATTGGAAGCAAAATTTCTTTGAAAATGGCATAATAAACGTTTACATGTAGAATATTTTTTTTGCCAGTGTGTGTCAAGCTCAACGGGTTTTGGTGATTGTTAAGACCTGCAAAAATCAGCGTCCTTTTTTATTTTTAGGCAATGAGTTGCCCTGATTGGTATTTTTTTGTAAAAGTGTATATACACATCATCGCTCGTTGTACTCATTGCACAATGTTACTTTTATTGTCCAAAGGGGCAATCAAAAATGAATAAAACAAAATGGAAACGTACATACGTTTGGATCGGTGTGAAGCCAGTGAACAATTTGAGTGGTGGAAACTAAAAGAATATTCAGAAATGACTTAGTCATCACACTTAGAATGAGTTTACATTTTTTTTGTACAAAATACCGTATGTGGTTTTTTTTTTATATAAGCCTCAAGGGCTAGGTGGCGCTGTATTTATAACTGAATGTTGTCATCGAGATACCTTCAGGCCTTGATTATAAGCATACATGTCAAGTGTGGGATTTTTTTTGGAGCATGTACCGTGGAGTTATTAAGCATATCCTTCATTCACGATATTGCTTTTAATGTCCACAGAGGCTATCAAAAATAAATAAAAATATATATATGTTTGGATAAGTCTGATGCCAGTGAACATTTTGAGTGGTGGAAACTAAAAAAATATTCATAAATGACTTAGTTATCACACTTAGAATGAGTTTACATTTTTTGTACAAAATACCGTATGTGGGGTATTTTTTTTTTTATGCCTCAAAGGCTAGGTGGCGCTGCATATATAACTGAATGTTGTCATAGAGATAGCTTCAGGCCTTGACGATAAACATACATGTCAAGTTTGGGATTTTTTGGAGCATGTACCGGGGAGTTATTAAGCATATCCTTTTTCAGTGCGAAACACAAATTTTGATGCCCCGCCTTCATCATATAGTATTTCGAAAGGTCAAGATTTTTCCCCCTGTCGTTGGCTCAGGTCTTGACATGGTCCAGGTCAAGTCTTAACTCAGTCAGATGAAACGTGTAGGAGAAGTGGGCAAAAGTCTGCGCCCTGTGAATGTGCAAAAATTGTCAAAAATGGGACATTCAAAAATTCGTAGCTCACTTCCTGTTCATTTTAGCATATGGGTCCAAGAGACTTTTTTGTAGGTCTTGGGCTCCCTCATACACCTAAAAATATTCGTCGTTCTTGCTTAAACGTACAACCGGGGCTGCTTCGTTAAAAACTTCTAGGGGGCGCTATTGAGTCATTTTTGTAAAAATAGCACAATCAACAATAAAATATTGCTCATTTTACCAGGCCAGATGTGTGTGCCAAGTTTCATGAGTTTCTGTGCATGTTTAGACCCTCAAAACTGGCGTTGTTTTCTTGGCGAACAGCGCTTAGCCACACCCACAGCAATTCGCGAAAACTCACAAACTTCGTGTTGTGACATCATGAAGGCCGAAACCCTCATCTGAGCAAATATGAGGTAGGTCCAGTTAACGTGTTTGGAGAAAAACGTAGAAGAAAATTCGTAATAAAAAAAATTGCCACTAGGTGGCGCTATCAGTTAGATGAAATATAAGTCAGTAGATGTCTTTAGGGCTGGACTCTCATCAAATGTGTGAAATTTTGAGAAGATAGGATCATCTCGGTCAAGTTAATGCAGCTTTTATTTTCACGAAAAATCTTCAGACTTTGCGTCACCGTAGCGGCCACGCCCTTTGGCGAAAAGTTACAATATTCGGTGTGGGGCATGATCAACATCTTAAGCCTTTTCTGACCAATTTTCAAATGGATCCCTTCAACAAGCTCAGCACAGTAGCTAAAAACGTAAAGTATGACATTTATTGTAACCACTAGGTGGCGCTATATGTATAACTGAATTTTATCATATAGATGTTTTCAGGCCGTGACTATTACGTTGCCTGAGAAGTTTGAGATTTTTTGGAGCTTGAACATGGGAGTTATTAAGCATTTGCTCTTTCTGGACAAATGAAATTTTAAAGGCAATATTTGATGCCCCGCCCCCGTCATATAGTATTTCAAAAAGGCAAGATGTTTTGCCCAGTTGTTCTCTCAGGTCTTGAGATGATAAATGCCAAGTTTGAAGTCAATTGGATGAAAAATGTTTGCAAAGGGGGAAAAAGCATGACCACAGTGAATGTGCCAAAATAGGCCAAAATTGGACATTAAAAAATTCATAGCTCACTTCCTGTACATTTTAGCTACATGGTCCCAATAGACTTTTTTGTGCGTCTCGGGGTGCTACACGTGCCTGCCAATTTTTGTTGCTCTAGCTCAAACGTGCCGGGCTTGGTTTTTATTTTTCTACGCTAGGGGGCGCTATCGAGTCGCATTGTTATGACGACTTAATAATATCAAATTTTTCGCCGGGCCTGAGGAGTGTGCAAAGTTCGGTGAGTTTTCGTGAATGTTTAGGGACCCAAAATCGCGATCGTTTGCGGAGAATAAAGAAGAAGAAGAAGAAGAAGAAGAAGAAGAAGAATTTTTACAAAAACAATAGGGACCTCGCAGCGGTCGCTGCTCGGGCCCTACTTATAACTGTCAATAACGACTAATAAATATTTAAACTGATACATTTTTCAGTCATATCGCCCAGCCCTTTGTTCCGGTCCATTTAAATAATTGATTCAATATATAAAAATATAGAAGACATTGTTGTTGATCTTTTTTAACACATTTGTAGATACTGTAAAAATTTGTGGTGTTTTAAGATTAATGTTTACAAACAACAAATGTCACTATAAGTTTTGAATATTGAAATTAATCGTATCGAATCGAAAATTGTATCGTTCCCAAACTTAATCGAACCGTTCTGTTCTGAAAGATAATCGTTTTTCAATCGAATCGCAACCTGTGTATCGAGATACATATCGAATCAGCCTCATGTCAGAGATTCCCACCCCTAGTATAAACCCAATAGTCCAAAAGCTTCCGTCCAACCTCCAAGATTCGTGGGTTACACAAGGATCGAAATACAAAAAAGATTTTCGAGTTGTCTATCCACCATTTTCGTACTTTGTGCAGTTTGTAAATAATTATGCCGAAATGAAAACAGACCCAAGCTTCATTTTACAGGGTCATAGTGCACCTTTGCATAAACTTGAAAAGGCTCAGACAAAACAAAACAGGTATGGATTTCCCATTGCAGTTAACAAAACAGATATTGGCACGACAGACAATGTCACAACCTCCCTCACTAGTCCAGATAAGCAGTGCCCTATTCACCATAAGCCACACTCTCTTGCCAAATGCAGGGGGTTCAGAATGAAGACACTGGATGAGAGGAAGAGTCTACTTAAAGAGTACTCTATGCTACAAATGTTGCGCATCCTTCTCCCATAGGGCCAAAGACTGTAACGCTGTAATTCACTGTTCTGAGTGTAATAGCGATGCACACATTTCAGCCATGCATGCTGGACCACTACCATGGTCACAAAAAGACTCTGACACCTCTTCCCAGAGTTATGGCGGGGAGCAAAACAACACTAGCCCGTTAGTCACCACGTCTAACTGTACAGAAATATGTGGTTCAGGACTTCAAGGCAAATCTTGCTCAAAAATCTGCCTAGTCAATGTCTACCCAAAAGCATCCCCCGAAAATAAAAGAAAGATGTATGTCATGTTAGATGATCAAAGTAATTTGTCGTTGGCCAGATCTGCGTTTTTTGATATGTTTGGTGTAGAGAGTAACATAATTCCATACACCATTAAAACATGTGCAGGGCTGGCAGACACAGGCGGCCGCAGGGCTAACGACTTTGTCATTGAGAATTTAAGTGGGAATGTGTCCATCGTGTTGCCCACACTGACAGAATGCGATCAGATTCCAGATAACAGGAATGAAATACCTACACCAGAGGCAGCAGCAGCTCATCCTCATCTACGCCCGATAGCATCACAGATTCCTCCTCTAGACCCATCAGCTGACATCCTGCTCCTCTTAGGCAGGGATATAATTAGAGCACACAAGGTCCGCAATCAGGTAAATGGCCCCAACGATGCACCTTACGCTCAATGTCTGGACTTAGGGTGGGTGATCATCGGAGATGTTTGCCTCTCAGGCGCACACAAACCAACAGTGAACTCCTTCAAAACGAACATTCTCAACAACGGACGGCCCAGCTTCCTCACTCCTTGCACGAACACTATTCACACAAAAGAAAAATATATAGATAAATTCTCCCTCCGTGAAAATGCACAAGATGAACTGAGTAAACTCCTTTTCAAGTCGACCCCCGATGACGACAAAGTGGCCTTTTCAGTGGAAGATGCAACATTCTTAAACGTTATGCATAATGAGTTTATAAAAGATTAGGCTAATAATTGGGTAGCCCCACTTCCATTTTGTCCCCAGGGACAGCGTCTGCCCAACAACAGGGAGATTGCTCTCAGTCGTTTGATGTCATTATGCAGAACGCTGAAAAGGAAAACTGAAATGAGAGAACATTATATCGAATTCATGGAAAAAATCTTCAGGAAGGGTCACGCAGAACCTGCCCCACCTCTCACCCCCAAGCAGGAATGCTGGTATCTCCCAAGCTTTGGTGTATACCACCCACAAAAACCTGGAAAAATCAGAATAGTATTTGATTCAAGTGCTCAATGTGATAATGTCTCTCTCAATGATGTTCTGCTTAAAGGGCCAGACCTCAACAACAGTCTGGTGGGAGTGCTGATGCGTTTCCGGTCCGACCCTTACGCAGTCATGGCAGACGTGGAGCAAATGTTCCACAATTTCATGGTCAGAGAAGATCACCGGGACTATCTTCGTTTTCTCTGGTTCAAAAACCACGACCTTGATGGAGAAGTGGAGGAATTCCAGATGTGCGTGCATGTGTTCGGCAACTGCCCATCACCATCAGTTGCTATCTATGGGCTGAGGAGGACAGCTCTAGAAGGTGAAAGTGAGTATGGCAGAGAGGTGAGACAATTTATTGAACGTCACTTCTATGTGGATGACGGACTGAGCTCATTCTCATCCACAGACGAGGCCATTGACGTACTTAGTAGAACTCAGAAAATGCTTGCTCAGTCTAATATTCGTTTGCATAAAATCTCATCTAACAGTCCTGACATTACAAAGGCATTCCCAAATGAAGACCTCGCTACTGGTTTGCAGGGCCTGGAGCTAGGGCAAACGTCGCCACCCATGCAGCGAAGTCTAGGCTTGGGTTGGGATTTGTCCACAGATCTCTTTAAGTTCCAAGTAACAATAAGTGAACGGCCATACACCAAACGAGGAGTACTGTCAGTCGTTAACAGCGTGTTTGACCCCATTGGCTTCGCAGTGCCCGTCATCATCGAAGGCAGAGCCATACTAAGAGAAGTTTCATCTGATGCCAGTGACTGGGACACTGACCTACCAAAAGAGAAACAAGAGAAATGGCAAAAATGGAAGAACTCACTCAAATATTTGCAGCAACTAGAGATTCCTAGAATGTACACCTCGATTCCCTTGTCTGAAGCACATACAAAAGAGATCATTGTGTTCTGTGATGCCTCCACAAAAGCTGTGGGCGCGGTTGCCTACCTCAAGCTCACGACTGGAAACTGTCATAGTGAAGTTGGCTTCCTCCTGGGCAAAGCAAGACTTGCTCCAAAGCCAGACATCTCTATACCCCGGTTGGAGCTTTGTGCAGCAGTGTTGGCTGTGTAGTTGCTGAAGTAGTTGTGGAGGAGCTGGACATCACAGTGGACAAGGTGAGCTTTTTCACAGACTCCAAAGTAGTGCTGGGCTACATATTCAACGAAAAGAGACGCTTTTACGTTTATGTGCATAACCGAGTGGAGCGTATCAGGCGTTTCACACACGCTCACCAGTGGCATTACGTGCCCACTCACTTAAACCCAGCTGACCATGCCACACGTGCGTTGCCTGCAGAGAAACTCTCTTCCTCCACTTGGCTCAGTGGGCCTGCTTTTCTAATTAACTTTAATCAAAGCCATCAACATGAACCATTTGATCTTGTGAGTCCAGAAACTGACACTGAAATTCGCCCCGTGACAACTACATGTGTCACTGCTTTATCGAAAGCTACTCTTGGGAGTGCACGTTTTGAAAGGTTCTCGAGCTGGAGCCTATTACTGAGAGCCATTGCCAGACTTCAACTCATCGTCAAATCCTTCCAACACAGCACAGACCACACATGTCGTGGACGGCATGAAAACCACCTAGATGAAGAGCACCTTCGCCAAGCCAAAGTCACAATCGTCAGAACTGTACAAAGAGAGCTCTACGCAGAGGAAATGAAGTGCATCAATAAAGGTGAGCCAATCAAACAATCAAGTCCACTCAGCAAGCTATGTCCATTTATTGACACAGATGGGATCCTTAGAGTTGGTGGCAGACTGAAAAGAGCACATTTGACGTCGGACGAAACACACCCCATGCTCATTCCTGCAAAACATCATCTTGCCCTACTGATAATCAGGCACTTTCACGAGACTGTATACCACCAGGGCAGACATTTTACTGAAGGGTCAGTTAGGGCTGCAGGCTTTTGGATTGTAGGGGGGAAAAGAGCGGTGAGTAGCGTGATATTCAATTGTGTCACGTGCCGCAAATTAAGAGGAAAACAACAAGGTCAAATGGCGAACCTTCCTGCAGACAGATTATCCACCGACCCGCCTTTCTCACACGTAGGTCTCGATGTGTTCGGCCCGTGGTCTGTTGCAGTCAGAAAAACACGTGGAGTTCAGACAGATGCAAAAAGGTGGGCAGTCATCTTTACGTGCATGAGCACGCGTGCCATACACATTGAGCTAATTGAATCGATGGACACATCATCATTTATTAATGCATTGCGTCGCCTTTTCGCAATTAGAGGAGCAGCCAAACTACTCAGGTCCGACTGCGGCACCAATTTTGTAAGTGCCTGTAGAGAGCTACAAATAGACAAACGGGACTGTAATAACCCCAAAATTAACTCATTCCTCAAAGACAACCACTGCATATGGGAGTTCAACCCCCCTCATGCATCTCATATGGCCGGATCCTGGGAACGAATGATTGGAGTCACACGTCGTATTCTGGATGCAATGCTCTTGGAGTGCAACAATGCAACACTCACGCATGAGGTCTTGGTGACATTCATGGCCGAAGTGACTGCCATAGTTAATGCACGACCGCTTACAACAGTTTCCACGGACCCACAAAATCCAGTCATCCTTACGCCTGCTATGCTGCTCACACAGAAGTTGGTATTCCTCCGATACCACCCAGTCAATTTGAAGCCCGTGACTTATTCAGAGCGCAGTGGAGACGTGTACAGTACCTAGCTGACGTCTTTTGGAGCCGGTGGCAAAAAGAGTACATCGCTGGACTCCAGGAACGTCGCAAGTGGAGAATAGTGAAACCAAATCTGCAACCAGGAGATGTGATCCTGTTGAAAGAATGCTTTGAGCATAGGAATAAGTGGCCACTTGGACTTGTCACAAAGACTTTCCCCAGTGAGGATGGACTAGTCAGGAAGATAGAGGTGAAAACATTTTGGAAAGGGGAACACAGGTTTTACCTACGCCCTGTTAGTCAGGTAGTGTTGTTGGTGTCTAAAGACAACGCATAGGAATATTCATGCTATTCTTTGTTGTATTTTCCATATGTCATTTTTTGAGTTAAAACGATGACATCTTACAGATGTCAGGCAGGGAGTGTTCTCTCCCTCATACGACAGTAAATTGAGGCATATTGCTCAGTCAATTTTTGTTATGTAGAAATGTTATGTTCTATTTTTGCCAGTAGATGTCGCCCTTGTCATTGTGTGTTCATGTGTTTGATTTTGTTTAGTGAACCGGAGCCGCCTAGTGGCGAAGCAATGAAAATAGCGGCTATGTTTTTGAGGACCTGCACACGCAGTCACAGCACGGGAGGAAAAGAAAGATTTTCCTCTAGTCTCATCATTGTTTTCTATTTCGGAGCCTTGGCAGAGCATAATCTGTAAGTCATAACGCTTTGACGTATTTGTGTTTGTGATTATTTTAGGTTTCTTGGTGGTGAACTTTCTTTGAAAAGGCGGTGACTCGATGTTATTAGCCGTTAGCTGCTAACTTGTGCTAAAGTTATTGTTGGCCTACTCGTGTTAGTTAAATAGTATTTCTCACACTGTACACTTATTTGTAGACAGAAGCACTTATGTCTTGTTTCAATCTGTAGCTATGTTGCAGTTTCACAAAATAGAAAAGAAGGAAGTAAAGAGCCACGACTACAGCAACCACGTGTCTTTATTTGGAACTCTTTCACATGTTTAGCTCGCTGCCTAAGTTGCGCTAACTGAGGGCAGAAGAGCCTATTGTAGCTACATTATGCTAATGGAATGTGAACGGTACTACTGAATGGCGATAACACGGCCATATCACACTAAGTAGTGAATGGGTCTATATGTTTTTCACAATCGTCAATTTCCATAAATGACAGCCCACCTTTCGGCTCATGCACAATGACGCTAGCCTGGGGGCGACATACACTAATAATGACTAGAATCGGGTTGACGTCCGTCGAGCGGGGTGACTACAATATGTAACTGCATATTAACATCGGAATGAGGACCAATTAATTGACGTAATTTGCACATCGTTTTGGAGTACAGCACAGGACTGGACTTCGACCGACTAAAGCAATATGATCTTTACGTCCCGTGGACATCAATTGTTTAGTGGGGATCGAGAGTCTCATTCTGTGAAGTGGCCAGCTTTGTATAACATTATAAAACTTCTTAACTCTGAAAACATAATTTAATTGGAGGTGGGTGGAGGGGGTGTGTATGGCTGTGTTCCAACCATCCTCCTCAAAATTGCTTTGTGCCAGTAAAAATGATACAGACCACCTCAGGCTAGCAAAGATACCATTCAACTAGTTATAAGTCGATGTTTTATCAGAATATTTATGAAAAAATTTCATTAAGGTTGAAAATTTCCTGAGTACTACGTTAAAGATATTGTCGCTGTATGTCAGTGCTTCTCAATTATTTTCTGTCTGCTTAAACGTCTTTTAGACGGCTAAGCTTAGACGTCTTTTAGACGGCTAAAAAAGGTCTACAAATGGTCTAAAAATGAAAGTTTTTTTTAGACGTCTAAGTTTAGACTTCTATTAGACATCTACGCGTAGACCTCTCGTGTAATATATTAAATGTAGACGTTTGCTACATGTTCACTTTTATACCGAAGTTAAACTACATTAGACATATAAATGTCTGTTAAACATATTATTCACAACAAACCAATATTAAAAGTAAAGCTGTCAAAAATGAATGTTAAATCAGGTTGTCTTTAAAAGAAAAGAAAAAAAAGAAAGAAAAAAAAAGACCAAATTTAACCTGCGATCCTTACCTTGATGTAGTTCCAGGATGTTATGACGATTCACATCATGTGTTTTTGGACCTTTTAATTAGGTTTCAGTAATACCAATGTGATGCTTATTTTACTACTGGATAACATTAACCAAACTATCCTATTTAAATATAAATGCATTTTTTTTTTTCAAACATCCAACCATCACAAACATTTGAATGTGAAAACAATATATATTTGATTTATTTACACATTATTAAACATATTACAATAAAACTATACAATATACTGATATGTTATACATATTTGTTTTCATAATGTGGAAATGTGGCTCAAAGTCTTATAAACAAAATTTCCAAAATAGTTAAAAAATAAAAATAATCAGATTTTTTTTTAGACACCACCTGCCTGGGATCACTGATCTGTATACATACATTTTGAAGTCACGAGGTCACCATATTATTACATCCAAGAAACATTTCTCGGCATACGATCCTATACATTTACAGTATCAAAATTAGACATTTGAGACAGTACTTAGTAGAAACGTGATTTGTTTTAAATTTGTTAAACATAAGAAGACTTCAGACATTTCACAACTTGCCTTAAATACATGTATAAATTATATGCTTCATGATGTTTACAGGAGGAAACTGTATTTTTTAATTAAAGAATTATAACTGTAATTCAACAAAAGAGGTCTCTTTCAAATATAATATTGGGGGTCTAAGGAACTGAGCCATAAAAGAAAAAGGCCATCCTGTGGCTTCAACGGCTTGCATGGGGGTGTGTGGGCTATACAGTCATGTATACAGATCAGTGCCTGGGATGCATAAATTAACACAGAAGAAAAAAAATACACCAATTTCTAATTTCCCAGAACATCATGTTAAAAGTCTCCAGAGTTTTCATGGGCAACTGTCCACTCTCAGCATTGATTTCTCCTCTAGACTTGGATGGATGGCAATCAGGGTATCCAGATCTCTTGTCTGAAACTCTGAGACAAAGAGACAAGAGATAGACCGATATGCTTTTTTCAGGGCCGATACCGATTCCGATTATCGGTAGTCAAGGAGGCAGATAACCGATATTTGAAGCCGATATTCATTTGCAGTAAAAGTTAAAATGTTGGCACCAAATTTTTGAATAATGCAAACCCTAACAGTTCTTTACAATGGATTCTCACACTGCACTTTTCATTTTACATCCTTCTATCTGCAATAAGACGTTGGTGGCGGGGGGAGTTAAATGTGGGGCCAATGTGACATTACCTTTTATAGCATTTGGGATACTTGTAGTTTTATTCTATAAATGTTATATTTTTATATTTTGAAGTAATAGGAGGAACCCTGTCATTCAAAATGTGCATCAGCTGTGGCATTACTTATTACTACAGCAAAAAAAAAAAAAAAAAAATTCCATGAGAAAAACTATTCATCCCTGAACACCATACAGTTCTTGTAGACCTTATTATGATTATTGTTATTGTTACCATATAGACAGTATTGATAAGCTTAGGATCTTAAATCGAGAACAGCAATATCATGCTACTCCTCTCTACAAGAGAACTGTCAAAAGACACTTCATCATGAAGTTTACTGCCACTTAGGATGCCCCAATCAACGCAGAAAAAGGTAGAGTAAAATAACTTGGTTATAATAATAGTAAGAATAACTTGGTTAAACAGACATTGTTGCGGTGGACCGCTGCCAGTTTCTGCTGTTTAATGTGTTTTACACTTATAGACACGTGTGTGTATATGGGCACACTATTCTCTCACTACTGTACTGTATCACTTAATGGCACAGATTTACTTGTCTAAATAATAACTGGGCTGCAACATTGCTAATTCACATTAACAAGCACTATCTTAGCTGTCCACATGAATAGTTACTAACACACGAGAAAGTTATACAACACACCAAACATGAGCTCATTATTCAAAGTATGATGCACGTAACGAAATTACATCACTGAACATTAATTGCAGCCGAATACGGCCGTAGATGTTACATATTAGTGGCATCCATTGAGAGGATAATGTCCCAACTGACGGCAGACATGACGTGAAAAGAGCGACAAAACGAGCAAATAAGCACACATATACTTTAGTGCACTTCTCTACTAATGCCTAACATACGGAAGAAAACACGTTCATGTAGTTAAATGGTGTTTGAGACACTTAATTTGTTACGGAGCGGACTTTAACGAGGTGCACAACGAGCTGTCAATCAAATCGACGTCGAAGCTTAAGGCACACAATGGCAAACCAGTGCGACAAATAAACACAATATAAAGTAACTAAACCCTATTTAGTGTCACTGTGGCATCTAACGGCATAATAACCGCTATGCAACAAGTAGTGGACGTGACCCAGAATGCAATGTGTGCGTCACGAGAGGTAGATATAATGACATTACTCTACTCTTAACATGGAACTAGACAATATAATAATGACAACTGTTAATATTTGGAACCTTTCTAACAAACATTATTTACTTAATTAAGTGAAAATGTGTGTGATTCCCTCCCCGAGTAGTTCAAGTAGCGAATTAGCTACTGGGTGTTAGCCTCCATGCTAAGCTGAACACACCACTGTTAGCTAGCGGGGATTCAATGCAAGGCAATGCAGCTCCATTCATATAGTGCATTTAATACACAACATAATTCAATGTGTTTAGGTTATCATGGTGAAAAGTTCAGCGGAGTCTCTTCTCTTTTAACTTACCTTCGAAGCATGTGTCTCGCGTTGTGGGTGCGTGTGTGACCGGCTACTGTGATACACGGCATACACTACTGATTGGTTCTGGCTCTTGCACGGCTAACCAATCAAATGCTGCTATGGGCGTTACGTTGCTGGAGTTGGACTCCATAACAGACAGAGACGCTCTGGGCTGCATTCGAAGCGAAAAGACGGAGTTTTAAATGGATCGCTCATATCGGCCGTCAGATTAATAAAACAGACCGATACCGATATGTACCAATATGTCAAATATCGGCCCCGATTATCGGCCCGGCCGATTATCGGTCTATTTCTAAAAGAGACATAAAAATAACAGAATAACTTTAATTACTATGGATATGACCTTGGCGGCACGGTGAATGACTGGTTAGCACGTCGCCTCCCAGTTCTGAGGACTCCGGTTCGAGTCCAGGCTTCGGCCGTTCCTGGCTGGAGTTTGCATGTTCTCCCTGTGCCTGCGTGGGTCTTCTCCGGGTACTCCGGTCTCCTCCCACATTTCAAAGACATGCATGGCAGGTTAATTGGGCGCTCCGAATTGTCCCTAGGTGTGCTTGTGAGTGTGGATGGTTGTTCGTCTCTGTGTGCCCTGCGATTGGCTGGCAATCAGTCCAGGGTGTCCCCTGCCTACTGCCCAGAGCCAGCTGAGATAGGCGCCAGCACCCCCCGCGACCCTTGTGAGGAATAAGCAGTCAAGAAAATGGATGGATGGATGGATGGATGGATATGACCTTTAAAAATAATAATAAATATATTTGTTTAATCCTTATGACCTCCTTTCTTTTCTCCATTCGTAAACTCTCTTCCGAGCTCTTGAAGAATGAAATAAATGTTAGCTGAAAGTTTTAAACATTTTCCAATTACCAAAAAATCTTTGCCTTTTTACAAAAATTATGTGGCATTCTGTCTGTGCTTTTGGATATGTTGACTCCTTCTGATCACACAGATCCATGGTTCACTATTGGGAGGGGAAGCATCTTAACGGCTGATGTACAATCCATAATCTTTGTTTATTTAAAACATTGTAGCAACTAGCCAACAGAAAAGAAATCAAAAGCTAACTAACTCCCTAACACTAGGGCTGGGTATTGCCGCCAACCTCACGATACGATACGTATCACGATACAGGGGCCACAATACGATACGTATCACGATACATATGTATCCCAAATAAGACACTTTTTTTTTTTTTTTTTTAAACAAAATATAGGAAAATTGGTACACTGAGACACGTGCCATGTTAAGTTTATCAATAAATAAATGTTGACATTAATTTCGGTCTAAAACTTAGACTAGACGTCTAATAGACGTCTATGGCTCAGTGGCAAGGGACAGGTGCACGGCAAGGTGTCATGGTGGTGTGAGCATGATGTGTGAAATCAGTGTATATTCTGATTAGATTCGAAATGCACAAAGTTTGTACATTCCCTTTAATCCTTACTGCAGGCCATCATTATGTAACCTCATACAAAACCTCAAAGAAACCACAATTGTCTTACTTTTTCCATGGAGACTTTTCTTTCTTTCCTTTCTTACAGGTTTATCCTTTCTCTCTTCCTAACCGACCAGACAACACTACGCATAATAATAATAATAATAATAATAATAATAATAATAATAATAATAATAATAATAATTATTATTATTATTATTATTTTCTGGCCACTTACGCAGTATAACCCGGGACTGGATGCGGCTGCGGTGCGGTTGCGGTGCGTTCCGGCGACGCAAGCAATTAGATTACATTCATTCGAATGGTGCAGTTTACACCGCGTGCGTGTGCGTTGCGTGTCGACTGCGTCTCAGCTGCGGCGTGCCGCAGCCCTTCCCCAAGGATAGACCTATTTTCTATTTTTGCCGGACGCCGCAGCGGTAGGCCTCCGGCCTCCTCCTCCTCCAGGCCCGTCTACGCCCACATCACGTTTTGCTAGCGTGCTTGCGAAATAGGAGCTGGCGAGTGTTTTATCTTGAAAGGTAACCGGAAATTTATTTTGAAACTGCGTCGGTCTTCCTGTCCCGCTCGATGTGTTTTGTGCTAACTTGCCATTTGCCGGACGCCGCAGCGGTAGGCCTCCGGTAAGCCGCTACAACAAATGCACGTGACGATGTCTGATGCCTGTGATTGGCTGACAGGTGCCGTGCTGCGTGACATTGTCGTTTTAGCCGATCTAGGACCTGTAGAGTGCAGTTTGCTGTTAAGCGCTGATTGCGAAACTTGCCAGCAAGCTAAATTCTCGCAGTATTTATTCATAGTCCGAGAATACATCTTGTATTGCTCCCGCTGATACGTTCGCGACCGACGTATTAAGATGGGCGTTTACAGTGTAGGCGACATGAAGCTTTTTTTTTTTTTCCTCCAAATTCAAATCAATTTATTTCACACTTTAAAATAAAATAAATGAAAGTGAAAGGGGACAGAAAGAAGTAAAACTTGTTTTGTCTGCTCCTAATCAACAAACACAAAAAGAACACAAAATCAATGACAGCAAGCGGTCAAGACGCTTTTGGTGTTACAAGACTACCAAACAATTCAAAAATAATTAAACTGCATGTCCTTTTATGATATATATTTTTGCAGTAAATATGCTTTTATACATTTAAAAAAAAAAAATACAAATACATTTAGAAGATTTTGTTTTACAATCCAAATTGTTCCATAGCCTGACACCTTGAGTTGAAATGCATCGTTCTTTTTATTTTGTTCTGTATTTAGGTTTAGAGAAAATGTATATTCCTCTTAATTTATACTCACTTTCCCTTTTGATGAATCTAGTTTGTATATTAACTGGTAGAATTTCACGGTGGGCTTTATATATTTTTCTAATATTTTAAGGTGGTTAAACTCCAACAATTCATTAAATTTTAAAATCTTTAGTTGTATAAATAATGGATTTGTGTGGTCTCTGTATCCACAACCTAAAATAACACGGATTGCACATTTCTGTATAAGAAAAATGGGTTCGGTGTAAGTTTTGGCAGCACACCCCCACACTTCAATGCAGTAGGTCAGGTATGGAACAATCAATGAATTATATAACAATAACAAAGCATCCTTGTTCAACGATTCTTTAACCTTGTGTAAAACAGCTAGAGTTTGGGATACCTGAGATTTAACATATTCTATATGTGATTTCCATGTTAAATGTTTGTCGTAATAATACCTAGAAACTTTATTTCATTTGTCCTTTCTATTTCCATTCCCTGCACTGTCAGAGTTAATATCCATATTTTTACAACTGAATATCATAAATCTGGTTTTATTAATATTTATAGTCTGTTGGCATTAAGCCACTTCATAATGTTCTTGAACTCTTTCTCTATTACATTATATATATATATATATATATATATATATATATATATATTCCCAGCAAAAAATAGAGTGGTATCATCTGCAAACAAAATACATTTTAACAATTTCGAAATGGTTGTAATATCATTTACATAAAGAAGAAAAAGTACTGGCCCCAGAATTGACGAAAAAGCTGTGACGAAACCAGGAAGTGCCTCTCTCTCTCTCTCTCTTGCTCTCTCTAGTTGCCTCTCTTACCTTGCAAGATCTCCACGTAACGTCACACCCAGCGACTCGTTTTATTGGCTACGAGCAATTTCCTTGTCACTTGTCAACCTACGGGTGCAGCCGTGGTCCAAAAATGGCAAAGATGCCGTTTGCTGCATTTCGTGTAAGAATTCATAATTATTTTACGGGACTTTTGAGGTCCCATACGGGACATAACAATTTTGCCCAAAATATGGGGCGTCCCGGTTAATACGTTAATACGAGACAGTTGGCAACCCTAGTAAAGAGCTGCTTGCTATCAGGGCAAGGCAATTTTATAGCAATAGCACCACCCCCTTGCCATCACAGATAAAACTGTCTAGAACCGCCACTGGGCATTGTGTATGACTTCATGCTTCTCCAGCCTGACAATGGAGCTGTCACAAGAGTACAGGAACCAGCTGGGGCTTGGAGGTGTAGTGGTGTACCATCTTAGCCAGCTAATCATTGAGGCAAACCACAACTTGTACTTTGACAACTACTTTACAACATACAATTTTATGGAGCTGCTAGCCCAGAGGAAAATTCATGCTGCAAAGGATCTCACGCTTTGCCTGACCTCAAGAGATGTGCAAAAAACCACAAGGACACTGTGGTAGAGTTAAAAACCCATGATGCTAAGGTAGCAATGGTAAAGTGGTTTGACAACAGACCAATTCTTATGGCCTCCAAATTTGTTGGTGTTGGCAGAATGGACAAAGTTTGGCAATGGCACAAAAAAAAGAAAAAAAAACAGCCAAAGTTTAAATGGTGTCACATCCAGAGGTGGTGAAACTATATAATGAGGCAATGGGTTGTTGACTTGCTAGACCAACTTCAAGTCTGTACCATACAGACTTTTACTTCTCTCTGTGTAGTTAATTTTTGTATGTTGTGATTTTTTATTTTTTTATTTTTTGTCATTATAAACAGTTTGTCTTTCACGACTGTCAGATTAATTCAATAAATTCGCTGTGTCGTGGACCGGACGTGCTGTCACACTACAAGTCTGAAAATGACAAGATCCAATGGGGAGTGATTTGTACGACGGCGTATTAGGGCCACGTAGAAATATATATTTTTTTAGAGGGCGGGGTCAATATGACGAGAAAAAAAGTGGCAAATTTGGCACTTTTTAATATAACGAGAAAAAAGTGGCAAATTTGCCACTTTTTTTTTCTCGACGCGCAGCTGTTTGTGTCGGCAGAAAGGAAACGGATATGTCATGCTACACAAGTCACAATTTGCAAAATGTCTACGGAGGAAGCACTCCTTAAAATGTACTTTTCGGTCGGGTTTTCAAACAAGGAGATATTAATTGCTTGAGCAGAGATTAACAATATCATAGTTGCCAGTTTATAAAGTGGCTAATTTGCCACTTTTTTTCTTGTCATAATGCCCCTGCCCCCTAAAAAAAAATTATTAAATATATAAATATATATATATACATATATATATATATATATATATATATATATATATATATTTACGCCGTCGTAGATTTGTCTCAAAAATATTCACACAAATAAATTGTATTTTCACATTTTTTAGATCCACATTTTCTCAATTGTCACGTGTTTTTCAGATGCACAAATATATCTCGCGATTTTCACATCTTTTAAATTTAATTTAAATTTTGTGCGTGCATTTTCCATGACTTTTGCTTGCGAGTTGTCGAAAGTGCGTTTGTGGATCATCGCACACACACACGTGGCAGTTATTTTTGAGACAAACATCACGATGTTTTGAGATTTACACCCACACAAGCCCTCAGATATCCACACGTCTAAAGCCCGTTCCTCCTCCATCCACGGGAGGCAGTGTTGCTGTCTCCATTGAAGGGAACGAGCCGTTTCTCGTTTAAAATTGGACACTGGAAAACAGAAATCAAGTATTTATCTGCCCTTCCATTATGAGTTTATTTTTGCACAAGTCTCCAAACAAAATGCAACCTTAGTTTGTTTTCCCTTGAGCTTGTTTTGTTTTCACTCTGCTGTTAAATTTTCTTCTTCTACACCACTAAGCGTAGCTAAGCAGCAGTTCTATTTCGTCCCTCCCGACCGCCAGGTGGCGGTGCTGTAACCAGCACGGAATTCCCCTTGTCGCGACAGCGTCATCGAGTAAGAATTACAAAAATGCTTGTACGTGGTTCCGGCTGACGTCGCACCATATATAAAAGGGAACGTCGCCAGAACACATCCTCTTTAATCTTTCTCGCACAGCGTTATACGCTCCGTGCCGTCGCGAGTAGCCTGTGATCTATTGGATCGGGGCTGCGAGTGTGTCTCGGCTAGAGATAGACCGATAATCGGCCGGGCCGATAATCGGGGCCGATATTTGACATATTGGTACATATCTGTAGTGTTTTCAACAGAGATGTTGGTGACACCAAGCTAAACCACAAATGAAGACCCTGGAGTGGAGTTGCAGCGTTTAATTGTCTTCATAAGCATGTGGTGAAAACTGTAAACACAAAAACACCAAGCCAATCGCCACACTGTAACGTCAACACAAAGAAAACAAGGTGCATCGATCTCATCACAACGATGATTCGATGAAAATAAACATTAATATCCATGCTAGCAAGTACAAAGTATAATAAAATGAAACTTACGGCATTCCTGCCTGACAATTCTACGTGGATGGCGCTGGATAGTGTTTAGGCTCGGCCCATGTGTTGTCTCTGTTCGTGCAAGATGGCGTCCCGGAAGTACGTCATCGAAAACCGGAAGTACGACATCAACAACCGGAAATATGTTAAACGATACTATTTTCCTTCTAACATAAATCAAATTGTTAATTACAAACCAAACAAAAATCCTTTTTATATAACGAACATGAATATATATTTTTAACATTACAATTTAAAGCAATAAACTAATTTACATCAAAAAAGCCGTGGAGGCAACACACTCCCCGCCTGGCCTCTCGAGGCCACTATACTCAAAACATTACACATTCAAGTCCTTTTGCAGAAGAAGAATCACTTCTGTCACTGGTCGGATAAAAGTCTTTAGAGTGCCTTGGTCCCACGCCTTTACCTCAATCTTTCTCACTCGTTTGTCTTTGCTCGGGAATGTGGCGGTGACTCTTGCCAGGGGCCAACTGTTTCTTGTGACCTGCTTATCCTTAAGCAGCACTAGATCATTGACCTGTAGATTTCTGCGAGACTCAGTCCATTTTTGTCTTTGTTGCAATGTGGGCAAATATTCTCGCCTCCAGCGTGTCCAGAACTGATTGGCAAGAGCTTGAACCTGTCTCCACTGCTTGGTATACAGGTCTTTGTCCATGAAGTCTCCAGGTGGGGGTAACAGGCAAGATTTCTGCGTAATGAGCATCGACGGAGATAGGATGAAGGGGTTCTCTGGATCAGACGAAACTGGAAGAAGTGGCCTAGCATTGATAATGGCTGTGATTTCGGCCATGAGTGTACACAGCACTTCATGCGTCAGTTGCACTTTATTTTGGAGGAGCATTGAGTCCAAAATTCTTCGGGCGGTGCCAATCATGCGCTCCCAAGATCCTCCCATATGGGAGGCGTGTGGCGGATTGAATTCCCATCTACAATCCTGGTCGGTTAGGTACTGTTGCATGGAATTATCCTTTCTTAATTCCTTTGAAGCGCCAATGAAATTGGTGCCACGATCAGAAAACAACTGTTTTGCGGGACCTCTTAGTGCAAAGAAACGACGGAGGGCATTTATACAGCTAGATGTGTCTAGAGATTCGATCACCTCAATGTGTACAGCTCTCGAGCTCATACAGGCAAACATGAGGGCCCACCGTTTGCTTTCAGCTTGCCCGCCCCTGGTGCGTCTGGTAGTTATGGACCAAGGCCCGAAGACATCGAGGCCAACGTAGGTAAAGGGAGGACAGGCTTTGAGTCGTTCTGGTGGAAGGTCCGCCATGTACTGTTGTTCTTGTTTACCACGTAATTTGCGGCATGTTACGCAGTTGTGGATTACTGAATTGACTAGTCTTTTGCCACCTAAAATCCAAAGTCCAGCAGATCTAATTGCTCCTTCCGTCAGGTGACGACCTTGGTGCTTCACTTGCTCATGGTAGTGACGAGTGAGCAAGAGAGAAACGTAACTGCCTTTGGGAAGGATGACAGGGCTTTTTTCCAAGTTATCTATTTCTGAGTGTTTGAGTCGACCTCCAACCGAAATTAGACCATTCTGTAAGATTGGGTTGAGTTTTTGTAAGGAGCTTTGTTTTGGCATTGGCTTCCTGGCAGCCATTGCAGAAAGCTCTTTCTCAAAATGAGCCTTTTGTGTCTCTTTGAGGATGAAGTTTTTTGCCTGAGCCATCTCCTCGGTTGTTCGAGGTATATGGCATTTGTGCCAGCCGTTGCATTCACTGTTTAGGTTAGTGCCGTTGAAGGATTTTGCCATGTGGATAAGATTTGCAGTTGCTCTGACCAAGGACTTAAATGTTGAAAAGTGCTCAAAACGTTTAGTGATGAGCGGTTGGAGGTATGTGACGTACGATTTAACTTCTGGCTTTATTTCACAATCTTTTCCTGGTTCAATCAAGTCAAACATTCCACTTACTTGTGTTGTCCTTGTGGGAGGACGGTGGATGAAGACTGGTCCGGTGAACCATGTGGACTTTACCAGTTGAGCTGCTGACAAGGACCTGGATGCATGGTCTGCTGGGTTTTCCTCAGTGCGCACATAGTGCCATTGTTCGGGTTTTGACGATTGATGAATCCGCTGTACTCTGTTGTGGACATATGTGTAGAACCTTTTTGACACGTTACATATATAGCCCAGCACTACCTTACTGTCTGTATAGAAATGCACTGCATCAAAACGCAAGTCCATCTCTTCCTTGATGAGATCAGCCATTTCTACTGCCAAGACTGCAGCACATAATTCGAGCCTTGGTATTGTCGGCCCTGACAGGGGAGCAAGCTTGGCTTTTCCCATTATGAATCCGACTTGTACTTCGCCATTTGTCTGTACTGCTTTTAAATAAGCTACAGCTCCTATCGCCTTAGTTGAAGCATCTGCAAATAGACAAAGTTCTCTGCGGGTTGCTGTACTGAGTGAGGTGCATGTGAAAGCTCTAGGGACATGCAATTCCTTCAAGTCCTGAAGAGAATTTCTCCATGTCTCCCACTTGCTTTGTTTGACCTCTGGGAGTGGTGTGTCCCAATCTGAACATTCTGCAGTGAGCTCTCTGAGGAGAGCTCGTCCTTGAATCGTGAATGGTGCTAATAGACCAAGTGGATCAAAAATACTGTTGACAGTCGATAGTACACCCCGTCGAGTGAACGGTTTGGTTGTAGTAGTAACTGAGTAAGTGAATGTGTCTGTCTTTGTCTCCCAAATGAGGCCAAGACTTCGCTGTGATTGCATTTCGTCATCATCTAAATTCAAGTCCTTTGCAGATGGTGCACAATCTTCGGGACTAAAGGCTTGCATGACTTCAGGTGAGTTAGAAGCGAACTTGTGCAAGCGCAGGTTGGATTCAGCAAGTGAAGCTTGAGTTCTTCGAAGCAAGTCTATCGCCTCTGCTGGGGAGGATACAGAGATCAAGCCATCATCTACATAAAAGTGCCTCCACACGAAATTGACAGTGTCGGCACCATGGTCCTTTGCTCCTGCGCAGATGGCCTTGCGTAGTCCGTAAACAGCTACGGCTGGAGATGGCGAGTTGCCAAATACATGGACTTTCATTCGATAATCGATTACTTCCTTATTCACGTCATTGTCCTTGTGCCACAGAAAGCGAAGGAAGTTGCGGTGGTCTTCTTGAACCCTAAAACAGTGAAACATTTGCTGTATATCGGCCATTACAGCAATGCTCCCTTTCCGAAAGCGGAGCAATACCCCAATCAGCGTATTATTCAAGTCGGGGCCTGTAAGGAGAACATTGTTGAGCGAGACACCGGCAAACTGGGCACTTGAATCGAAAACAACCCTGATTTGATTCTTTTTTTGTGGGTGATACACTCCAAATGTGGGTAGATACCAGCACTCTTCCCCTTCGTTTAGTGAAGGTGCTATTTCAGCATGGTCATTGGAGAAGATCTTTTCCATGAATGTCACATATTGTTTCTGCATTTCAGGTTTCCTGCTTAAGTTACGTCTTAGGGATGAGAATCTACCGATGGCCTGTTCCTTGTTGTTTGGCAGTTGCCGGCGAGGATTTTTAAAAGGAAGTGGGGCGACCCAGCTGTTATCTTCATCTCTGCACATAGCATCGTCCATGATTTTTAGGAAGAGTGTGTCCTGAATTGAGAGAGCTGGTTTGTTGTCATTTTCCGTCCTGTTGAACACTGTTTGTCCTAGCGTCTGTTCAGGTGCCGTTCTTGACCTGTTTGTGTGGTGTGTTTCCTTCAGTTGAACAAGACTGTTGCATGGTTCAAAAATAGTAGGGCGACCATTTTCCAGTACAACTGTTTTGAAAGAACTAACTGTTGGCTTGTGCAGTTTACCTAAGCACACCTCTCCGACGACGACCCAGCCTAAATCTAAGCGTTGGGCGAATGGCGCATTGTGAGGGCCATTAATTCTCTGCCTGACCTTATGTGCCTGTAAAATGTCACGTCCTAATAGCAGAAGTATTTCGGCGTTAGGGTCAAGTTCTGGGATGTACTTTGCTATGGACTGGAGGTGTGGCTGGTGTAGCACTGCACCCGGAGTTGGAATTTCACTCCTGTTGTTGGGAATGTCTTGACACTCAATGAGCGGTGGTAAAGGGACAACTACTGACCCATCCAGTGACTCAATTTGAAAACCTTCCGCCATTTTGCCCCACGTTTCAACAATACCAGAGCATGTTTTAAGGTTGTAAGACAACGGCTCGTTTTTAATGTTGAAAATTTCGAAAAACTCTGTTCTGGCTAAGGAACGGTTACTCTGATCATCTAATATCACGTAAGCTTTGATAGCCTTGTTCTTGTGACCTTTGGGGTACACCCGTGCGAGACATATTTTGGAACATGAACGACCTAGCTGGCCTAGACCGCACACGTCTGTGCAGCTTGTTGTGACGTCCACTACCTTTTCTTCCTCCCCGCCATTCTCTTGAGCCAGTGGAGGAGCCTCGTTAGTCTGTGATGAAGGACCATAGTGCATGGCTGTGACATGACTGGTACGATTACATTCAGAGCACTTTACTGTAGACTGACAGTCCTTTGCAAGATGAGTGTCTGAAGCGCAGCATTTAAAGCATATTCCTCTCTCTTTAAGGAAGGCTTTTCTCTCCTCATGTGGTTTTTTCCTAAATGTTCTGCAATTTTCGAGTCGATGAGGCTTATTATGCAGTGGGCAGTTCTTGTCAAGGTCTTTAAGGGGTGAAATATCGGTTTTGTGTACAGCAATCTGTTTACTACTCTTAAAGTTCCACTTTTCTGATTTGAGCTGTATTTGGCTGTTATGTTGGTTAAAACTGGGATCATTGCGCTTTTTTGCCTCTTTGCATATGAATTTGCAAAAATATTCAAAAGGTGGGAAGCAGCCTTGATTTTCCTCTTTATACTGAGAGCCGTGGGACATCCACCTTTCTTGAAGTCCATATGGGAGTTTGTCTACTACTGGTCCAATTCCACGAGATGTATCTAGAAATAGCAGACCAGGGAGGTATCCATCTTCCTTGGCACCTTGAATCTCTTGCAGCAGGTCTCCTAGCTCACGCAACATGACGTTGTCTTTGGCTGTTATTTTTGGAAAACTGTCTAATCGGTTGAAAAGTGACTTTTCAATTATCTCGGGTGCTGCGTAACATTCATTCAGTCTCTCCCATGCTTTACGCAAAGCGAACAAGGGGTTGTTGACGTATACTGAACGAATGCGTTTCACCTGTTCGCTTGACTCTTTCCCTAACCATTTTGTCATCAGATCTAGCAGCTGAGTAGGACTAAGTTGAACTTCAGCTGTTGCACCAGTAAATGAAGAGTACCATGCTCTGTAATTCTCTGGTCTATCGTCGAACTGATAAAGGCCTGAAGTTATCAGATCACGCCGCGCCATATACTGGGCAAATGGCTCATCTCGCTGTGAGATGCTGGCTGGGGTGGGACATTGTGGCGTAAATGGTGTGCTGAATGGGTTGAGAGAGTAATTTGTTTCGTCTAATTTGCGTTTTGTTTCGCCTCTATCATGTTTGGATATGTTGTGATTAGTTAGAGCAGTAACAATGTCCTTTGTAAGCTTTGGTTCGGAGCTGACTGGAGGGAGCTCTAAATTGTCTTCATCGGCCTGATGCCATGTCACAAATGTGGTGGGTGAGCTTACTCGTTGGCGAGAGGAAGATGGTAAATCTTGAAGGCGTGGAGACTGTTCATTGTCTATTTGGGATTGCACGTATTCACTTGTGCGTTTAATTTTTTCTTTTTCTGCTAGTGATTGTCTGCTTTCGGAGTCTTCTTGGATTGCTTCCGCTTCCTCAAGCACTTTTGCTTCAGCTACGGCAGCATCAGCTTCCTTATGTAGTGTCAACACTTCTAATTCTGCATCGAGTTTGGCCTTTTCCAACTCACTTCGTGCCTTTTCCACCTTCAACTGTGCTTCTTTGGTTGCATACGACGCTCTCACCTTAGCAGCCTCCGCTTTGGCTCGAGCCTGGGCAGCGCTTACCACTGATGCAGATGAGTGGCCTGTCCTGGAACTGCGAACGGACCTGTTACTGAAAGCCATTTTGACCACGAAGAATCATCGAAGAATGCCTTTTCACTGTAGTGTTTTCAACAGAGATGTTGGTGACACCAAGCTAAACCACAAATGAAGACCCTGGAGTGGAGTTGCAGCGTTTAATTGTCTTCATAAGCATGTGGTGAAAACTGTAAACACAAAAACACCAAGCCAATCGCCACACTGTAACGTCAACACAAAGAAAACAAGGTGCATCGATCTCATCACAACGATGATTCGATGAAAATAAACATTAATATCCATGCTAGCAAGTACAAAGTATAATAAAATGAAACTTACGGCATTCCTGCCTGACAATTCTACGTGGATGGCGCTGGATAGTGTTTAGGCTCGGCCCATGTGTTGTCTCTGTTCGTGCAAGATGGCGTCCCGGAAGTACGTCATCGAAAACCGGAAGTACGACATCAACAACCGGAAATATGTTAAACGATACTATTTTCCTTCTAACATAAATCAAATTGTTAATTACAAACCAAACAAAAATCCTTTTTATATAACGAACATGAATATATATTTTTAACATTACAATTTAAAGCAATAAACTAATTTACATCAAAAAAGCCGTGGAGGCAACACAATATCGGTATCGGCCCGTTTTATTAATCTGACGGCCGATATAAGCGATCCATTTAAAACTCCGTCTTCTCGCTTCGAATGCAGCCCAGAGCGTCTCTGTCTGTTATGGAGTCCAACTCCAGCAACGTAACGCCCATAGCAGCATTTGATTGGTTAGCCGTGCAAGAGCCAGAACCAATCAGTAGTGTATGCAGTGTATCACAGTAGCCGGTCACACACGCACCCACGGACACAACGCGAGACACATGCTTCGAAGGTAAGTTAAAAGAGAAGAGACTCCGCCGAACCTTTCACCATGATAAGCTAAACACATTGAATTATGTTGTGTATTAAATGCACTATATGAATGGAGCTGCATTGCCTTGCATTGAATCCCCGCTAGCAAACAGTGGTGTGTTCAGCTTAGCATGTAGGCTAACACCCAGTAGCTAATTCGCTACTTGAACTACTCAGGGAGGGAATCACACACATTTTCACTTAATTAAGTAAACAATGTTTGTTTGAAAGCTTCCAAATATTAACAATTGTCATTATTATATTTTCTAGTTCCATGTTAAGAGTAGAGTAACGTCATTATATTTACCTCTCGTGACGCACACATTGCATTCTGGGTCACGTCCACTACTTGTTGCATAGCGGTTATTATGCAGTTAGATGCCACAGTGACACTAAATAGAGTTTAGTTACTTTATATTGTGTTTATTTGTCGCACTGGTTTGCCATTGTGTGCCTTAAGCTTCGACGTCGATTTGATTGACAGCTCGTTGTGCACCTCGTTAAAGTCCGCTCCGTAACTAATTAAGTGTCTCAAACACCATTTAACTACACGAACGTGTTTTCTTCCGTATGTTAGGCATTAGTAGAGAAGTGCACTAAAGTATATGTGTGCTTATTTGCTCGTTTTGTCGCTCTTTTCACGTCATGTCTGCCGTCAGTTGGGACATTATCCTCTCAATGGATGCCACTAATATGTAACATCTACGGCCGTATTCGGCTGCAATTAATGTTCAGTGATGTAATTTCGTTACGTGCATCATACTTTGAATAATGAGCTCATGTTTGGTGTGTTGTATAACTTTCTCGTGTGTTAGTAACTATTCATGTGGACAGCTAAGATAGTGCTTGTTAATGTGAATTAGCAATGTTGCAGCCCAGTTATTATTTAGACAAGTAAATCTGTGCCATTAAGTGATACAGTACAGTAGTGAGAGAATAGTGTGCCCATATACACACACGTGTCTATAAGTGTAAAACACATTAAACAGCAGAAACTGGCAGCGGTCCACCGCAACAATGTCTGTTTAACCAAGTTATTCTTACTATTATTATAACCAAGTTATTTTACTCTACCTTTTTCTGCGTTGATTGGGGCATCCTAAGTGGCAGTAAACTTCATGATGAAGTGTCTTTTGACAGTTCTCTTGTAGAGAGGAGTAGCATGATATTGCTGTTCTCGATTTAAGATCCTAAGCTTATCAATACTGTCTATATGGTAACAATAACAATAATCATAATAAGGTCTACAAGAACTGTATGGTGTTCAGGGATGAATAGTTTTTCTCATGGAATTTTTTTTTTTTTTTTTTTGCTGTAGTAATAAGTAATGCCACAGCTGATGCACATTTTGAATGACAGGGTTCCTCCTATTACTTCAAAATATAAAAATATAACATTTATAGAATAAAACTACAAGTATCCCAAATGCTATAAAAGGTAATGTCACGTTGGCCCCCACATTTAGCTCCCCCCACCACCAACGTCTTATTGCAGATGGAAGGATGTAAAATGAAAAGTGCAGTGTGAGAATCCATTGTAAAGAACGGTTAGGGTTTGCATTATTCAAAAATTTGGTGCCAACATTTTAACTTTTACTGCAAATGAATATCGGCTTCAAATATTGGTTATCTGCCTCCTTGACTACCGGTAATCGGTATCGGTATCGGCCCTGAAAAAAGCATATCGGTCTATCTCTAGTCTCGGCCCCCTTGACTGCGACGGTTCAGTGCATTTTTTCTTTCGCGATGGTTACAGATAGACTGGATCTCTCCTGCCATCATTACGAGAGCCACTTTTGCCACCCCATGGCTGTGACAGCTTCAGGCCGGTGCGTGTGAGTTCGATTGTCATCTGTAACGAAAGCCGTTTGGATTGCTTTGGTATGACTTGCTGGTGCGGGTACGGCTAATAGTATCCTCTCCTAGCTTGTTTTGTGTTCGGTTGGAGTGTGTGATTTCAGGCTGACACAACTCTTGCCAGAAGCACCAGCTGCTTTGATGTTGCTAGCTAGCTAGGGTGCTGTTACACGCCGACTGTTTATGACGCCACATAGAGCTGCTCGCTGTGTGTGCGCCCTCTCATCGTGAGGCCGATCCGCCATTTCGGTGCAGCTTCGGCACATCGACCGCGTACGTGACACTTCCATCGCGTGTGGTCGCTCCCTCCTCACGGTGTCTGCCGCCGTTGTTGCGCGGAGCTCCGTTTGATTCCGTTGGTGACGGGGCGGCTCGCCTCCTATCCCAGACGAAGATAGCAGCATTTCGGCGCGCACTCATTGACTGCGCAGCGATTGCAAGCTGCTATGGAAGATGCCACCAGCTGTAAACAATGTGGAGGCTCCTTCCAGCCGGAAGAAGGCCGCACGGACTGCTGCCTCGACTGTCGCTCAAGGGCTGACGCAGCAGCGGCCCACCCCCCTGGGGCCACTACGTCGACTGATGTACTGCCGCAGCAGACCTCGGTAACCGAGCTGGGGAGGCCGGCGTCGGGAGTGGAGCCAGCTTTTCAGCTCGGCCGCGACAGGAGCACTTGACTGCTCAAGTGTGCCAATGACTCGAAGCAGAAGTTTGCTAGCCTTACCAGGCCGTTTGTCCCTGCAAGCCCTTGGCTGTGCCAGCCGCCCCTTTGCTGCGGGCTGGACAGACTTTTCGTCATCCAGGGGGTTCCGGGGCTCGTCGGCCCTCGCGGAGACAGGGGACGGATGCCCGTGGGGATCGTTCCTTTGAGCGAGGCCAACCCAATCGTCCCCGGCCTGCACGCACTGTACACCATCCCTCCCGGAATCCGAAATCCGGGAGGGCTAGGGATTGAGCCCGTGGGGCCGGCAGTCGGTTACTTTTCCTGTCGGCAGCTCAGTTGCTGGGCTGCCCTCGCCTCGGACCCATGGGTGGTTTCAACCTTAACTCATGGGTACAGGATTCAATTCCGACGCCGGCCCCCTCTCTCCAACCGGGTCAGAGAGACGGTCATCTGCGACCCGGTGAGGGCACTGGCTCTGGATCAGGAGCTAGAGGCCCTCCTAGCCAAGTCCGCTATCGAGGCAGTGGATCCCTTGGCTCATCCAGGGGGATTCTACTCCCCCTACTTCCTCATCCCAAAAAAGACAGGCGGATTCCGCCCTATCCTGGATCTGAGGGGGCTCAACCGTTATCTCGAGGTGCTACCTTTCCGAATGCTCACTACGTCGGCCGTGTTGAGGACAGTCGCCCGGGGAGAATGGTTCACCTCAATCGACCTGAAGGATGCTTATTTCCACGTCCCTGTGGCCCATCAGCACAGGAAGTTCCTCCGCTTTGCCTACAGGGGTCGTCACTGGCAGCTCAGAGTGCTCCCATTTGGTCTATCACTCTCTCCCAGGGTGTTCATGCGGGTGGTGAAGGCAGCCCTTGTACCCCTGCAGTCGCAGGTGATGAAAGTGCTCCCGTATCTGGACGACTGGCTGATATGCGCACCGTCCAGGGCTCAACCACTCCGAGATACGAGCGTGCTTCTGGAACATGTGGCAGATCTCGGCCTCAAGGTCAACCTGGAGAAGTCCTCCCTTGTTCCGTCCCAGAGGACTTTGTTCATAGGGATGTTGTTAGACACCACCTCCATGACAGCTCGGCCTTCCCCACAGAGGGTGGACGATGTGCTGCGCCTCGTCTTTCTCTTCCGGGCCAACGTGAAGCTGCTGTACGTCCAGTTTCTGCGGCTGCTGGGAAAACTGACATCCCTGACGGCCCTGGTGCCGCTGGGCCTGCTGTCTCTGCGGCCATTACAACGGTGGCTGAACAGTTTCCGCCTCAATCCCCTGCGGGACCGTCATACGTGTCTTTGTGTGGCCAGGCGGTTTGTCGTTGCTCTAGTGCCGTGGCGGCGCAGGTCAGTTCTGGCTGCGGGAGTTCCGCTGGGAGTGGTACCAACACGCCACGAAGTGGTCACCACCGATGCCAGTTTGAGTGGCTGGGGTGCAGTTTGGCAACACAGAACTGTGCAGGGTCAGTGGTCTGCTGCGGACAGCTCGCTTCACATCAATGTGCTGGAACTGCAAGCGGTGCATCTGGCCCTCATTCACTTTTTGCCAGATGTGGCGGGGAGACACGTTCTGGTGCGGTCGGACAACACCTCCACTGTGTATCACATCAATCATCAGGGAGGGACGAGGTCAGCCCAGTTACTTCGGGCCGCACAACGTCTTCTCAAGTGGGCTGCTCCCCGCCTTGCCAGCCTGCGGGCGGTGTTTCTCCCAGGCATTGCCAAACAGTTGAAGGACGCTTTGTCCCGCCATCGTCCGCCTCAGGGAGAGTGGCGTCTCCACCCGGAAGTGGTCGACGATGTTTGGAGGCGCTTCGGCAGAGCGGCAGTCGACCTGTTTGCCTCCGAGGAGTCCACTCACTGCCTCCTCTGGTTTTCTCTGAGGGAGAGGAGTAGCCCACTAGGCCAGGATGCGTTTGCATACCCTTGGCCGAGAGGTCTCCTGTATGCTTTTCCTCCTCTCCCCCTCGTTCACCTGACTCTTCAAAGGGTCCTTCAGGAGGGTCACACGATGTTGCTGGTGGCCCCCTTTTGGCCGGCCCAGACGTGGTTTCCTCTTCTCAGGTTTCCTCTTCCTTTGCTCATCCGACCCGTGGCCACTGCCCGCTCGGCTGGATCTTCTGTCCCAGCAAGGGGGGCAGATTTGGCATCCCGATCCTCGTCGGCTCAGGCTGTGTGTCTGGCCGCTGGAGGGCGTGACTCAGGGTTGAAGGCGTGCTCGGCGTCTGTCAGGTACACGATCCTGAATGCCAGGGCCCCTTCCACTCGTTTGCTGTATGCTAACAGGTGGAAGTTGTTTACTGAGTGGTGTGCCAACAGCGGATTGGACCCCATGACGTGCCCTATTCCGGCTGTTTTGGAGTTCCTTCAATCTGTGTTTGACAAGGGGCGCTCCCCTTCTACTATCAAAGTCTACGTGGCGGCGATTTCAGCTCGCCATGTTACGCTTGATGGCAAATCAGGGGCTTGCCATGGTCTCGTGTCTTCCTTCCCTTCGCCTTCGTTCGCGGACCCCGCCTCGGGTCCCCGCCTGGGACCTTCGCTTGGTTCTCGACACACTGTGCAAGCCCCCCTTTGAGCCGCTGGCCGAGGTGGAGTTGCGGTGGTTGTCTCGTAAGACGGCGTTTCTACTTACAATCGCTTCCGCAAAGCGGGTGGGGGAGCTCCACGCTCTTTCTGTTAGTCCAGAATGCCTGCGTTGGCACCCCAACGACGCAGGGGTCACATTGTGGCCAAATGTGGCTTTTGTGCCCAAGGTTTTGTCGGGCTCCCATGCCAATCACCCTATTCGCCTTGCGCGTTTTCCTCCGACCTCAACGGACGGAGAGGCCGCTCCAGGCCTCTGCTGTCCTGTGAGGGCACTCCGTTCTTATTTGGAGGCTACGACTCGCTGCCGTACATCCACCCAGCTGTTTGTGTCTTATGGCGGCCCAAACAACGCCTCTCTCAATGGATCTGAGAGTCATATATTAATGTTTGTTTTGCTCCAGAGTTGCTCGGATGTCACAAGCACGCAGTGGGGCAGAAAGCTGCATGCGAATGAACATTTTAAACGCTCCTTTTCTCTCATTTATCACCTATCTTGAAAAAGCCTCATGCAACAAATCACATTAATGACAACTATGTAGACACATACTGCACGCATTACATCATCGCGCCGCGCAACAATATGCCCCAATAGTAACTTCACCCGCCCGCGCCGCGCAATTGCCATTAAAGGCTAAATAAAACGCACAAGACACAAGACAATAAGGAATGAAAAAAAATAGCTACAAAAATAGTCTGGTGCAAGCATCTTTGCTATGGAGATATGGTTTTGTCATGCAAATAAATAAATGCGCGCGTCACTAAAGTCTGCCATAAACGTTCACAAAGCGATCTACGCAGCCGTGATTCTGGATGGAGATCCATAAGCAACACATTGGGAATATTAACAATAATAGGGTGGCCTATTGATCGCCTAATTTAGAGACAATTTAGTAAGTCTGAGTAAAAACAATACAATTGTGTAAGCGGTTAAGAAAATTGATTATTATTATTATTATTATTATTATTATTATTATTCCTTTCCTTATTTAAAAGATAAAAATCTGACTCTGTGCGCCATGCGGCTGCATTATTGTGACGCGCGTCCTGCTTGCTTTTATTGGCCTTTTGTGACTCGACCTCTTCAATGAGGGTTTCAATGTGTACTGTACCTTGTTTTAAAATCTTTATTTATATATTTTTTTTTATTTTTTTTTATTTTTTATTTTTAGGACCTATTGGTCACACGAAAATTCTAGTACAATATGGTGACTTTAGATTTCTTTCTTGCCTCTCATTGACCGTCCAAATTGTTTTGATTTGGTGTTCGCCGACACGGGCTGCTTATTAATACGCATGCTTTCCATTGCCAAATATGGGGTGGAATAGGCGGACTTGGGGCGGGGAACAGCGTGGAATCTGCTGCACACACCGGTTGGGATCATGTGGCATTTATAAAGGGAACTTGCGTGCAGATTTGCGTATGTGTGTATACGCATGGTTTTATAAATCTCATTTTTTTCTGCTTACGTGCGTTTTGAGTTTCGTTCGTACGTACATTTCTGCGCAGGTTTTCACGCACAGTTTTATAAATGAGGCCCCAGGACTGCAGGTGCATTTGATATGCGCGGTCACTCCAAACCGTCAGGTTTTGTTTCTCCGAGAGAGGAAAAAAAAGACGCATATAGTAGCACGGCTATAAACACATAATACATTCATATTTTATCATTTGAGCCATGCTTGCTTACTACTGAATTCACTTTGTCATGATCTGTACTGTCAGGCTGTGCTCTCAGGTTGTTGTTTTTTTTTACTTGCAGTAGCGATCTGACCAGTGGATGGGTCCCAGGAGACGCACACCTGCAGCCACTCCATAATTAGTGTGTGTGTGTATATAAGGCAGCTGAAGTAAGAGTCACTTGTCGGACTATTCGTTTTGCTCACCTCCTTAGCCCAACTGGAGTCTCGACTTCCTGATCTTGATCCTGTTCCTCGACCACGTTTAGCCTCGCCCGTTTTGATCTTGTTTCTGTATTCTTCTGTAAGTACTTTTATCTGTTGATTCCGGTCTTTCTTGCTGCCCTTTTTGTTCGGCGCAAGCACTTTGTTTGTGTAGATTACCGCGTTTTGACGTGCGCTTTTTGTTCTTCTCGTTCCTTGCATTTGCAAGCGATTTCAGTTGAACTTTGTTTATTGTGTGCTCTGTGTAACAATTAAATTTTTGGGTTCCTACTTGGTGTCTGCATTTTTGGGATCCGCTGCTTACACGTAACACTTACTGTTTTTCGTTCTTTTCAGCAAACAGCAACTGCTTTTCTGTTCTACCAAGAGCATGATGAGAAATTTTGCATCGTCAGTAAAAGAAATGCCCCAGGAGTTTTAATTAGTGACACTAAGTCTTTACAAAATCTCAAGTCTTGTGACGCGTGCTAGTGTGACGATAAGTGTCTTTTTCAAGTGTCAAAGTCTTCTGACTTACAAGTAACATTAAATGTCCAAAACTCCCTGTGACCTCACAGAACTGAACAAAAGCTCCTTTTAAGACAATTTACCAAGGTAGAAATGTACATTTCTTTATTACCTTCAACAACACAGTAACGTACAGTACAGGATAATTGCACAGTCTCACCAAGAGATATAGCAGCATTATGACTAAAGAGCCACATCTAAAGACAGTCAATAATAAACAAGAGTCTTGGCCATGTTAAAAAAAACGACAATATTCACTTTAGATACACTGAAAGTTTGTTAAATGCAGTTCAACACAACGCCATTTTTTAAAACGAAATCTAACTTGAAGAAAGATCAGTTTAAACCATTTTAATAGCCTGCCTTCATGATGAAATATCAAAACAAATTCCGACAGTCTTTCACTGCATCCCAGAATTGGCGTTAGAAGCATTGATTGTAGGTTTTGTATTAAAAAAAAAAAAAAAAAACGGAACGTTGCACTGGGGATGGAAAAAAAAACAGAAACAACTCACTGAGGAGTTGTTTGGGTGATTCCAGAATTGGAGGACATTTGATGTCCCACCCATCAAATTTTCAAAAATCCTATTAAATACCGGAACATGCAGTTTCTGAATAAAGTTTTAAATGTACAATAAAAATTTTTCCATACTCTTAAAATAAAAGTGCTGGCAAAAATGTTATACTAATAGAAATATGGCTGCATCTTTTAGTCGTTAATACAGTAATTTCATAAAATTAAAAAGATGTACTGTAAAAAGACAAATGAGCTATCTAATCTTTAAAATTTGTGAAATTCTTCATATTTTTAAAATTGTAAAATATAACTTGACCCCAGTCAAAAAGAACTTTAAATTAATTCAAAATTAATGCACTAATTTTGACACCCCTAATATATATATATATATATATATATATATGAAGTTTTCAATCATTTTTGTAATTTTCAACTTTTCAATCATTTTGAAGCCCAAAATCTCCTCCAATTCTGGAATGACCCATTTACTGCAATCTGAAGGTGATGGTTCTTACATAACTGTAATAAGACTAAAAACTTGGCATGCTTCCTGCCAAAGGTCATTCAACAAGCCAAAGTTGAATTGTGGAAGGGATTCTCATTGGAACATAAAAGTATGCTGTATTTGGAATGTCCATCAACAAAACCAGCCTTGATTTCACTATAACTTTGCAAAGGCATCATTTGTGTGTTCATGAAACAATAATTTTTAATCCCGATAGCTACAGTGCAACACACGATTCACATATTGTTTTGGCACTGCATTAGGCTGATTTCCAAACTTTAATATTGTCACACTGCATTTTGTCTTCCATTTAAAGTAGCAGAACGTTTTACTCTCATGAGAATAGACTCCCACCACATTCGTACAGTGTACTTGTACACATATATACACACATTGCTATTGTCATTTTTCATTTGAAAAATTTGTACAAACTATACACAATAGTACGAACAGTCGTTCTTTCACAAGAAGGGTGGACCAATCCTCAGCAGTTTTCACTGTTTAAGGTCAGTTGAAGCAAAGCTGAATTGATGGTGACTACCAGGGAAAAAAAAATATTGTCCAATCATGTTTATTTTGATATTCCCCAATCTTTGTGAAGTAACGGGGGAGAGGGGGGGAAAAAAAAAAAAAAAAAAAAAAAAGCTATGATGTGTCCACTACAGAGGACATTTTTTAAAAACTTAAATGCTCGGCTCAAATACAGATAAAAAATTTCTATACTTTGTGTTCTTAAGAGTCTTATAGAAAACATGTTAACATTTAAAGCCTAAATGTTCAATAAAAAGTTTTATACACTTACTTTTCCTCTTCCCTAAAAAGTGCTTGCACTGAGGGAAGCCATTTTTCTTTTATGATGCAATCAAAGGTAGCAAAGCCCCACCCCTACACATTTGGCCTCACTGGAAAGCTCTGAATGTCCTCTATAGAGCACAAAATGAGTTAATTCAATCATATGCACTGGGTGGGAAAGATTCAGCTTAAAAAAGGTCCACTACAGAGGACAAATTTGAATTGCTGGTAGTCAGGAGGATACGGTCTAATAATTCCACAGCAATCTAAACTAAATTAGCAACAGCATTACAGAATATACAATACACAAATGGCTTGGATCATGTGTGGAATTGTGATTTCCAGATACAAGGAACTGACCTGCACTGAGGATGGCTTTACATGACATTCAATAATGTTTTAATGTGCCCCTATATTTAACATTCCCTTTAACTTTGGCAAAACGTACCAACTACTATTGACTGATATAGTGGAAAGTTTGCATTTTGTTTCTAGTAGATGTCAAAGCAAATATATACTACATTAGAATATAATAGGGCTGGGCAATTAATCAAAATTAAATTGTGATTTTGGCTTAATCTTATAAACATAACCAAAGAAGATTTTTCAATCGGTTAATCGTCTAGTCATTTTAATTTTGCATTACAAAAGCATTTCCCCTGATTACTGTTTATTAACCAGTGATTGGTGTTTATTTTGTACTTTGTATTTATATAGCGATTAAAAAAAAAAAAAAAGTAGATTGATGTATTATATTAGCGGTTCACTCAATGTTTTCCAAAGTAAAAACATGTTTGCAAATGTCTTATTTTGATTAAGCACAGAAGATAATCAGTCTTCTTTCATCAAGGACTTCAGAAATCATTGAACAATTACTGTTGTATGCTGAATAGGGATATAACGATAAGCGCAATATCGTGATATCAAAACTGCCACAATATCGTCATCGTCATGTTCACAATATTTAAATGCAACACATCTATTAAAAAAGTCAGGTTGATTTCCATTTGTGCAGTTCTAGCACCCTCTCGTGGCTATTTTTTAGTACAATTTAATTTCATTAGGGATGTTCTGGCCCTTGTATGTTTTAAAATCTGCACTAATTGCCAGATGAAGGGGAATGTAATATGTCTGTGAAGCAAGTCAACATGTGGAGGAACTTCATGTATGCGTGCATTAACAACATAACATAATAATAACATAATAAAACATAATAACATAACATTGATGTTATGTACAAAAGCACAATATTGTGCTTTTTTTTGTATGAGCTAATAATTTTTTGTACAATATTGTGACCTTTTTTAAATATCGCCAACCTCCCTACAATTTCGGGATAATTATAGTATCGTATCGTGACATCCCTAATGCTGAAATCAGTAGATTGGATAACTTGAAATTAAAAAAGGGGTCTAAAAGATTACTCGATTACTAACATAGTTGTCGATTAATCTGATAATGATTACTTGTCGATTAATCGATTAATTTCGACAGATTTATTTGCAAGTTCTCGGCATTGTGTAGTCTACCCTGAATGCACCGTGTTGCTTGACAAAAATAATTACACTTTTTTTTTCCATATTTAAATAAACGTTTTGTTTTACCATCCGTGCTTATGCTAAAGTCAATGTAAAATCCCATTGACTCGCTAGTTGGTAATTAGCATCGACCACCGGGAGAGATATTGCTTCAAATAACCAATATTCACACACAAACGCTGTCGGAACATATACACACGGGTAACATAACAATACTCAAAGGCACATATACCACACTATATTTAAATAATAATAATAATAATAATAATAAAAATAAAATAATTTATTACTACTCCTACTTATCTGATTGTGTCTGCATGCATGCCCGGCATGACACTGTCCCTAAGAGGCCAACACCCATCCACAGGAACTGTCATTATTGATTTTAAACATTGCTATTATTTTAGTATTCTTATTTTACTTTGCTACCATTTTAATTTCTGGTGGTTCTTTCAATTTACATTTAAAGTTCAGATTTCAAGGATTCCAGGAATTACAACACATGTTTCCCCCTGATATGGCACAAAATGACATACCTGAGGTTCAAGGTTAGCTTATAAAAATAAAACAACAGAATAAGATAAAAATAATCACACAGAGTTAAGGTAGATGCTTAATCACAGTTTGAATGTGTACAAAGATACAAGTTATCAAAGGTGTGGATGTAGCGGTATGCAAATGCAAGAATTTCACATATTTTACAAGGTCATTTTTGTAAATCAAATAAAAAGACAAAACTTCAAAATAATCGTGTGCAAGATCAAGAATATTCAGCATGCAAGGATGAATGTGCATGCGACTATGAAGATAGTCTTGATTAGTTGAGTTTTTGTAAATGCTAAGTTTTGAAATAATTGTTTCATTAATCGTGATTATGTCAACTTAAAAAAAATATATTTTTTTAGATAATAGCCCAGCCCTATAATATTAGACTATTTGTATAGAAACCTAATAAAATATTTATTCAAATTCTAGATTGCTTTGTGTTTTGTTTTATGGGAACAATTCAACTTCAACATGATTAACTAATTCTCATAAGATGGATAAAATAATGGCAGTAACATCCCTGTTGTCCCAGAGACCAGAACATCAGTATTTGTTAGGAGGTGTAAAAAATAAAAAAAATAAAATAAAAAATAGGCGATTTGCTCAGATTCTGGCAATCCACATTATACTACTGGATTTTGGAACGTACCATCATTGTCTTGTCATCAGGCACAGAAATGTAGTGTGAACCTTGTGACTACAAAATTGGACAGTTTGTTTTGGACCATTTGGTCTTTGTAGTGATCAATAATTCAATTGAATGGGAAAATCTCTCTGAAAGTTTGGAACTCTTAGTTTCCCATATTTTACTCTACAGAATGACGCTATGGACGTTTACAGTAACTTCCCATTGCTAACTAGTGTCATAAACTACAGCAGGGGTGCCCAAGTCCGGTCCTCGAAACGCACCCGATTGAGATGATCAGGATCATTGTCAGGCTTCTACAAAGACTGCTGATGAGCTGATCATTTCATTCAGGTGAATTGGAGAGGGAGACATCTAAAACAGATTTAACAAATGAAGATGACTTTGTACTGTTATGTACAATTTCTGTTAGAGACACATCGCTGACAGACTCCACTGTTTGTGTTCCTCTGCAGAGTTGAATCCAATGGTAGTTACTCTGTGTTAGTGATACAATGCACACTATTAAAACTCTTTGACCACCAAAAATGTTTAATAACGATTAGTAAAATCACGATGTATGCCGCCATAAACGTTAAAGGGATCGTTCGGATTTTTTAACACGAATCTCAATTTCATCCTCACCTCCAGTGTGTGCGGTCAGCACTGACTTACCCCTGACAGCGTTCTGTGACACGAGTTCTGGTCCGGTGTTGGACGAGAGAAAAATAGTCCAGCAAGTTGTCTGGGGTCACCGAAATAAACCGTTTTTCTTCTAAAAACAATTTGTGTTCAAAAGAGTGATACATTTGCATCACAATACTCTTTTCTGAAAAAGTCAGACGCCATTACCGCCAGGCACTACTCTTCTGTTCGTTCGTATCACTGCGCGTCGCCCTGTAGACGGCTAATCGACGCACTGCAGCCAGCTAGCTGATTCTTCCGCCTTTGAAAAGACAAACAACTTCTAGCGGAAGGATCAGCTAGCTGGCTGCAGTGCGTCGATTAGCCGTCTACAGGGCGCCGCGCAGTGATACGAACGAACAGAAAAGTAGTGGCTGGCGGTAAGGCGTCTGACTTTTTTCAGAAAAGGAGTATTGTAATGGAAATGTATCACGCTTTTGAATACAAATAGTTTTTAGAAGAAAAACGCTTTATTTCCAAGACCCCAGCCAGCTTGCTGGACTATTTTCCTCTCGTCCAACACTGGACCAGAACTCGTGTCACAGAACGCTGTCAGGGGTAAGTCAGTGCTGATTGCACACACTGGAGGTGAGGATGAAATTGAGATTCATGTTAAAAAATCCGAACGATCCCTTTAAATGACGTCAGAGGTGGCAAAACCAAGTCCAAGAAAGTAAAAACCCTGCCGCAATTTTGCTTTAGCCCTTGTGCTAGCTCGCGAGCTACCTATCTCCCCGGGTGCTCTATTAGCTGCTAGGGAGCTAGCTAGCTAGCACAAGGGCTAAAGCAAAACTGCGGCAGGGTTTTTACTTTTTGGACCTGGTTTTGCCATCTCTGAATGACGTCAACTACGTTTTTTTGTTGTTGTTTTTTTTTTTTTTTTTAATCAGTGGGCAGCGCAACGTCTAAGTGCAGCGCTGCCTGGTCAACGGGTTGTGGAATCAAAAACTCCCACAAACAATGGCCAGAAGATGGCAGCATTGTATTTCTTTTGTATGGAATTATAATGAAACGTGAAGGAAGCTGATGAAATCGAACGTTTTCAAGGATGTCACTAAACAAAAAATATTGGTGTCATTGTTGTGGAGAAAATTTTTTCACAAAAAGCTTGTTTTCACCTTTTCAATTTTCGGTCAGTGTCACTCAAATGACATTTTCAAATGGTGATTACTAAAGAACGGGATAAGGTAAAAACACTTTTTTTTTCTAATAAAAGAATGGAATGCGATTTTTCATGTGGTATGCACCTTTTATATCTAGCACACAATATTCAGTTTGCCTTGAAAGATGAGTTAAAATGCTCGAAATCGGCTGGCTTTTTTTTTTTTGATAAGGCGTGGCAGTAAAAGAGTTAACATGTAGCAGCTGTAGTCACCCTTGTGGCATAACAATCCAGATCAAGATTTACTGTCTAAACCAGGGGTGTCAAATTCATTTGAACTCAGGGGCAACTAAATTTGATCTCAAGTGGGCCCGGACCAGTATGTCCGTGGACTAATAAACAAATAACAGCTCAAAATATTTTGGTGCATCAATCCTGAGTAACAGTCCAATTACAGAATGTCATTTCAGTGGTTGTCCAGTGGACAAAATTGGCAACAACAGTTAATTTTCATGGAAAAACTGCTGTTTGTGTTCTATCCTCACTGGCCAAATTTGACTCCCCGATGAGCCAATGCCGGCCCACAGGTTGCATGTTTGACACCCCTGGTGTGGTACAGTGGCGAGCTGGGTTGAAGTGTGGCATTTGGTGTAAATGCGGCTCAAATAACAGACTTGATTGAAGTGAAGCGCAGCGAAATTCTCCCTTACACCACAGTCCGATGCCCTTCGCAAACATAAACAGCGCTCGGTTGTATACGCCTTTTTGTGTTGCCTGGAAGCTGAGGAAGAAACTTGAAGTACTTTGGTATCAGATCAAGACAAGCGTCACGAAATTTTTTGATGCGCCAGTAGTAAATGATCGGGTTGAGGGCTGACTTTAAGTAGCACAACCACAGCACCCACGCGCTGACTTGAAAAAAACTGTCTTTGCGGTAGAAGTCCTCATCGAACGTCGACACGAGACTGTAGGCGGCGAAGGGTGCCCAGCACACTGTAAACACAGAGAAGAGGATGAGGATGGTGGCGAAGGCACGCGTCTTAAAACTCATGTTCGTCTGAAAGGGCTTCTGGAGGCTCAGCAAACCCAGTTTGCTGGCTTGGCTCAGGCACATGCCGTCCGGGTGGCTGTGGATGCGGAACGTGTTGTGGCGGATGGTGTTCAGAATCCCCATGAACGCGTACAACATGACCATGAAGGGTATAAAGAAGAAGACTAGCATTAATATCAACACATAAGCATGGTATTCCGGTTCAGAGCTATAGCCAAAAACACACTGAGGGGCCCTGGGGGGAATCTGTAGGCGAGGGGAACCAATAGCGAGAGGAAAGGAGAAAAAAAAAGCAAGTCCCCATGTGACCAGTATGAGCACTTTAGCCCTCCGTGGACTCAGCTTATCTTGCTTCTGGACAATAATAAGAAAGCGGTCGATGCTTATTATAAGCAAAACAGCCACTCCCTCCATTACAAAGAACCAAAACAGCATGGCTGAAACCCGACAGAAAACCTCCCCGAAAATCCAGTTAGTGGTCATGACAGTAACTAGTGTGAACGGCATGTTGAGAATGGCGAGCATCATGTCCGCAAATGCAAGGCTCGCTAAGAGGAGGTTAATAGCCGAGCGCATAGCCGACCTCTGGTAGACCATCAGGCACACCACCATGTTGCCCAACAGAGCAAACAGCAAAACGCCGACCATAACAAAACAGAAGAACACCCGCAGTGGCAGACTAATGCCGTTAAGGCTCTCTGGGATCACGGCAGTTGGTTTCGGATTTGGAGGCACCTGGGAGCCGAGGGAATTGTTCGCCATGAGGACGTTCTCTCTCAGAGTTGTGGAAAGCTTCAGGTGGCCCATAATGAGGCAGCAGAGACTGGTGTCCTTTTCCCTTGCCGGTGGAGGAGGCGGAACAGAGGAGTGAACCTTTCCTCAAGGGGATCAGGCATCATCAATGGTGAGCACATGACGCGATAGAGGCGAGTGGTTCCAGCTCAAGACAACTTTGTGCAGTCTTCATTGTTGTCAACCTACACAGAAATGCAGAGTTCTTAGGTGCATAACAAAAAACAATTGAAGTCATTAAATTGGTTTTGATTAATAGATGTGTCAAACTGAATCGTTCCACTTTAAAATGTCAAATCCAATAAAACAGGTGGAATTGAGGGTCTTGCTCCAGTGAAAATGGATGGTTAATGAGTTAATAGTGGATAAATGAACACTGAAAAATCAAAACATTCTACAAACTAAATTTTCCAGCAAGTAACTCAAGCTTTGGCACAAAAATTATTTTATTTTGGTACTGACTCATTTGATAAATTCCACAAATAATTAATTGCACTCGTTTTGGAAATGTGCCCCAAAAAAACTCAATTTCATTGGAGCATAGACCCATATGGGATGCCTGATGAATGAATAAATACAGTTAAACAATCGACTTTTTGGGGGGAGGGGGGAATATTTTCTATACAGACAATCAATACAATTTTAATTTGGAGATTACGTTTTCAAATTTTTATTTTCCCCCCCCAATGGGGGGTTTATGAAAATAAGGCTTATGTCTTATAAGGCGTAGTCTAGGTTTGTCCCTTATATGTATATAAAAACGAATTACATGCAAATCAAGTTTTGTAACTTTTTCTGTGTAAGATTTAAGACGTGGCGCTTCAGTGGACGAGATCTTGATGTTTTTTGCGGGTCAAATCTACGTGTAGCTTAATTCGAGACTCTGGGAAACAATTACGTATGTACATGTTCTATGCAAATTAATTAAATTAATTCGACTGACCCGATTTATTCTCCCATGTCGAAGCCAAGGAGGAAACAGGCAACGCGTCGAGGTTCAGCAGCACATCTTCAGCAACTCCCAGGTAAGCAGATGTTATGCGAACAGGCAAAATGACGATCCATACCTAAACTTAAAGTCACGAGCTTTGCAGAGACTTTACTGAACATGTCTCAGAGCCATGTGAAAGCTTTTTTAAGGCCTCTGTTACTGCCATTGTCCATCCTCATCACAGGATGCTTCCCAGTCCCCACTGACATAATGTGACGTCTTCTTGTTCTTCTTCAAAACATGTACAATGCTTCTCTGTCGCCCTCTTCCGTCTTAAATCAATGTACGATACAGTAATTATAATTACGTATTTTGACATTAACCATGAACTACTCCTATGGAGCTACTGAAGAATAGGATAAGTGTGTCTTTCACGTTTACATTACTTTTTTTTTTTAATTATTATTTACATAAATGAGTCGTTCTAATATTTAGGCAGTATCGCTTTTACCTCCTTCTGGTTCCTGTGATCCACTTCTCTTCTACTTATAATTCAAGTCTACAAGCAGTTCTTAAACTGTTTATAACAATTTTATTCTAAGGATGACAAGTAAACAATTTGTAGTTTAGTGTACTGAATTATTTTGTTAAAAAGTCGAGTTGAGGATTTTCAAACCATGAAGAGGTGGGTGCCAGAAAATGTGAATATCAATGGCAAAAAAAAAAATACAAATAACTTATATTAGTTCACAACACACAAAGTTAAATATTTTAAAGCATTCATTTGTTTCCATTTCAATGATTTCGGAAGAAAGACATACAGGACTGTCTCAGAAAATTAGAATAATGTGATAAAGTCCATTATTTTCTGTAATTCAATTAAATAAGCAAATATGCCATACATTCTGAATTCATTACAAATATTGCAAGCCTTGTTTTAATATAGCTGATTATGGCATTTTCTTTTACTTGGTTTGAGGAAATATATTTTGAGATATTTTCAAAGAAAATGCCATAATCAGCAATATTCAAACAATAAAAGGCTTGCAATATTTCAGTTGATTTGTAATGAATCCAGAATGTATGTCATTTTTGCTTATTTAATTTCAATATATATCTCCAGTTAATTTTCGTTTTTTAAAAGCACTGCTTTTATTTAGTAATTTTCAATGTTAGTTATTCTGTTAGTTTTCGTAAACTATAATAACATTGGTGGAACAGGTTCATTCAATATCCATTTATTTTATTGGTGAAAAATTGCTTCAGGTTTTTTTTTTTTTTTTTTTTAAACATTTGGTGTCTCGAGCAGGTTTCACTTTAAGCAGCTACAGAAAAATAGCAGTAATGGCTGACAGAAAAAAGATATTATTCAAATAAATATTGAGTTCAAAACTTGTCCCAAATCCATATCCTGTATTTTGTCATTCATCATGCATTCCTATGAAGCCTTCACTTGTTTAACATTTGCATTCTTGGGTGGGATAATCTGAATTTGAAAGGGGATGAAAAACTCCAGCAAAGAATTTGTTTCTTTCAAGTTCAGAGAATATTCTTCTGAGATCCTTTGAGATGTCCATTTTTGAGGCTGATTCTGGTGGCTGCTGAGAGCCTTGAGAGCCTCGGTGATGGTCAGTTTGCCATGAGGAATGTTTTGGAGATTTGCAAGGCCATGTGAGTCACCCGGAAGCATGACCTTCATTGGACGGGTCTTCACTTCGTCCACACAAACCTCCTTGAGTGGCTGTGTAAAAAGAGATAAAGTTTGAATACAATTTCGTAAAATGAAATAAGTAAGATCACTAAAAAAAAGGTTCAACATCAGCATTTGAGGAAAAAAAAACAAAAAAACATTCACAGCAGCAGTGGCTGTCAGAGCAGCCAACTCGAGCCTCCAGAAGGGGTCTTTGAAAAGCACTACGTCAGAAAACCATGATTGATTGTCAACAAAATATATACACATCTCTACCATGCCCAAAACACACACTGAAAATATTAGAACCAAAGTCGCAATATTTTTTTAATTTTATTGAAGGGAGCCGGCTCCAAAAGGTTGTCTATATGTCGTCTATAAATTCCAAAATATTGGGGCGATCGTTCTATTTTCAGAATATGAAGTGAGCATGCATATTCATTAGGGGTGTAAAGCGCAATATCGTGATATTGCGATATTAAAATTGCCACAATATCGTCGTCGTCATGTTCACAATATTTAAATGCAACATAGCAGGTTAAAAAAAAGTCAGGTTGATTTGGATTTGTGCACCCTCTAGTGGCTAATTTTTTTTAGTGCAATTTAATTTTCATTAGGGATGTTTTGGCCCTTCTGTTTAAAATCTACATTGTCAGATGACGGTGAACGGAATATGCCCGTGAAGCAAGTCAACATAACATAATAATAATAACATAATAATTTAACAAAAACGTAATAACATTGCTGTTATGTATAAAAGCACAATATTGTGCTTTTTTTTCTAGTAGGAGTCCTTTTTTTTTTTTTTTTACAGTTTTGTGACATTTCTTTTTTTAAATATCGGCAACCTTCCCACAATATCGTGATAATTATCGTATCGTGAGATTCATATCGTGATAATATCGTATCGTGACGTTTTGGATATTGTTACATCCCTAATATTCATATCACATTATTAGAGGAGGTAGATGACGAGGCGACACTTAAAACTTAATTAAAATCAAAAGCAGTGTGACTTTCAAATATTTTATAAGTAATCGTTTGCGTTGAGTTTGAGCAGAGATGGATCGCTCACAACCTTCGGGTGAGGCTCAGACTGGCTGGATTTGCCAACCACTAGCTGTAAATGTGTTGTTTAGCCACTAGGGGGCAGCTCCGACACATTAACAGTAAGTCACACAGAGCATCTATGCATCTTGACGGCAGTGGAACAATTTGAATGATGGAAAAAAGATTAAATGCTTGGAGGAATTGGGCAATGCTTTGGCAGTTAACATGGCATAAGGTATAGATTGCTACATACAGTGCCTTGAAAAAGTATTCAAAGTATCTAACATTTCTACTGTCTGTATTTTGCCACCTGACAACCACAAACTTTAAATGTTGTGAGATATTATGTGATCCACCAACACAAAGTAGCACACACTTGAACTTTCGCAAAAGGCGAGCCCCCCCTCAGTTGACACATCCGACATCTTTCTGGAAACTTACAATGGAAATGAACATCAGTGGGTGTTTTTGGAGCAATACAGATCTAAACAGAAGGGTCTACAACAGGGGTGTCCAAACTTTTTCATTTGAGGGCCACATAGAGAAACTGAAGTGCACTTAAATTTGTTGTTATTTGATGTTGTATAAAGAGGACTTCTGTCTGACTGCTGCTGGTGCTGCCGCCGTTGCCAGTGCCGCCGTTGCTACCGTCGCCACTGCTGGAGCTGCCGTCGCCGCTGCTGCCGCTGCCGCTGCCGTCGCCGCTGCCGTCACCGCTGCTGCCGTTGCCGCTGCGCCTGCTCGCTAGGCCTGTTCGCCGGGCCTGCTCGGCCTGGTTTGGCTCCATCGTTGCTGGTTCAGCCGTCGCTGCTGCACGCCGGGCCTGTCTGGTTGGCTCCACCGTTGCTCGCCGGGCCTGTCTGGTTGGCTCCACCGTTGCTCGCCGGGCCTGTCTGGTTGGCTCCACCGTTGCTCGCCGGGCCTGTCTGGTTGGCTCCACCGTTGCTCGCCGGGCCTGTCTGGTTGGCTCCACCGTTGCTCGCCGGGCCTGTCTGGTTGGCTCCACCGTTGCTCGCCGGGCCTGTCTGGTTGGCTCCACCGTTGCTCGCCGGGCCTGTCTGGTTGGCTCCACCGTTGCTCGCCGGGCCTGTCTGGTTGGCTCCACCGTTGCTCGCCGGGCCTGTCTGGTTGGCTCCACCGTTGCTCGCCGGGCCTGTCTGGTTGGCTCCACCGTTGCTCGCCGGGCCTGTCTGGTTGGCTCCACCGTTGCTCGCCGGGCCTGTCTGGTTGGCTCCACCGTTGCTCGCCGGGCCTGTCTGGTTGGCTCCACCGTTGCTCGCCGGGCCTGTCTGGTTGGCTCCACCGTTGCTCGCCGGGCCTGTCTGGTTGGCTCCACCGTTGCTCGCCGGGCCTGTCTGGTTGGCTCCACCGTTGCTCGCCGGGCCTGTCTGGTTGGCTCCACCGTTGCTCGCCGGGCCTGTCTGTTTGGCTCCACCGTTGCTCGCCGGGCCTGTCTGGTTGGCTCCACCGTTGCTCGCCGGGCCTGCCTGGTTTGGCTCCATTGCGGCCACTCTGCGGGTCTGTGTCGCCGGTGCTGCCGTCGCCGCTGCTCGCCGGGGCTGCTAGCCGGGCCTGCCTGGTTGGCTCCATCGTTGCTGGCTCAGTCGTTGTCACTGCTCGCCGGGCCTGCCTGGTTGGCTCCACCGTTGTTGCGGCTCTGCGGGCCTGTACTGCTGGGTCCGCCGTCGCCGCGGCTGGCCGAGACTGTCTGTCTGGCTCTGCCATCACCGCTGCTCGACAGGCCTACATCGCCGATTTCGCATCATGCCACCAAAACAAAGACCAGACTCAAAACCGGAGGATGACTATCTAACACTCACACAGGTAAACACACTACTTCAACAACAAAATGAACTATTTAATACATTACTAAGTCAGCAGCAGGAACAATTTAAAGGTTTTGTTAAAATAATATTGGACTCAAATAATGCAAGGCTTGACAACATCACCCGGGAAATACAAGAAATAAAGGGAAGTCTACAATATACACAAAAGGAAGTGGATGAGCTCAAAATTACTCAAATTCAAAACACGGAAAACAGTAAAACTACGCAAACAGAAATCTATAAGATACGTGACAGTTTACACATTCTAAATGAAAAAATTGAATACCTGGAAGGACAGTCAAAGAGAAATAATTTGATTATAGAAGAAATAGAAGAAACACCGGGAGAAACATGGACAGACACCGAAGCGAAAGTGATAAAGATGTTTAAAGAGAAGCTACAGTTGAAGGAGACGATAGAATTGGAGCAGGTACATCGCAAAGGCAAACCTGAAATTGGGAGGAATAGACCAAGGTCAATAGCAGTTACAGTTGAAAAACACAAAGACAAAACAAAAATTCTTCAAAAAGCAAAAAATCTTAAGGGTACAAATATATACATTAACGAGGACTTTACTGACACTGTTAGGAAAAAACGGAAAGAACTCATACCAAAAATGAAAGAAGCACGAGAAAGAGGAAAGATTGCCTACATAAGATATGACAAACTGATAATTCACCCTCGAACAAGCACATCAAGACATCATGACCAACGCAACTCACTAATAAACTGAAAGAATATACAGTATGCTGGGTACAGTATACTTGATTAAGATCTACAAAATGCCAAAATGGCAAATTTGCACACAAAGGGAAATAACCTTAAAATATTTGATTATACGGAACATAAGATATCTGATCTAGAAAATACCCTTGACCCAGATACATTTTTTTGTAGCAACAATTATGATATTGTTTGTGAGTATTATACAAATGAACAATTAAATGTAAATATAGATAAAGATTGTTATGCACTCTCAATTATACATTTTAATAGCGGAAGTCTCCATAAAAATGTTGCAGAAATTAAAGAATGCTTGCGTAAAATTAACAAATTCCATGTAATAGCCATATCATAGACATGGCTTGAAAATGAGATAAATGATATTGAGATGGAAGGATATGAACTGTTTACAATGAATAGGGAAAACAGAAGGGGAGGAGGGATTGCAATTTATGTCGATAAGGTTTTTAAATGTAGTAAAGTTGAACATCTGACAACCACCATGGATAACGTAATGGAATGTGTGACAATTGAAGTACATATAAAAAATGTACCAAATGTAATTATAAGTTGTATATATAGGACACCTGGGTCATGTCTTGACACATTTAACGATAAACTAGTAGAAATTCTTAGTTATACAAATGATAAAAAAATGTGAATAATGTGTGGTGATTTTAACATTGACTTGTTAAATCCTAATGGACACCAGAAAAAAACTGACTTTATAAATATGATGTATAGTAACAGTCCCTGTTATTACGAAACCAAGTAGAATAACAATTGATACAGCTACTCTAATAGATAATATATTTATAAATAAAATAGATTTTAAAATAGAAAGTGGACTCCTTATTAATGATATAAGTGATCATCTCCCGGTCTTTGCAGATCTCCATGATTATTTTGATAAAAAAATGATGAAGCCGTCAACTTACACAATTGAAAAAAGATTAACAACACCTAGGTCCATGGCTGCCTTTAAGCTGGACCTAGAAAAGCATAACTGGTCTGAGGTCTATTTAAAAAACGATCCTAACACTGCATATAGTGAATTCCAGTCAACAATTAACTTTTTATACAATAAACACTGTCCAATAGTTCAAATTAAAAGGAAGTATAAATGTCCAAATAAGGTATGGATGACAAAGGGGATAGAAAATGCATGTAAAAAGAAAAATATTTTATATAAAAGATTTCTTAAAACAAGAACTATGGAAGCTGAAACAAAGTATAAGACCTATGAAAATAAATTATTAAATATTATACGTATAAGGAAGAAAGATCATTACCAGGCATTATTAGAGCAGAATAAAAACAATATGCAAGAAATATGGAAAATACTAAATGATGTAATTAAAAATAGATCTAAAAAAATAAATTATCCAGAGTACTTTATAAAAGATAAAGACATTGTAATCGATAAAATTTCAGACATAGTCAATAACTTCAATTAATATTTAGTTGATGTGGGTAGCGATTTGGCAAATGAAATCCCAGAGACAAGAAATAAACATGAAATAGATAAGTATGTTGTAAATAATTCATCCACTATGTTCCTTAATGGTGTTAATGATATAGAAGTATTAAATGTTGTAAAAACATTAAAAAATAAAGAGTCTACCGACTATTTTAATATTGATATGACACTAGTAAAAAGTATTATAGAATATGTTGTAAAACCTCTTACATATATTTGTAATTTATCTTTCCAAACTGGTATATTTCCATCAAAAATGAAAATAGCAAAAGTCATTCCTATTTACAAAAGTGGTGATAGACATATTTAGTAATTATAGACCAATATCATTGTTGCCACAGGTCTCAAAAATTCTAGAAAAATTATTTGTATACAGACTGGGTAATTTTATTGAGAAACATAAGCTTTTGAGTGAAAATCAGTACGGGTTTAGAGAAAAACGGACCACCTCAATGGCAGTCATGGAACTTGTAGAGGCAATAGCTACCAACATAGACAATAACAAATTTACTGTTGGGATATTTATGGATCTAAAGAAAGCATTTGACACGATAGACCATTCTATATTAATGAATAAATTAGTGAAATATGGTATAAGAGGCTTAGCATATAAATGGATAAAAAGTTATTTGGATGATAGATATCAGTATGTGCAGTTTAATAATACAAATTCAAAACAATTGAAGATTACTCATGGAGTTCCTCAGGGGTCTGTGCTGGGCCCTATATTATTTATATTGTATATGAATGATATCTGTTGTGTCTCGAAAATACTCAAGAGTGTCTTGTTTGCGGATGATACAACTCTCTACTGTTCTGGAGACAACTTGAAGCAGCTTCTGACTACTGTGGAGTATGAATTAAATACAATAAAAAATTGGTTTGATATGAATAAATTATTAAATTTAAATAAAACCAAGTTCATAGTTTTCGGTACTAGAGCAATCACTCATCAAGTTAAAAATTATGGTGAATTTAATTGAAATAGAAAGGGTGTATGAAAATAAATTCCTTGGAGTAGTTATTGATGGGCGGCACGGTAGTCGAGTTGTTAGCACGTCCGCTTCCCAGTTCTGAGGTCTCCGGTTCGAGTCCAGGCTCGGACCTTCCTGGGTGGAGTTTGCATGTTCTCCCCGTGCCCGCGTGGGTCTTCTCCGGGTACTCCGGTCTCCTCCCACATTCCAAAGACATGCATGGCAGGTTAATTGGGCGCTCCGAATTGTCCCTAGGTGTGCGTGTGAGTGTGGATGGTTGTTCGTCTCTGTGTGCCCTGCGATTGGTTGGCAACCAGTCCAGGGTGTCCCCCGCCTACTGCCCAGAGCCAGCTGAGATAGGCGTCAGCAGCCCCCGCGACCCTTGTGAGGAATAAGCGGTCAAGAAAATGGATGGATGGATGGATAGTTATTGACAAATTATGTTGGAAACCACACATAGAAAATGTCAAAAATCATAGGGATACTCTATAAAACCAAGGAGGTCCTGAACATGAATTCACTATATACATTATATAATACATTATTATTACCATATTTGACCTATTGTGTGGAAATTTGGGGAAATACATATAAAACAAATACCGACGCTGTTTTTTTTTGTTTTTTTTTAACTTACATTTTATTGAGTTATTTTTTTACAACAATAGAGCATTTTGTACAACATTCCTTAAAAGAGAAACAATATACATGTATATGAAAAGAAAATACAATAATTAGGACATAAACAGTGTCATCTATATACTTAGCATTCCTACACAGCCAACAATAGTCACTACAGTCACTACAATCAACGAGTAGTACATCCACAAGCACCCTTCCCAGCGAGTATTGCTAGTTGGACCTCAGTATCAAATCTTCCACCTGGCACCATCTTTTTCTAAAAATATGCATTTGAATTCGTAATAGGTAGGTTATCTTTTCCATGTGATAGATTTCTCTCAATTTTTGAATCAAAAAATTAAAGGAGGGAGGTTCAGTTTGCAGCCAAGAGCTTGTAATACATTTCAGAGCTGCTGTGAAAAGAATGTTTAAAAGATATGTTGCAGCCTGTCCCTCCACCCCAGGTGGAGTGGTACCAAGTACAGCCACCATTAAGTCCCTTGGTATTGTGACTTGAAAAATCTGGTTTATGGCCCTGTACACTTCATCCCAGAAACACTTTAGTTTGGAGCAAGACCAGAAAATGTGTGTGTGATTAGGCACCTCAGTGCCACAATTCCTCCAACACAGACTTGGGACATTAGGGGTCATCTTAGCAACAATGTCTGGGGTCCTGAAGTATCTACAACATATCTTCCATTTAAATTCTCTCCATGTGTTGGAGTTAGTGGTCCGGTGCGCCAACATACATACCTCTCTCCACTTTTCATCAGATATAATCCGACCCGCCTCCACCTCCCATCTTTGTTTTGCAGAAATGGGCTGATCATGAGCCAATAATACAAATATTTTATAAAGATTTGTAATAACTTTTTTGTGCTCTTGCCGTTTTTGACATTCAATTAAGAACATTTCAATCGGTGATGGGTCCATTATTTTTCCCCATTCTTTATGAGATGTCAAAAAAGACCGTATTTGTAAATACCTAAAAAAATCACTTCTTTGGAGCTGTGAATTTCTCCCCAATTGTTCGAACGACAATAAACCATTTTTATCCATCAAGTGATGAACGTAGACAAGACCCTGATCAGCCCATTTCCGAAAGCCCACATCTAAACTATTTGGAGTGAAGGATTTCAAGTGTGCAATACTAGACAGAGCAGAGAGGTGAGTTGGCATCTTAAAGGCAAGTCTGACTCTCTTCCATATGTCAAGTGTGTTTTTAGTCCACCTTCCCAAACCGAAAACCGAAATGTCAACAAATGGCAAAGCTTGCAGAGGCACAGAGCACATTGTTTGTTCAATGCTTAACCATCTCGTATGAACATCACTTTGCAACCATGATATCAAAGGTTTCAATTGTGCTGCCCAGAAATAATATTTCAAATTGGGTAAATTAAGTCCACCCTCTACCCCAACTCTTTGAAGTGTTTTATATTTTATCCGGGGGCGCTTCCCCTGCCATATAAATTTTGAAAAAAATTTATCCACTTCTTCAAATGTAGTCCTAGGTACTTTTAAAGGCAACATTTGGAATAGGAATAAAAACCTTGGTAAAACATTCATACGAATGGATTCTATGCGTCCAATGAGTGAGAGAGGCAGTGCTGACCAACGATCTAAATCGTTTTTTATAGTAGTAATTATTCTGCCATAATTTGCATTATACAAATTGTCTAATGAGATGGGAATAGAAATTCCCAAATACTGATTCCCTCTTTTGGCCAACGAAACCCGCTTTGCCGTTTTAGCTCCAGAGGGATATCACCCAGAACATCCATGGCTTCTGTCTTGTCTACATTAATTTTGTACCCAGAGTAGTACCCATATAATGATAACTTCTTCATTAGACATGGAATTGTAGTGGACGGCTCAGTCAAATACATAAGGACGTCGTCGGCGTACAGAGATATTTTATGTTTTTCATTGCCAATCAACACTCCTTTTATATCATCGTCATCTCTAATGAGTTGCGCTAACGGTTCAATGCTGATAGCAAAGAGCAAGGGTGAGAGCGGACAACCCTGCCGGCATCCACGCTCCAAATTAAACCTCGCAGACCGGAACCCGTTCACCCTGACAGCTGCTTGAGGGGAAGAATATACTGTTTCAATCCAATCAATAAACTTCGGGCCAAATTTGAATTTTCTTAATGTATGAATTAAATATTTCCATGAAACTCGGTCAAGCCTTTTGTGCATCTAATGACAGGACTGCAGTCCTGGTCTTACTCTGTTTTTGATATGATATTATATTAAGTAAGCGCCTTAAGTTGTTTCCATAGTGTCTCCCAGTGATAAAACCAGTTTGGTCTGGATGAATGATATTCGTTATTTTGTTTAGACGTTGCGCCAGTATAGCTGTCAAAATACGTACATCCCCATTTAACATAGATAAAGGCCTGTACGAGCCACAATTAGTAGGATCTTTGCCATCCTTATGTAATACTACTATTGTTGCTTCTGACCAGGATGAAGCCATTGTTTTGGTTTGTAATGAGTAATGGTAGGCATTTAAGAGGAGGGGGGTTACTTCTTCCTGAAAACACTTATAGAACTCATTTATTATTCCGCCTGGTCTGGGGCATTTGTTATTTTTAAACGATGAGATAATCTGTTTAATTTCCCAATCACGAATTGGTTCATCTAGGCCTGTAGAAGCAGATTCAGGCAGCGCGGTTAGATTAATACTCTGTAGAAATTGTGCTATTTCAGAATCATCAGTACAGGTATCGGTATCTTGATAAAGGAGTTTATAAAAATTTGCGAAGGCTTCAGCTATCTCTTTGGGCTTGACTACAAATTTGCTTCCCACTTTTATTTTATGCACAATATTAGAGGATTGTTGTTTTCGTAATTTAAAAGCCAAAAGTCTGCTCGCTCTATTTCCATATTCATAATACTGGTGCTTAGCAAATCGTAAATTCCCCTCTATTTTTTCTGACAATAGCCCTTGAAGTTCCTCACGAGCTTTACTAAGATCTGCTAGGTTAGGTAACGTCCCTTGTTTGTGTTTATGCTCCAGTTCACGGATTTTGTCCTCCAATTCCAACTGCTTAGCAAGCTTGCGTCGCTTTCTTGCTGTAGCGTAAGAAATGATACTCCCTCTTAAATACGCTTTAGCACAATCCCACAATACAATAGGAGATATGCCTGGAGTATTGTTTGTATCCAAATAGTTCTTAAACTCAGTTTTAATAAAGTCGACAAATTCTCTGTCGTTAAGGAGAGATGCATTTAATCTCCATTGCTTTGGGGTTGGTGTCAAGCCCAGATCCCACTGGAGAATAACTGGAGCGTGGTCTGAAATTGTGATGGGCATGATATTTATGTCTTCAACCCTATGCAGTTCAGCTTTAGGAGTAAAAAAAATAGTCAATTCTCGTATAGGTTGCATGTCTGTTAAAATAAAATGTAAAGTCTCTCCCTTTCGGGAATTTGGATCTCCATACGTCTACAATACCCGCCTCTGCAGACAAATATTTGAGAATTTTTCCCATTTTTGGTAATGCGGTTTGAGATGCAGACTGTCTATCTTGTTGAGACATTACGCAGTTGAAATCTCCACCCATGAGTAAAAGGCCAGAGCTATACTCCGCAATCCTATTAAATAATAACTTCACAAAGCCTGGTTGATCCTCATTTGGGGCATAGACATTAACAAGAGAAACTGCAATGCCATCGAGGAGCCCATTGACCAGTATAAACCTGCCTTCTTCATCTCGATGTACTAATGTTTCAGCAAAATTAATTTGTCTGTGTATTAATATTGCCACCCCTCTTCTTTTCCCAGAGCAGTGAGATGAATAATACACCTTATCAGCCCAGGATTTCCTCAGTTTCTGGTGCTCATCATCTGATAAATGTGTTTCTTGCAATAAGGCAATTTGGCATTTGAGGTGTTTAAGCTGTGATAATATTTTCTTTTTTTTTTGATCGGGCTATTCAACCCTCTCACATTATAACTTATAATTGTCAGAGGACTCATGACATAAAACAGTTAGTTGTTGTACAAATAAGGCAATTTGAGGATTGTATTGGGGGAGAGGCGAGTGAAGAGAGGCATAGTAGTGACCACATATGTAATGACATAGCTGTGCGCAGGAATGTTTGATCAAAATAAAAAACTTTTACCTTTATAGAAGTAACACCATAACATGTAAAAAATAATAGCTCTATTGTTCTCCTAAATGTAACTAGATCTCCGGGGAACAGGAAGATCAGAATGCAAAAGAAAACAACACTAATAACAAAAAAACTAACATATGAAACGCAAAAGTGTGGGATAACGTCCCTAGCCACTGTATTTAAGCAGCAAAAAAACACCGTCTAACACGATGTGCTCTATCCACTCCAAAAGAGAGGAGCAAAAACCAAATTGTGAATTAACCAACCAAAACAACATTGGAGCTCTGGCTCCTGCAGATCACATATGGAATAAGAGAGAAAAAAAACCCGACAAGTATTCAATTTTAGTCTACTAAACAAAAGTACAAATGATACATTATTAACAATTAACAATTCCAGGTAAGGGAAAAAAATTGCCAGTACCTTATGTAAATGATAGACCAAATTGTGCAAGCAACAATATAATATGTCACCGTTCCTATCAGCAGAGACTGGCGACAACTTCGAGCACACAGTACCTTAAGGTTACCCCTCAGGCACGGAAAGGATAGTAGACTGGATGTAAGTCATGGCCTTGGCGGGGTCTTGAAACTCCAGGCTTTCATTCTTGAAGGTGATACGGAACCTTGCTGGATAGAACAATCCGAAACGCACATCACGACGCCCCCGCAAAGCTTTCCGTGCATCTGTGAATGCGGCTCGGGCTTTCGCAACTCCCGTGGTGTAGTCCGGGAAAAAGCTGATCCTTTTTCCGTTGTACGTCAGCGGGGCTTTCTCCCTGGCTCTTCTCAAGATGTCCGCAGCATCCCCGTCGTAATGCATCTTGGCAACAATCACTCGGGGCCTGTCGTCACCTGGCTTCTTGGGTGCAAGTGTACGGTGCGAGCGATCAACTTTGACATCCCTGTCCAGCTGTAGAACGTGTTTAATAATTTTAGACACCTCCTTTGGACTACTGGAGTTCGGATATTCATCGATGCCCACAATGCGAATGTTTCCACGCCTCATCCTTCCTTCCAGATCTTCACACTTCTCCCGAAGTGATTTTACGTCGTTCTGGAGCCCTTTTACCGTGGCTTTCAATTCGGTTACATCATCAGACCATGCAGACATATCATCCTTCACTTCCTGGACGTCGGTTTCAATGCTATCAAATCTAGCATTCACCGCAACAGCACTGTTAGCAATCTCGGCCCGCGCCGCCTGGAGCTCATCTTTGAGAGCGGCGAAGTCATTCGCCAAGGCGTTCTTAAGTTCCTCCCTTATGATTTGGGTGATGTCGCCTCTCAAGGTCGTCAGAATCTGAGCTTTAACGTCGTCGCCCATGTCCCGAGGTGACAGTTTGGTCTTGGAGTTGTCCGATTCAATAGCCTGTTGCCTCGTTGGTCGGCCTTTTGGGCTTCTCACCAGCGCCGTCGAACTTAAATTTTTGTAGTTTATCCGCCATGCGCAGAAATGAGCGACGTTAGCGAGTCCTCGAAGGTTCAAAGTTGCAATACACAAATTTTCGTTTCAAAAGGGCAGAAAAAATGTCATTTTTTAAGTGAAATGAGAAAAAGTCTGCAGGAGCTCAGAGAAGCACGTCTTTACTCCATTTCGGCTCACGAGCGCCCCCCCCCGACGCTGTTTTTAAATTGCAAAAAAGAGCCACAAGGATTATTAATCGATCAAATTATACAGAATCAACACATCCACTATTTATTAAATTAAATACAATGAAATTTTCTGACTTGGTTGAGTTTAAAATAGCACAAATAATGTACAAAGTATACAATAATCTACTCTGCCACAGTACTCAAAAGTTGTTTGAAATTAGACACTGTCCTTATGAGATAAGGGGTACAAGTGTGTACAAAACCCCCAAAACAAGAACAAATATTAAGCAAAGGTGTGTCTCCGTTAAAGGAGTTAATTTGTGGAATAACTTGGGAACTGACATGAAAAGATGTAATTCACTTGTTGAATTTAAAAAAATGTTTAAAAGTAAAGTTCAACATTATTATTTAAATCAGACATGAGTTAAGAAAATTGTAGAAATGATTTATTTATTTACTTATTTTTCTCTAATGTATCAATATGAGTGTAATGAAATTTGTATATATGTGTGTTACTATTGTGTATTTTTTTTAAATACGTTATATGAGTAGGATTATATATTTTCTTTTATTAAATGTAATTTATTGTAAATAAGTGATAGGATATGAAGAATAAGGGGTAGGACTGGATAAGTTTTCAACAACATATAAATCGATATTTATTGGATGTTTCTTTTATTTTTACTTTTAACTTTCTTTATTTGTTTATGTGTCTATATATATATATATATATATATATATATATATATATATATATATATATATATGTTCAATAAACTTCAACTTCAACTTCAACTTCAAACTCAGAAGGACGCAAGGGCCACAATGTTATGAAGAGAAATTGTGTTTAGTCCTAAAAATTGTACAAATAATTTATTTGTGCTTTTGCATATTTAGAAAAATGCTACAGTATATAAACCAATTTATTTGTAATATGGCGGTAGGGTTATTATAGTTTTGGAATTTTTCATTTTTAGTTAGTTTAGTTAGTTTTTATTAGTTTAGTTTAGTTAGTTTTTATTAGTTTTCAGGTTGGTTCTGGTAGTTTTTATTAGTTTAGTTCTTTAAAAAATGCTTAGTTTTAGTTTAGTTTGTTAGTATTAGTTTTTTTTTAAATGTGCATTACTTGCGCACATTACTTAAAAAACACAATTTGCTTTTCTATTGGCTGCTGCTAGATGATGTCACTTTTGTGTGACATAATTTCAAATGTCATTCTGGTTTATATAAAAATAAATCTACTAAAAATCACATTTAAAATCATCCCCAAAGGCTCATGCATTAAATTAATTACCAAAGACTAAAACGAAGGATGTTTGCTATAATTATAGTTTATAATTAATAATAATAATTGTTTGTTTTAGTTAGTTTTGTCAACATAAAATTGAGTTTCAGTTTTCATTTTTTAAAAAGCATTTTCGTTTTTATTTTATATCGGTAACAATATTGTTTTTTGAATTTTAGTTTTATTTTTTTCATTAGTTTTAGTTGACTAAAATAACCTTTAATGGCATCTGTTTTTCGATACCCTCCCTTCTTACTTTGACCATCTCCAAACATTTTTCTTTTGTTTATTTTATTTGAACTGAGTGAAATGACATTTTTAGCATATGTCGCGGGCCACTGAAAAATGGACGGCGGGCCGCAAATGGCATTTGTACAAAAATAATTATTATTTTAATAATAATCGAATAATCAAGATTATTATTTTTTCCATAATCGAGCAGCCCTACATCCATCCATTTTAAGCAAAATAAATTCAAAGTCCCTGTTACGATGCTATGTTCACTTTGTGTAAAATGAAACATCAAAGAGCTCCCAAGTTACCTAAGACGTCAAGTACTTTTTAACATTTTGACACCAATAATTTCCCTTTTTCATGAAAGAGATATCAGCTCCAAATATCGGACTACTGTTTCGGCCTTGGGGGGAAAAAAAAACAACAACAACAACAACAACACATCGGTGTGTCTAGTTTGAATACAAATGCACATCACACTTTGCAGATTTATATTGTAGATTCATTTTCAATACACTACACAATTACGTGTCACTTTTTGTCAGTTCTACTACATAAAATCTCAACAATCTCAGCATTTCAGTGTCAACCGCCTATGTATCGAGCATGCACAGACTTTTGTCTACACGTTCAGTTAATAGGTCGCTTGCACATGTCGTCACTTCCGTCACGGATTTGTTGTCGTCGCCATCCTGGGTGGTCTCCACCTCCACGTAGTGATTTGTTCAAACACGTATCACGTTTGTTGTCTGCGGTTAAAATGGCACATTGTTGCTGCATTATTGGCTATTTGAACAAAGCCAAGGGAGAAAATGGTCGGATTTCTTTTCCGAATTCCGAAAATAATTAGGAACCAGGGCCTGGAGACAGAGGAGTGCGGACTCCGGAGGGAAGTCGTTACTTTGGGCTCGTGTGTGCAGCGATCACTTTGTGAGGGGTAAGCTTGTTTACCTTTATTTAATGCATGAGGATTAATAACGTTTCGACCGCCCATATATGGGCAAGTTGCTTATTTTTTGGATTCATGAGCAGGCAAGTTCGGTAGTACAAGCTGGCTAGCGGACGTTAGCCGAAAGCTAACATCGAACATTTTCACCCAAAGTAGTGCCAGTGCAAAGTGTTTACTGCTGAAATTGGATGGATTAATCTTGGGCTCTTAATGCCGATAACATGTTTTTTGGTGGCAAAATGTAAACTTGGAAAAAAGAGACAGAAGGGGGTGATGCAAGAAAACAGACCCCCGGTAGCCTACACATCATGCTAAAGAACTTATTCACGGCCACCCTGCTGCGGCAAAATAACCAGTCTTTCCATATTTTATTTGTTTATATATTTGTTTATTTTAACAGGTCGCCCTGCGCCCGTTTTTCTGTCCAATCATCCCGAATGGGCTCCAACATTAAAGTTGGGTCCCAAGTTACAACATCTATGTCTCAGATATGAACGTGCACAGGAGAGACAAGCAAAGAAAAGACGACTCGAAGTGGCAGAGTTTGTTGCAGTTATGCAGCCAGATGGCTCCAGTAACCTGTACCCTCAAGTACTGCTGACATCATTGACTCTGGTATGCCACTCAGAATTCATTACATGATATATTGTATACATGAATGAATGTATGTGTTTATGTTTGTGTGTGTACACGCACCTTATATTTTAGAGACATTTGGAAGTGGTTATGGAAATAAGTATTTGCCTGTAGCAATGTTCATACATTAAAAAATGCAACAAAATGTGTAAATTTATTTTACACTGACAAAAAAAAGGCTAGTTACAGGAACAGTACTATATTAAACCTATTACTGGCACCGTATTTTTTTTGTGATCTTTTTTTTTACATTTTTATTTCTTTAGGGATCTCATGCCAAACCGACTTGATTGCCAATGACATGATGGAAACGAAGGCGAGCATCAAAGCATTGGAGGAGGACGGCATGCTACTGTTTGTTTGGAGCTAATAAAGGCAGCGATTATACAAATTCTATTGTTGGGTTTGTTTACAAAGCTATACATAATACAAATGACAGGATTTGACTCAATGTGCAAGATTGTCCCTCTTAAAATAATGGCATAAATCTCTATTATTTCTAAAAACACAAAAAATGAAGTGAATAATGATTAGTTGTAGTATTTTCACGGATAAAATTGAACTGTTAATATAGTTTATTTTAGCACAGGTGCCTACCATCCTGAGATATTTACATTAAAAAAATAATATATATATATATATATATATATATATATATTCATTCCTTACTGCTTATCCTCACGAGGGTTGATAATTTGTGTCAAAATATTAGGCCATTATTTTAAGAGTATGACGGTATGATGTAATGTTGATGGGGTACGCAATGACTTTCATTATGCTATGTACAGAGGAAAAAGTTGCTCTCTTTTAAATTTGTTTAATGTAAGACAAGTACCAGTACTGTGTTAGAGTTTTCCCAATAATCCTTGTTTCACACTTGTCACAAAACCACTGTCCTTTTGGCAGTCTAGATTGGCACACTTCAAGTGATATCATTTCATTTTACAATCTGCTGCAGCACAAAAAACTACTTTACTCCGCGTCTTTGAAGGACATGAGCAAGTGGTAGGTGACAGCGGCTGAGCAGGAACACTGGAAGTCCACTGCTGATCTAGTAAATGCTGTCCCGAGCAGTTCAGGTAAGGAGGGCTTTTTGGAAAAAAAAAAAAACTCTGGCTTTTCCAGCTGGCCAAAACGAGCGATCTGGGTGGACTCGCTCAATGTAAATATCACACTTTGTCCACACCACAAAGTCACAGAAGTCCCGTCCAGTTAAACTCATCTGTGCCTGAATCTGAAAATATTACAAACATTGTAATGAAAATATGAAACATAGAATTAAATAAGAAACTACAAAAAGTAAAGCCATACATACCTGGTAATAATATTGGTGTTGTCGTGACAAGTGATGGGAATTGTTGCCATCCGGCACCAGACAGAAATTGGGTGTTGTGACAGCCTCCTTAACCGTGAGATCATAAGAAAAGCTGTCAGTATGCTTAGTAGTTACCATGAACACGTTTTATTGTACTGGAAACTGAAACTAAAAATACGTCCTCAGAGTGGTTAACCTTAACCATTTAGAATAAGTTGATTAAGTAACATGTAACTAGTGAAAGGGTAGCATTAAATTTAATTAAGCCACGGGGAGGCTGTGCATACAGTTACTTTTTATTCTTATACTGTACGCTCTGCCATATTTGCCTGTTATAAAATTGTTAGAAAAACCACATCAGTTAAACCCAGCTGTGCATGTAAACACAATGATAACAGGAAGCCTGAGAACAAATCAACATTTTTGTGTGCAGAATTAGCAACACCATGTGGTTTACTTACGTGCAACAGCAACAGTTTCTTCTGATGCGATGTTAAAGTTTACACTCTGTATCCACCCGCTTACAAAATAATTGTAAGCCTCCAGGGATTTGTTGGCGTGTTATGGAGCATGTTGTCAACACGAGGTAGTGAAAGATGTCCAGAGATGTCACATTTGGCCAGCAAGCTTTCTCCGTCAAAAAAAATCACCCTTGGTCAGGACGTAATTAGGATCAATCCCGCCACACAGAGACACCTTCTGCCTGTATCGTTGTTTTTGATCTTCCGGTAAATCGTGAAAATACTGCGAAAATGACATCAGGTTGATAAGCTCTACCGTGTAACTCGCGAGTGTACCTTGTGAACCGGCGGACCACCCAATATGGCGCCCGAAGAAAAAACTCCCATGATTCATTACGATGTGCAAGCGACCTATTGACCCAGAAAAGCAAATGTCTCATCACCGGCCCGTGGCCTGCTCATGTGGTCCCTGGTGTGACCTGGTGCCCTCGATCACCAAGTTGGTGACCCCTGTTTATTTATTTAGGTCAGTGGCGTCCAAACTACGGCCGTCCATTTTTTAGTGGCCCGCGACATATGCTAAAAATGGCATTTGATTCAGTTCAAATAAAATAAAAACAAAAATGTTTGGAGATGGTCAAAGTAAGATGGGACGGTGTCGAAAAACACAGGTGCTATTAAAGGTTATTTTAACTAAAACTAACAAAATAACTAAAACTAAAATTCAAAAAATTTCGTTAAAGGGATACTTCACTTATTTAGTTCATTATACCATTAAAAAGTTAATATTTTGTCTAGAATTAATTTGATACTTTCATTATTTTTCACGTACAATTTAGTACCTTTAAAAACACATTTTGCAACTTGCTGTCGACTGAAAATGACATCACAAAGGCTCAGGTAACCAATAACAGCTCACCTGTTTTCTAGGTTTGGTCACGTGACATTCACAAGCTGAGGTGTGATTGGTTACCTGAGCCCTTGTGATGTCATTTTCAGTTGACAGCAAGTTGCAAAATGTGTTTTTAAAGGTACTAATTGTACGTGAAAAATAATGAAAATATCAACTGCCCAAAATGGCTAAATAAGTAAAGTATCCCTTTAACAAAATAAAATAAAAACGAAAACTGAAATTACATTTTTGTTTACAAAAATAGCTAAAACTATAATTATAGCAAAAATGTACTTCGTTTTAGTCTTTGGTGTGATTTTTAGTAGATGTATTTTTTATATCAACCGGAATAATGACGTTTGAAAGTATGTCACACAGAAGTGACGTCATCTAGCAACAGCAAATAGAACGGTGTTTTTTTAAATATTGCGCACAAGTAATACACATAAAAAAATAAATAAATACAAAAAAACAACTAATACTGAAACTAACTAAAACTAAACTAAACATTTATTAAATAATTAAAACTAATAACAACATAACCACACTGAAAACTAATAAAACAAACTAAAATGAAAAATTCCCAAACTATAATAACCCTACTGCCATATTACAAATAAATTGGTTTATACTGTATACTGTAGCATTTTTCAAAATGTGCAAAAAAATTTTAGGACTAAACACAATTTCTCTCTCTCATTATATGGCCCTTGCGTCCTTCTGATTTTCTGTATGTGGCCCTCAAATGAAAACGTTTGGACACCCCTGGTTTAGGTACTTACCTTAACTGGTCCTGCTGCTTCATCTTTCGACTCCACGTACACTGACTTCAAATTTAACAATAGAGGGTCGTTCTTCTGGTGGACAGAGCCCGATAAAACTTCTGCTGAAAATGAATTTGCTGTGGGGGGGAAAGGACAATTTCGCATTTATGTAAAGCATGACCCCCAGTTTTGTTTTTTGTTTTTTTTCCCCTCCGACCACCAACCAGCTTACCGTCATCGTGGCCAATGGAAGTCGGCTGAGTGAGCTTGTGCCTCGGTGCAGACCGCGGCTTTTCCTTTGAGATTTCTCGCTCAACCCTGCTTTCCAGATTGAAATTTCTAAACATGCGTACGACCCGTGCACCCATCTTATCCAACCCAACGTTGTCCTTTGTATTCTTCTATCTTTAATGGTGGACTGCAAACAATCTTGAAAGGCTTATTACCGCCGTCTAGTGGTTTGGAGTCACTTGCTCTGCTGAACATTGCTGTTATGCACAGGTTCAGATGACGGGGTACTCACGGTCTCACCTATATGATCATGTTATTTGACAAATAAAACTTGTAAACATATGTTGAAACATAGTTCACCATTTGGAAATCAAACACAACAAAATGAATGGAGCTGCAGTGTTTTATTTACAAAATAAAAACGGGCTTTAAAAAAACTGACAACATGCTTATTGTGGCTAATTACCTAATTTTTGTATGTACATTGCATATTGCACGTGTCCTGAGCACTTGGCAGTGTGTTGTTGAGTAAAACACAAAGCTGCAGGCTCACCTTAACGTGCGACATGATGTGTGTCAATTTAGATTAATCTATGGAGTGATTCTTTAGTACAAAGACTAAACTGAGAAGAGGAATGGGATACATAATTATTATGAACTATTATTTATTCATGAAGGGATATGTAAGGTGACATTTTGTGCACCAAAATGTGTGTACTCAGGCAAAATCACATTGGTCGTGTGACTCCTGTCGTACATAGCTTTACCTCTTAAATCAACAGTTTCCACACGAAAAACACAGTTGCAGACTATGAGGCACATATCAAGGGCAGTAAGTGAACTTAACTTGTCAGAGGATGATTTAAAAAAATAATAATTTTTTTAAGAAAACGGATGGATGGATTGTTGATAATTCAATATGATTTTTTTTGTATTGAGCAGAATGCTGCCCTGAGAAGCTGCCACAGTGAAGATCTGCATGGAAGTAATTTGACTTCATTGTTGACGTCGCTTTGTTATTTAGACCGCACACTTTCAAGTTTCAAAAGACCCAATTTTTAATTAAAATCTATTAATCCATTACTATACCCTTCCTACCCATCAATGGCAACTCATGAGACTTAACAGTTGCTGTGTTGTGTATCATGTTTACAGCTGAACTAATCACTCTCACAACATTGGCGCTTCAGTAAATTTTGCTGGTCTAGCATTCGTCATTCGGCAGTGGCCACACTACCCATCCATCATCGTCACTCCAGCATTATTTCCGGCCAAACAAATATGTCAACGTCAGTCCGTCACTCTCTAATCGTTATTTTAACCGCACTTCTATTATCGCTAAATTACAGCCCGTCAGTCCGTCATCTTTATTTTAACCACACTTCCGTCACCGCAAATTCTCCTTCTTCTACGGCGGCGTTGCGTTTGGAACAGACCATTGCTGTAGAAAATGTACTTGTGCTGCATTTGAGGATGGCTGCAAGTCGGACTTTTCCGAGTTCAAACCAGGAAGTGTGGGAACGCCCCGGTGAACTAAATTCCACTTGCGAAGTCGGAAAAAAAGAAGTACCCCGACTTCACAGACGGACTACAAGTGACGTCTACAATGGTTTCCTCTTTGGTAACACAGACTGTGATTGGTAAAATACAATTTTGAGTATTAAACTAGATGTCTTTCTTCATTCATAAATATTAAACATAAATTAACGTAACAAACGTACGCGAGTATGCCGCTATCTCCCGGCATGAAATTATACGGTGAATGCTTATGAAATAAGATAAAAACAATAAATGAAGCAAAATTACGAGAAGGTAAGTTTGCTGGAGGTCAAAAATTAGTTTTGAGAACAAAAAAAAAAAACAATTTACCACTATCCGCCATTTTGGTTGTTTACTTTTGCCTCGCGAGAGAGAGAAAGAGCGAGAGAGAGAGAGAGAGAGAGAGAGGGAGAGAGAGAGAGAGAGGGAGAGAGAGAGAGAGGGGGAGGGAGAGAGAGAGAGAGAGAGAGAGAGAGAGAGAGAGAGAGAGAGAGAGAGAGAGAGAGAGAGAGAGAGAGAGAGAGAGAGAGAGAGTGAGTGAGTCTATTCCTGTACAGTCTTCCCTCGCTATAACGCGGTTCACTTTTCGCGGTCTCGCTGTATCGCAGATTTTTTTTAAAGTGCAATTTTGCATATTTTTTTTACAGTAATATACCCATTTTATAAAATTTATGAAGGTTTGAACATTGTCAAAGTTTGAACAAGAGAGAAATGTGAGAACATGTAAATGCCTCAATGAGAAAAGTGTATAAATTGTGCGGTCGGGGATTTTAGAGCCTTAAAACATTTATAAGAATTGTAAAACATAAAGCTAACTACTTCGTGGATTTCATTTATTGCGGGTATTTTTTGGAACCTAACCCAAGCGGAAAACGAGGGAACACTGTATTCAATAAAGGATCCCTGCTAAAACTTATTGAACGACTAAAGAGGCGTAACCAGCAGTGAAGATGATGTCACTTCACTTTGCCATGATTGACAACAACACAAATCTACAATAGTTTTTTTAGTCTAATATTTTATTATGTGTTTTTATTTAAAATAAATAGACTATATTGTCAACAATTACTGTACTTCCGGTTTGGGTCACATAATTACTTCCTGTTTGGGCACATAGGCTGGATAGACCGAGAAAGAGAGAGAGACAGAGCTGGGTTACGCCACTTTAAGCTATTTGAGCTACGGCCAGAATGCTAACTAGTGTAATGATGTGTTTTCAACTTTTCATGTGAATGACTTGGTAACAGTTGACTAAGGGGAGCATCAGTGCTTTTTTGTTTTTTGACTTAAAGGTCTGCTGACGCCAGTGACATCTGACAGACAGGCCATCATTACTGGCGGAATTCCCACACTTTCTCAGTCGGTCCTAAAATAGCAGTGCTTAAGTGACAACGGAAGCAGGGGTAAAATAAAATGGCGGACCAACGATTACAGGTTGATTTGCTCGAAGAAAAAAAATGGCGGACTGAGGGTGTCGGGGGCTGGGCGTCGACAAATGATGGACAAGCAAAAATACATAAAATGCCTGTTACTACGTCACATTACGTGCAGGAGCAGCACAGACACGGCCAAATAAAGTTTAAAAAAAAAAAAAAATCACACACGCATACACACAGCGAAATAAAAACAATGTCTGTGGAACTGAAAGGTATTCAACACAGCCAGCTTCCTTTACCGGCTGATGACGACCTAAAAAAGGAAAAAGAGACTTAGAGAATGGGGAATCCGTGTATCATTCGTTCTGTCGTTTTTCCAAACAAATCGGGAAGTCCGAGAAAAAAAACAAAAAAAAACAAAAAAACAAAACAAAACTTTTTTTCTCAATATTTGTTCCAAAAAACAAAATGAAGAAAAGGGAGAATGACTCGTTTTCAGTTTTTGTACACAAATAGAAAATAGGGAAAACGGATAATGGGCGATTTGGGACGTTTCATCCAGTTTGGTTGACGCAAGTTGCATGACCCGGAAGTGATTTTTTTGTTGTTGTTTTACCTTACTCGTGGCTCGAATTTGACGATAGTCATGTCTTATGGCCCGCTGAAGGGCACATAATCACCCATGTTTGTAATTCCAAGTGCACACTCACTGATCTGTAAATATGATTGTATAGCCGATAGCCCATACATGCCCATTGCCCGTGCAAGCCATTGAAGCCACAGGGCGGCCATCTTACCACTACCATATCACGGACAGATGTGTCTATGTACAGATTAGACAGATACAGCTCGTACGCTCTTATATAGGGGAGTGGGCGTGAGATTGGTGGTTGGCTGGGTGATATATATATATTTTTTTTGAAGACCCCCTTTTTCTTTTAGCGCTTATCCAGTAATATATACAGACCAGTGCATGACCGTGAGTCAGATTTAAAAAAAAATATATCGCTTCCGGTGTTCTGACAAACCAGCATACCCGTCGAAGTAGCATACCTCACACATCTGCGCACGCGCTACGCATGCGCAGTAGGCAATTACGTCATCACGCTGTCGAACTCGTCGGAGCAGCATACCTCGGCTGACAAGTAAGTAAAAGTATGCAATAACTGATTATTTAGAACTGCATTTTACTTCGTTTTGTAATTATTTTATATAGTGAAAGTATTTTATTCAGAGAGTAAGTTTTGTTCTGCAGTTAGGGTCGTGGATCACTGTGCGTTATTATTATGGCACAGCGGCAGTTAGATGCTTGTACTGTACTACACTTATTCAAAAACAATTTTGGGGCTTCACTAATGTGTGTTTTTTCTTATTATTTTAAGGTGCAATGTGAATTCTGTCTGCGGTGGACACATGCTGAATGTGCAGAATAACGTTTTTAAGTGTAAAAAAAAAATGCAACTTAAATTGCTGACTTGCTACAGCCATCGTAGTTTGGAATCTTTTGAGACGTAGGTTGTGTAGTTTTTGTCACTTGATGTTTTTGTACTTTTGGCAAACTGGCAACGTGTATTGTAGTTTGTACATAAAATATGTTTCATAGTCCTCCTGCATCGGTTTACATTTTGAATTCAACAATAAAGCTCATTTTTTTCGAGTCTTCTCAAATGTTTCTTTCAAAATTAAGCAATGGTGTTCCAACTGGCAAATTCTCTCACAGCCTGCAAAATCTGTTCAATTAAATCTAGACAATTTTCTGTCATGTAGACAACTATCATTCATAATGGTATCGCTGGAGCCAATACAGTATTTTGTTGTTTGATTATAATGTTGCCTTTTACATTAATTAGAAATGACAATTGTGTCACCTAGTGGGCAGTTCGTGTGCAAGTCATTATAATGTGCATTCAGCCTCAGTTTGGTGAGGAAACTGTCATCCGCGCCTGCATATGGTTTTTGTTTGATTTATTGACAACAGTTTGTTTTGATATATAAAAATGTTTTCGTATGACGACCCTGTGCACATAAGCCTACACCTGAACGCAGCAGTCAGCAAAATGAACACAACGGAATGAGACGCGAAGACTTAAATCATCTAAAAATACAGAAATTCATGCAAATCGTTTGTGGGAGCGCGTTGGCATATTGTCCTCTGAAGTTTTAATGTGGCTCTATAGTTGGCCTTATTTTTTCTTGACTAGTAAACTAAGGCAACAATGTGCTGTGGTTGCCCATTTCAGCCATCACAACAACATACCGATGTTACAATCAGCCGTCAGAACAGCATGCTCGTGTTAAAACTATATACATATGCTTCTTTGGTAGCTCTAGTGTTTTAAATATGCATCTGTGTTTAGCCTAATTGCAGTGTATTATTATCATTTAAGGGATCGTCGTAACGTAGGAATGCTATTCTGACTACGTATGCTAGCCCGATAGAGGCAGCTGTCAGATCAGCATACGGGTATGCTGATCTGACGAGGTATGCTGATCCGACAGAACACCGGGTCACGCAACTTGTGTCAAGTGCAAATATCCAAACTGGATGAAACGGCCCAAATAACCCATTGTCCATTCCCCCCCATTTCCCATTTGTGCACAAAATCAGAAAAAGTCGTTCTCCGATTTCTTAATTTTCGATTTTTTGGAACGAATAATGAGAAAACAAGTCTTTTTTTTTGTGTGTGTGTGTGTGTGTGTGTGTGGGGGGGGGGGGGGGGGGGGGTCTGTGTGTTTTGTACTTCCCGTTTTGTTTGGAAAAATGACTGAACGAATGATACACGGATTATGGGGGCCAAGGAAGTTGGCTTATCTGACTAGTGCAGTGACTTGTTCAACTGTTGAACTTTCAACTAAGATATCATTTAGCAGCCAAAGCGATAACACAACCATCGGTTACCAGACTAGTGATGTTCAAACGTTTTTTGTTTTTTTTTCTGCCTCTCCTCTCCGCTTCAAGCAACCGTGCGTCCGTCAGTGACAGACAGACCTTGTGTCAGTACTGACACAATGTGTACCTCTGGTTAACACTGTATGTGAGAGCAGGATGAGTAGAGGTACAGTAAGATCAAGCAGTCAATGATAAGGATAGTATAAAAACATCTCTGTGTGTGTATGCTTCGACCCCTGTGAAAGCGAGTCAATAAGACAGCCAGTAGCAAAAAGAAGGTGGCAGTGTTCAAGAGGAGAAACAGTCTTATAGAAGAGGCCATGCTGGAGATACGCTCACTCCCAGAAGTCACCAACATATTTACCTCTTTGAATTTTCGGCCTTTCACAAAGCCGCCTTTTCTGTTTTTATGGCTGTCCGCATATTCCATAAAGGCTTGCGAGTCTGTATCTCCCTCCTCTGGACTGTCCTCATATATGCGCTTAGATGTCCTCTGTCTCACTTTCTTTTCACTGACCTCAATCTGTGTAAAAATGTCAGGCAGATTCTCAGAGAGCTTCTCTCCAAGGTTTATTTTCTTTCCCATCTTATCCTTTCCCTGTTTCTTGGACAATGCGAACATCTTCTCAATGACCTCCTCTGTTTTCTTTTTATCAGAGAACTGGAGCAGGCGTTCTGCAGTCTTATGAAAACTGTCAGTATTTAGTACTTTTCCAAGAATATGGCGCTCCATCTGCTGATAGACTGGTTTGACATGCTGGAGGTTGTCCTCCATCACGTTGACATATTCCTCTACTTCCACAGGTGAGCTGTCAGCTGGAGCTGATGATTTCTCAAATACAATCTTCTTTTGGTCCATCATCACCATGGCAAAAATGGGCTTGCTGGTGACCTCTCCAGTCAGCAGGTAAACTGTGTAGGTGTGATCCTTGGTGGTCAGGTAAATATCCACTCTTTCATCATCACCACGCAGGCTGAAGCTGGTGAGAGTCATACCTGGGCCAAAGAAAATGTAAGCTACTCGGGTGTGAGGATATCTTAATGGCATTGTGACATTCACATAATTAGATCCATTATATGGATACCCCCGTGGATAACCCCAGTAACCTACTACCCCTCTATTACTGTGACCTTTGTCATCCATCCAGAACATTTTATACTTGTCTAGATTGTAAGACACAAACGCTCCATGAATACCGTCTACTTTGATATCCTTGAATGGCAGTTCTGTATTGTGAAAGAATGCACTCATGGCCCTGCATGGACTATCAGGATCCAAATGAATATGGTCCACCAGAAGTAACAGTTGTGGGTGAAGGAGGAGGATATTTCTCTGGAAGTTTCGGATTTTCAGGTCTGGATTATAGGCAGAATGTCCTTCCCCACGAATGAAGACCATTCCTCGTCTCTCCATGGCTGCCTCTACTTTGCCCTGAGCATCAGCAGCAGGCCCCGACTTGTATTTCAGCCACTTGGAGTCACAAGCTTCTGTTACCTGGCCAGCCCATGGCTTAAAACAACTCCCTGTGAGGGCTGGGCCAAACAGTACTGCATTATTCAACAAAGTATATTTGGGTCCATATAGTGCTTCAGTGATGAATGGAACCCCATTGGGCACAAAGGTGAAACTATTCTGATCAGGGTGCTCATGGCCAGCATTGAAGTTCCTCCACCCTTTGATCCATTCGTTGTATTTGTTATCATGAACAATATCAAATATTGCACGTCCCCCCAGCTTCCCTGACTTGAAGGAAACAAAGGTGCGGTTTGGGCCAGTAGGTAAAGCACTGCCGTAGGTCACCACACCCCAGTCCTCGAAATAATGGAGCTGAGATGTCCCAAAATCGGATGGGGGCTTCGGAATAAGACCTGGGTCATACCTAAAAAAATAAAAAATAAAATAATTGTAGAGCATGAGAAAATTACAGGTGATGATACACACACTAGCTGGGCTTTATTGACTGAGCCCGTACCAGTTGAATTGAACGCAAATTTGCACGCAACTATTTCTGAGCATTCACGGTTAGGGTTGCCAACTGTTCCGTATTAGCCGGGACGCCCCATGGCTAAATTGTTATGTCCCGTACAGGACCTCAAAAGTCCGTAAAATAATTCTCAATTCTTACACGAAATGCAGCAAACGGCATCTTTGCCATTTTTGGACCACGGCTGCTCCCGTAGGTTGACAAGTGACAAGGAAGTTGCTCGTAGCCAATAAAATGAGTCGCTGGGTGTGACGTTATGTGGAGCTCTTGCAAGGTAAGAGAGGCAACTAGAGAGAGAGAGGCACTTCCTGGTTTCGTCATAGCTTCATGTCACCTACCCTCTAAACGCAGATCTTAATACGTCGGCTGCGAATGAATCAGCGGGAGCAATACAAGATGTATTCTCATAGTATTTATGAACAAATACTGTGAGAATTTAGCTTGCTGGCAAGTTTCGCAATTAGCGCTTAACACAGCAAACCGCACTCTACAGGTCACTAAGCACGGCACCTGTCAGCCAACCACAGGCATCAGGCATCGTCACGTGCATTTGTTGTATCGGTTTATACTGCGAAAGTGGCTAGTAAATAAGAACTAGAAAAATTCCCGTGGAAATTTGGGATGTGACTGCTGACTCTTGCAAGGTGGAAAGCCGAATGCACTGGTCCGTTCTGGATCACGTCGTGTGGAAATCAGGTCACTTCCTACATTAGCGTGTTAACTTAGCAATAGCATTAGCATGCTAAGCTAACATTAGCATTACTGTGCTAACTTAGCATTAGCATGCTAAGCTAACAGTAGCATTAGCATGCTAACTTAGCATTAGCATGCTAAGCTAACAGTAGCATTAGCATGCTAACTTAGCATTACCATGCTAACTTAACATTACCATGCTAACTTAGCATTTGCATGCTAACTTAGCATTTGCATGCTAAGCTAACATTAGCATTAGCATGTTAACTTAGCATTAGCATGCTAACATTAGCATGATAAGCTAACATTAGCATTAGCATGTTAACATTAGCATTAGCATACTAAGCTAACATTAGCATTAGCATGCTAACATTAGCATGATAAGCTAACATTAGCATTAGCATGTTAACATTAGCATTAGCATACTAAGCTAACATTAGCATTAGCATGCTAACTTAGCATTAGCATGCTAAGCTAACAGCATTAGCATGCTAAGCTAACAGCATTAGCATGCTAACTTAGCATTAGTATGCGAACAACATTAGCATGCTAACTTTGCATTAGCTTGCTCAGCTAGTATTAGCATGCTAAGCTAGCATTAGCATGCTAACTTAGTATTAGCATTAGCATGCTAACATAGCATTAGCATTAGCATGCTAACATAGCATTAGCATCCTAAGCTAACATTAGCATGCTAACTTAGCACAAGCATGCGCACTTCCTGTTTATTTCAGGTCACTTCCTGTTGATATTAGGTCACTTCCTGTTGAAATCGGGTCACTTCCTGTTGATTTTAGGTCAGTCTGGGTCACTTCTTGTTGAAATTAAGTCACTTCCTGTTGAAATCAGGTCATTTTTAGGTCACTTCCTGTTGAAATTAGGTCACTTCCTGTTGATTTTAGGTCCGTTCTGGGTCACTTCCTGTTGAAATCAGGTCATTTCCTGTTGATTTTTGGTCAATTCTGGGTCACTTCCTGTTGAAATCAGGTCATTTGGTCATTTCCTGCAGAAATTAGGTCACTTCCTGTTGATTTTAGGTCTGTTCTGGGTCACTTCCTCAGGTAAATCCCTGGCATACCTAATCAATTGGCCAAGATGGCCGCCACTCTGTGTGGGCAGGGGGCGAGAATCCTGGGCGCACCTCAACAATTGGACAAGATGGCCGCCGCTCTGTGTGTGCGGTGGTGCTGAAATCCCTGGCCTAGCTAATCAATTGGCCAAGATGGCCGCCACTGTTTGTGGGCAGTAGTGTGAGAATCCCTGGCCTAGCTAATCAATTGGCCAAGATGGCCGCCACTCCATGCGGGCAGGGGCCGAGAATCCTGGGCGCGCCTCAACAATTGGCCAAGATGGCCGTCGCTGTGTGTGGGCAGTAGTGTGAGAATCCCTGGCCTAGCTAATCAATTGGCCAAGATGGCCGCCACTCCATGCGGGCAGGGGACGAGAATCCTGGGCGCACGTCAACAATTGGCCAAGATGGCCGCCGCTGTGTGTGGGCAGTAGTGTGAGAATCCCTGGCCTAGCTAATCAATTGGCCAAGATGGCCGCCACTCCATGCGGGCAGGGGACGAGAATCCTGGGCGCACCTCAACAATTGGCCAAGATGGCCGCCGCTCTATAGGGGCAGTCGCGTGAGAATCCCTGGCCTAGCTAATCAATTGGCCAAGATGGCCACCGCTCTATAGGGGCAGTCGCGTGAGAATCCCTGGCCTAGCTAATCAGTTGGCCAAGATGGCCGCCGCTCCATGCGGGTAGGGGCCGAGAATCCTGGGCGTACCTCAACAATTGGCCAAGATGGCCGCCGCTCTGTGTTGGCAGTAGTGTGAGAATCCCTGGAATAGCTAATCAATTGGCCAAGATGGCCGCCGCTGTATGTGGGCAGTAGTGTGAGAATCCCTGGCCTAGCTAATCAATTGGCCAAGATGGCCGCCGCTCCATGCGGGCAGGGGCCGAGAATCCTGCGTGCACCTCAACAATTGGCCAAGATGGCCGTCGCTCTGTGTGGGCAGTAGTGTGAGAATCCCTGGCCTAGCTAATCATTGACCGGTGGGGTGCTGTGGGGACCCGCCGGGCCTCGTTCTGCGGCCTTGGTGCTGCCGCGGCCTGGGGGATTTCGGGGGGGGGGCGTGCTCGCTTTGCTGGGCCGCGGTTGACGGCTTCTTTCTTTGGTGGCGGTCCTTATACATGCCAGATCCATCGCACCAGCATCTACTGAAACTCAAACAGAATTCGCCTCTCCCTCCCACAGCCCGTTGAATCAGTGGGTGCTGGTGTCTGTGGATCTCACTTGGATTTATCTATCCTTCCCTGCTTCCTCTCTTTAGTCTTTCCTCTGGTCACTTGAGATCTCGATTTATTGGAAGTTTGAGGTTTCTGGGGTTGGCATAAGGGCAGGAGGGGTTTGGTTGGTGCTGGATTTCACTTTGATGGATTGGATGTACTGGTTTCTAGGGATCTCACTCTGCCTCATCGATCCTTCCCTCCTTCCTCTCTTTAGTTTTTCCTCTGGTCTCTTGAGATCTCATTAATTTGGAATTTAGAGGCTTCTGGGGTTGGCCTAAGACTTTGATTTTGTAACCATGGGGAAGGCAGGAAGTGTTTGGTCGGTGCTGGATTTCACTTTGATTTATCTTTCTTTTCTCTTTATCTTTTCTGACCTTTTCTCTGGTTTCCTGACTATTTGAACCTCACGACTCTGGCGAAACTCTGAAGTACCTGGTTAAGGTGAAGGGTAATGGGATTTTTAGGTGAATTAATGAGTATAAATTTATACGTATTTGCACGCACGTGCACGCAAACGCACGCGCACATACACACAAAAAAAAAAAAAAAAAACGCGCAACGTGGCTTGGAAAAATGGTGCTCAATTTGTCGACCTTTTCCCCCCTTCTCCATTCATTCCTATGGGATTTTTTGGTGTTTTTTTGGGGAATTGCGTCGCCATGGTAACTCAAAATTCCGAAAAAAAATGGTTCCCCGCTGAGTCAGATCGAGACGCATCTTTTGATACCTCATTTGTGCCGGTACGTTGAACGGTACGGCCCACATTTTTTCTGAAAAATTCCGGTAAACAAAGAAAAAGATCATATAAAAATAAACGCTTTTTCTGGATACTAAGATGTGACTGCTTTGCTCCGCAAGCAGTAGCTTTGCTACTGCTTGGCTCCGCAGCAGTCACATAACAAGAAGAAAAAGAAGCATGTGTCGTGTTGTCCGGTCGGTTGGGAAGAGAGAATGGATAAACCTGTAAGAAAGAAAAGACTGTGCTTTTACAACAAGTATCCATGGAAAAAGTAAATTTGGTGAGTCACGCTCCTCTTTTACATTTTATATGTTTTGCACCTGTTTGTTTGTTTTTTAAGGAAAGAGACATATTGTGGTTTCTTTGAGGTTTAGTATGAGGTTACATAATGATGGCCTGCAGTAAGGATTAAAGGGAATGTACAAACTTTGTGCATTTCGAATCTAATCAGAATATACACTGATTTCACACATCATGCTCACACCACCATGACACCTTGCCGTGCACCTGTCCCTTATTTCAGGATGAGAAAGTTGGCAACCCTTTTCACGGTAACGTAGCGTTTACATAGCTTTCACGCAATTGCACTCTTCGCGTCGATATGTCACGCGTACAAACATGAGGGCCATTCATCATTCCTCTCTGAAGACCATACAGTATATGCTATGACCCGTAACCATAACCCAATTCAAACCTAAACTCAAACCTAAAGTCTTGACCCTCAAAGAGAGGTCTGAACTTGTGGGGATCACCAAAACGTCCCGACAATTTCAAGTCAGCCCCTACAATGGGAGTTAAACCTGGAAAAACACGCGTGCATGGGCCCCACAATGTAGCAAAGACAAAGGCACACACACACACACTAAAGCTCACCAGATGAATTCCGTGTGGAGCGTACACCATCGCTGGCCTTTGCCAGCTTGTCCCACTCCGTCTGTCACTCTGTTTTGATGAATCAGATTGGCCAGCCAGTTCCCACTACCATTACGCATTACAAAACGGTCCAAGAAGACCAGCTGACTTTCGGGGCCATAAAACCAGTTGTAGTTGGAATCAGCAACGGCGACAGTTCTCTCAAATCCTGAAATGAATGAATGAATGAATGAATGAATGAATGAATTAAATTATACACAGAAAGCACTTGAGTGGTGGCCATTTACACCCCTCTAAAAAGTAGTGGAAGTGTGGCCAATTTCTTGTTTCTTATTTTTGCTGGAGTTTCAGTTTTGCATCAAAGGTTGAATATGAGACTGTCATGACTCGAGTCATGCAGGAGTATCTAGTAGGAGTATGTTTGGGTCTTGTCTCATGTCTGGTGTCACGCCTGGATTAGGCTTGAGTTCATAACCTGTTAATCTAGTTTCAACTAGTTTTAGGCTGTGTGATGTTATATGATGTTTGGAACTCTCTGTAAGAACTATGTTATGTCAGGAATCTTTAATCGCATTACTGAAGAATCTTTTATGCTATTTGATGTTTGTTGATGTCAGGGACTCTCTGTAATTACTGGGTTAACAGCCAATCAGAGAATTCCATGTCAGTACTGGTACTCACATGTCTAGCCACAACCAATGAGATCGATTCACCGTCTATATAAACTGTCTGAGAAATGTGTGTTGCCGGATTATTGCTCGCTGTTCTCTGTGCTTCTCCGCAGCCCAAGGGGGCTTGAAGTGTCGTGATTCTCGATGCATTCTCATTGTTTTTCGTTTCGTCTAGTTATGTGAATAAATAGTTAAAACCTTATTTGTGTATTTTGTGCTTTGGGATCCAACCCTTCAGCACATAACAGAAACAAGAGACAGGAAAAGCCGGACCCACCAACCCCCAAATCTTGTAAAATGTTTATTAAAAACAAAAAACAAACAAACAAAAAAACAAACAAACATCCAAAACATGCAAATCCGTGGGTGCTGAATAGCAAAAGTACGGGGGTTTGATTGTACTTAAATAAACGCTGTGTTTATTTTGTCACATATTCATTTTTATGTCCAACATAAGATTTTTATGTCTTGAACTTGAAGTGCATAATAAAACAACACAGTTTGAAAATAAAGCAAATAAATATGGGTAGGATGATGTGACATTTACCAGGAAGGATGGTCCTGTACAGGAAATTGAAGTGTTTTAGGAGCCAGGGGTGTTCAAAGTGGCTTATGGAAAAGTGGCGCTGCACCAGAAACATGTACTGGAACAAAGAGCGCGTTGTATATGTCCCATAGGCCACTCCTTCATACAGGGATCCATCTGTGACATCCTGAAGAACAACCATGGATTTCTCCATGATGGACAGGACCTGCTTCGTCCACAGGTAAGCCTCCTGGAGATAACCTTGAAAACATGTTGACATACGCATAGTGTGTTAAACACAGACTAACATTCTATTACTTTGAATTACAGCACTATAAATAGGTGCGGCAGACAGCTAGTTGCTGAGTCCCTTGTCGTTTCACAGATTTTTCCATTTCCCTGCAGAACCAAAGGGCCCTTTCATCTGGCCATCAGCTTCCCTTATTCAGCAACAAAATCACCTGCCTAACTTTTGCCATTAAACACGACCTCTACTCTTACAGTTTGCCTCTATCTTATATTTACGCTGTATATACATGTATTTTGTTTACATTTTTATACGTGTATCTATATATACAATATATGTTTCTGTTTTATGGCATTGTATTTTATATTGCTTTGTATAAGGCTGTCCTCTTTTTGTGAAGCGCCTTGTGACTTTTGTCTGCGAAAAGCGCTATATAATACTTACTGCCTTCGCTTTTGGGTCCACACAGAAAGAAATCAGTCAGCTGTTACATAAAATGCCTGATAAATAAGGTTGAGTTGAGAAGATGTGGAGAAATACAACTCAAAGCTAGTTGCATCATCTTCAAATGATGTTTTTGTTTTTTTGTGATACCAAGGAGGGGCGCGTGTGACCACAGGAAAATATATTTTTTTATATATATATATATATATTTTTTTACCTTAATAGAATAAAGTACTACAGCAGGTGGGAGTGGTGCTTTCCTTGTCAGAGAGCACATCGGGAGTATTAGCTCAAAACATCACTCGCCCAAAATATTTGAGAAGCACTGCAATAAGACTAATGACATGATGGCAGAACAAAATGTCTATTAAAGACAAAACACAATAACTCACAAGTTTCTCATCTACTACTTTATCTACTACTACACCATCTTGCAGTGCCTTGAAAGTTTCATTAGTAATCAAAATGTAGTTTGGAAATAAATCGTACTTGACAGACTTTTGAACATGAGTGCTTTCTAATTGATGTACGATATGCATTTTTCCTACTCTGAAAAAATGGTAAAATTGTTTTTTCCCCCCACAGTTTCTCATGAATGACTAGTATCTTTATTGTTTTTTCTTTATTAAGGATATTTATTATATTATTATTTTTTATCTTTATCTATTTATCTTTATTGAAAACATAGTTTCTATTTTAAATGAAATAAAGTTACTTTGTTTTAGATAGTCAGTGACTGTGCGATAAATTTAACTTGCTAATGTGATTGCTTTGAATTTGTCAACAATGGAACTATATTTATTGCTGAGATAGATTATCAATGCCTAATCTAAATGCTGACAAAAAGCAATGTGAATGATCCAACACTCAGAGCGAGAAATTTGCTATATGATATGGTACTGGAAATTTGAATCACACTTTGGGCTTGTTAAATTATTAATTAAGGTTATCAGAATTTTCATCCAAGAATTAAAAACAGGACATTATAGTCAGTATCTAGTCTTTAGCACATGTTTTGTAGCCTCACATCAAACTGTGAATTCCACCTTATCCTGGGTGTTGCATGTATATCTACATTGTGTTATATTTGCTCAGCTTAGCAGTAAACTTTGTTCTGTAAATATTAAAGTTAACGAGACATTTGCAAGCCTTCTAACGTGGAGTTACATAAACGTTAGACACAGTGAAGTCCCTTTCGTGTTATTTTTCCAAAAGTAAGTGCTGAAAACTGACAAAGACTGAGAACGATTCAGGACTGAATTATTGTGATACCTGCATAGCATTAAATTCTTGTTAAACTTTGCAGTTTTCCAATTTTTTTGGGAGGTGCTGCAACCAGACCTCTGGTGCTATTTGCCCCTCCTGCATATATGTACAGCGAAAGTGTTTATCTGATCTTCCATTTTGTGTTTATTTAACACAAGTCAACAAAATATAATTTGTTTCCCCCAAGCTTACTTTGCCTTAACACGAAAGACCTTCTTCTAGTGCTACCCCTTTGGCCGCTACTACTGCTGTAGCAGCAGAATCGAAGAAGAAATAGTAGCAGCAGAAGTCATATTTTGTTACCTGACTTGCATTAAATAAACACATAATGGCAGATCAGACAAAGGCTTGTTTTTAAATTTACAATTTTTCAACAAAAGTGTGAATTGACTTGAAGAAATATTGCTTACTAATAAATGAAGGAAAAATAACCACAACCACCACCAAATTACACTTGCTGCATTCATATAAATGTGGCCCAAGCTATACATCAGTGTAAAAGCTTCTGTATATGCACTATGATGAGCAATAAGGTAAATTTTGCTAAGCAAGACTTTTTTTTCCTGTCATTGCCACTATGACATCTTGTAGACTAAAAAGACACATGAACACATTCTTACTGACCTTGAGTCATATAAACCAGGCTTCCTGTGAGCAAAGCCACACAATTAGTTGGCTGATGGTTGTGTAGGTATTGAAAGCCCCAGCCACGGCTATAGGATTTCTCATACATAAGATGAGATATCTTGCCGATCACCTGGAGAAATCGCTCCTGTTGATCCTTGTTCAAGTATTCAAACAGGAAGTCATAAGCTGTGGCAAACCCAACTAAAGAGTGCGCCACGGGAACTTCATCCCAGGGGGCATCTTTCACCAACCTGCAGGACAGAATTGAGTATTTTTATCAGCACCGGTATGAGTTAGTTTGTTAAAGACCCAGTGTGTCGTCTTTAGCGCCATCTAGTGGTCAAAGAATAGGAGTAGGAGCATGCACATTACGGTGGCTCAGAAAGACCAAAGGTAAGCTGCGGTCGACCCATTGGGCCTGACACTCGATGCAAGCACCACTCGGGGCTAACTACATCAAAGTTGTTCTTTGGGCATTCATAGCAGCAAGATGGCGGCAAAACATGGCATCTCTAGTCAGGTGAGACTACAGCCATGTAATATAATTACTAGACTGACACAATTATATAAAAAAAATACTTTCATGCAAGATATATTTTTGGCATACTAATGACAGAAGCAGTCGGTTCTTAAAATGAATGAATTATTAGTTCACCACTAAATGGTGCTAGGGATCACTCACTGTCCCTCTAATGGGGTATATGGCACCTGAAGAGGCGGGACTGTTTTTGCACATCAGTTTGGTTCCAGTTCGGTTTGCGACCTGTGGGGTGCGTCAAAATACTTGTGCTTCCGACTTTGTGCCCCTCGGTTGCGCGTTCGCAACCCGGACCGGAACCAAACTGATGTGCAAAATCACGTCCCGCCTCTTCCGTGGCATATACCCCATAGTACTTGGCTGCTACCAAAAGGGGTCACCACAGTGAATTCTTATGATTTGTTGAGCACAGCTTTCTCACTTAATGCCCTTCCTGATACAAGCCTCTCATGTATCTCCAGTTGCAGGGTCTTGGGGCACTGGCTGGGAATCCCACCGGCACCATGTGTATCCGCCACATGATTGTGCATTTTGAGTGACAGCGTATTTCGCTGCATTCACATTTTTCATCTTACCACGAACAATGACATTGAACAGGTGTCATAGTTTTAATAACAGCTTCGATCTTCCTCGAATGACCAAGTACACGTGGTATAATACTTGGTCAACATTTCCCAAATATGTAGTAATCCCCTTCAAAAACGTCCAGGTGAGTAAGGCCATTTTTCAAATCAAAACGGCCATTTCTAAGCTTTTGCCGAATTTGAAATAAATTGGTATACGTTTTTTAATCAGTTTCAAACTTTCAATCTCTTCATCTTAATCCTATTGGTTGGGATTGTTGGAAAGCTTACTAAACACAGAAATAGGCAACATGATGAACTGATGAATGTAAAATTGTTACACAATGCTATGGGCTTAGATTCACAAAGGACGTCACCATCGCCGGGTCCGAAAACACGTGTGCAGATCGACCGATTTACGTCACATCTGGCAGAAGCATAGAAACATATATAATACAGATGTGCTGCTCATGGATTTGAAAAATGGCCTTCGTTTTTAATGGGGGAGGGGTTGTCAACTATGGAATGTCCTCTGAGTACTATAACGCCTCTACTTGGTATTTTGAGGAATTTTGAAGTTGTGATTAAAACCTTTACTCATAAACAGCACTACTGTCGTGTCCTACATCATCAGTAGTGGTGTAAAGCAATAAGGTGAATAACCCGAACACAGTAAAACACAGACAGAAGACATTAGTTCTATCGCCACTTTTCCATTGTTCTCATTTTTTAATGTAGTGTTTTCTTATATCTACAATAATAAATGATATTTGATTAAAAGCTAGACTCACAGCACTACTCCCTTAGCAAAATTAAACTTTTTTTAATGTATGTATTTTACAGTATTGAGAATCCATTTCAATATAATATGTGGCTCCCATGCAGGACCACGTGTTGCAAGTCCCTGCCATGTTTACACACCAGTTTGATTTATTGAACTCACAGCACTTCATTGTTGTACTTTTATGGAGAATATTTTGTTAAAAATTAGGGGTGTCAAAGTTAAAGTGTTAATATATTAATTAATCACAGAAAATTGTCACATTAATCACGTATTAATGCATATTAATCGCACTATTTTTTTGGACCGCACTTGAGCCTTGAACGTTACCGCGGATGGTTACATTGAAGGCTGCGCAGGTCAATGATTAGGTCAATGCACGGAATTTCCTCCGCCTGTTGTTTTAAAATGAGCGGGGTGACTCCAGTTGATTTGCTCGGTGGTAAATGTCGCTTTAAAAAACACCGGGACTATAGATAAAACAAAAGTAATTTGCATTTAATTAATTAATAATTGCTGAATTGCACCCAGTTGATATGATGCTGTTACCAAGTTTTCGTCAGTATTTAGCACGTTCTTTGCAATATAATTGCTGAATTGCACCCAATTGATATGATGCTGTTATGTTTTGAGTAATACACGCATGCATGCAATTGCGCACAATGTTTGCAAATGACATTCAGATAATAAAATGCATTAATGTCAAAATATTACGGTATTTTGTATTTTATATTACACAAGTAATTTAGCTGATTAATCGTGATTAATCAAAATTAAAAAGTGTGATTAATCAGATTAAAAATTTTCATCGTTTGACAGCACTATTAAAAATACTTGGAAGTACAGAATGTACCAATTGCCTGGAAATTGCCAACCATTTTTTTTCCAATTAATTTTACACTTACTGAGCACTTACTGTTGAATGTTTATTAATGAAGAAAATGCTTGAATTAGTGGTTTAAAGTCCAAGAAATATTATCGTAGCCTACAATAAAGTACCTGTCAATTCTGTTCTACTCTATGTAACTGGCATGAAACCCCCTCAAAAATGAGAATTCTTTGACATATTAGAACATTTTAATCCATATGTAAATTTCATTCATTCCTTGACCCGCTTTCCTCATTGGTAATTCAGTGACACTTTAAAAAAAAGAAAAAAAAAAGAAAAAAGAAAAAAAGAAATTTGCACAACACTACACAAGGATTTTAAGATTTGACAGGGGTATTGGGGTATATATTTAAAAAATGATTTTACCATTCTAAATTGTATTTTGACACTGAACAAACTAATAATAAACAGTAATAGCTAAATATTCAACAATACCTCTTGCCTTGGTGCTTTCACCCTTGACAGCAAACATAAAAAAAACTATTGCATTTTTATATATATATTTTTAAAATGTATACTTCATATTATTCAATTTATTAAGAAGCCTCATGTTTACAGCCACAGACGTGTCCTAGTCATTCATTATACTACAACGGACTATTCCTAATCACATGATTCACATCTGTGTGTTTCATTTCCTTTCAGTGGAGGAGATTGGATTCTGTAAACAGCTGTGAAACACATTTCCTGTAACAAGGCCTCATCAGAGAACAATTCATTGTTATTGAAGCGTACGTTGACAAAAATAAGAAGGCTCTTAAAATTTACCAGGTAAATATATATATTTACCTCTCTCTCTCTAAAAAAAATATAGAGATGAAAAATAATTACAACCTAGTTGAACCTTGAAAGTATAACATCCCTAAAAAGTAATCAAACTAGGGCGAAATCAGCTTAGAGAACACCTAAAGAATTAATTACACGTTTTGCTTTTTCTTTGGCTGTTTTGAGTTTTATGTTGGGGTGCGGGGTGTGTGTGTGTGTGTGTGGGGGGGGGGGGGGGGGGGGGGGTGACTGTGAAGAAGGAAAATGTGATGACTACAGTACTGAAAAGGAAACTTATTGTGATGTAGGAAAGCAGTTCAGTGAAATTAAACAAAGCATGTGAGCAACGAGAAAAGCTTTGATTTAACGTGAAGAAATTCAGGACTCAGGCAGGTGAAACTTCAGTCTTATACAGGTTGTAATCTGTTCCATGTTTGAACAGCATTGAAATAAAATATTAAGGCTTAATGTTCCATTATTATAACATTCTTCCATGCTTAAGGTGTGAACACTAAGATGTTTTGTTGAATATTTTTCCATCAAAAATGGATGTTTAAAAATCGATTCGGCCGCCTATTGAATCGATTCGAGAATTGTGTGATGTAATATTGCGATATATTGCCGAATCGATTTTTTTTAACACCCCTACTTCCCCTCAACCACCACTGGAACATTTGCACAAAAACCGTCACAGCAATGTGAATGTCGTGACTCGTGAGTGTCAGTGTTTTTGTCACTTTATTTACACAGCCTGTACTGTGGTTGTAATTGATTTAAATTATTATTTATCGTTTTTATCAGAAAAAAAAACATATTATTAATGTAACTGCAATGGTTTCAATTCTTAATGTAACTAGACTAAGTGCAATTTCTGGAGAAATTGCGTGGGAATTGCTGAAAGCAAATTGAGAGATAAATTATGAAATCATAACCAACTGTGCCACCAAGCAGTATCAGACACCAGGTAATGATGATAAGTTATATACCGTAGATGGAAGTGGGCGTGGAAAGTGATACTTAGAAAAAGTTCAATGACTGTCCCATTGAAAATGAATGGGGAAATTGTGCAAACACTGTAAGTAATATGGAATCAGATGATACATAGACCGGGAGGTGTGAATTTTTTAAGCTAGTTGAAAGTTTAACAATGTAAATTAAAGTATTATGTGGGGGGAGTTAGAAGGCAAAAAAATGTGTAGAATGAAAATCACAATAACATATGTGGGAATGTTTCAGCATTCCTACAAATATTCATATTTTTACTAATGCATTAAATTAGAGCAAGAAGTTTCTACTATTTGCAGCATTGGTACTTTTGACTGTCTAAAACAGGGGTGTCAAACTCATGTTAGCTCAGGGAGGAAAATATATTATCAAGTGGGCCGCATCAGTAAAATAACAGTATATAACTTATAAACAATTGCCGTCATTTATACGCAAATTTGTGGACCAGCCCTAAATTATGGAGCTCAACTGTAATCATATTGTTCCGAAAAATAACACGAATGCAAATGGAACACGGCAACACTTCGCCAGTATACGTTCGTGTTAAATGGACCTGTTTTGCATATATATTGTTCCCAGAATGCATTGCGTGGCGCAGTTAATGATGTTATAAGGACGTTAATTGTCATATCTATTTGTTTCCAGTAATTGAGTTTGTGTCCTATTTAACACGTTTATGTCGGTGCATAATTACAAAAACATAATAAATAAACAAACCGTAGTTTAAGTTGGGGCGGCACGGTAGTCGAGTGGTTAGCACGTCCGCTTCCCAGTTCTGAGGTCTCCGGTTCGAGTCCAGGCTCGGACCTTCCTGGGTGGAGTTTGCATGTTCTCCCCGTGCCCGCGTGGGTCTTCTCCGGGTACTCCGGTCTCCTCCCACATTCCAAAGACATGCATGGCAGGTTAATTGGGCGCTCCGAATTGTCCCTAGGTGTGCGTGTGGGTGTGGATGGTTGTTCGTCTCTGTGTGCCCTGTGATTGGTTGGCAACCAGTCCAGGGTGACCCCCGCCTACTGCCCAGAGCCAGCTGAGATAGGCGCTAGCACCCCCCACGACCCTTGTGAGGAATAAGCGGTCAAGAAAATGGATGGATGGATGGATAGTTTAAGTTGTGTGTAAAATAATGACATCCAGGATGACGATTCCCCGTACAAGTTGCATTGCTCATCTGAGGACTGCTTGTGAAATTACAAATTTATATGTTTTGATTGTGGCCGGCTGATTAATTAGTCCGACATTACAATTTATTTATTTATTTTTTTAACTTTACAAAATCATCTCACTGGCCGGATTAAACCCATTTGCGGGCCTGATCCGGCCCGTGGGCCGTATGTTTGACACCCCCTGTCTAAAATATGTGCTGCATGATATAACTGAATCGAAAATCTTTACAAATCGTGAATCAAATTGAATTGGGCCCTTGTGAAGCGAATCAAATCGATTCTGGAAATCTGAATCGATACCCAGCCCTAAATCAGTACCTTTCATTTTTACCATTACATAGGGATGTGTTATATTCAGAAATTAGATAATTAAAGATGATGAAAATGTACCAACTAGGCTGAGCTGCCATCCTCTCCATGTAGTCCTTGGCCAGATCCAGTGCTCCAGCTCTGTGTGGGTACAGCAGGCAGAACATGGACAGAACACCCAGGTTGTTTCCGTAAACCTCATTCCATCGGGCACTGAACTCTATGGGGCTCCAGGGAGGCAGGTACTCTTCTGGGTGTTCGAGCATGGTTTCCCCGGCCTCGCGGATACGTCGCGCCATCTCTCTATGAGTGCTACCGGCTGCCATCTGAAGCTCTACAACATCTGCCCGATCGAAATACAGCATTGGGTGGCCATTGTAGTTGCCGCCCATGAAGGGGATTCCTCCAGTTGGGTCTGCCGCAGTCGGAGGCAACAGGAGCAACAGCAGACTTAAGAGGAAGACTGTCGGGGCCCCACGGGTGTGGGTTCTCATCGTCTCATCCGAGAAGGGGCTGCGACATTGCCAAAGGAGTTCAGCTGAGAGAGGGAAAGGATCGGAAGAAGTCATCTCATACTCTGCACAAAGCCCCACATTCCCTGAATAATCAGATACAGCTGTTGATAGCTGAGCCTTTCCAACAGAAACAGGCCATTATTAAGCACACAACCCAAAGCTTTTGTTGTTCTACATTTAATATTGCCACTATACGGCCAAATGTGGATGTTGCCTCCCCCAATTTTTCAACATACAAATATTGGTCAATCACATTGCGCACCCATATGACCAGAAAAGCAGGCCTGCATGTCATAAATGGTTCATTTCTTAAGTAACATTATTCTGCTGAGCTGAAACAGTCTTAAAACCGAACTGCTGTGCTTCACAGAATTATTAGTCAGCCTTCTGTTTTCAAGTGAGTAAATTCCATGAGCTTAGCAGAGCTCTTGGCAATATCCAGCTGGAAAACCAGAATACTGAAAAACAATTTCCTAATGCCTAGATGTATTCTCTTCCTTTGTTTTTCCATCACATGTCATTAGGTAAGTGACGAGTGAGCTATATAAATCAAACGACAATAAAGCAACTATACGTTGTTTTTGTTTTACAGATCCTGAGACATATGTCCACAGCCTGACAAATGTTACAGAAATGAAACCGAGCACACAAAATCTATCATTAGGCCTAAGAAGCAATTTTGAGCATTTTTATTTAAACCCATCGATGTGTAAACATGCTGAAAGATGTGTTGTACAGGTCAATCACTGAAAGCAGTGATGTGCAACCAAAATATAATTGTAAATAATTCATGAATTATTATACAAAATAATTAGCATTTTACCCTACAACCTTAGTTTAACAATGACATGATTTATTACAATATTTAATTAAATCATAAATTATTTTTGGCATAACTATTAGAAAACAACAAATAATAAGCAATCACATAAAACAGTTTATATTAATTTATTAATAGGCTACCACAAATTTTTTTGTAGTAATTACAAAACTTTTTTTGTTCAGTTTTAGCTCACCAGTTGACTGTGATTGAAAAGTATCTTGTGAAAATTTAGATTAATTAATTATACAGTTAATCACACCAATTTAGAAAGTGTCAAATATATAACATCCCATGCCCATTACTTCACATAAGGAAGTAATAGTTATAGTAAGTAATAGTTCATTTTTTTCCCATTTAACTTTTTCACAAAAAAAGAAAAAAACAAAACAAAACCTAAACAGCCGGTATAAGGGATGAGAAAGTTGTCTGTGTGTGAAGCTAAGAAAGGTACCCCTCCATAATTGAAACGTGCGACATTGTCATGGGATACTGTTAAAATGGTTCACTTTTAACTGTATATGGACATGAGTTTTGATAGCTGACATGGATGGACATACGCTGTATTCGGGAGTTCTCCTCCGTGGAAAAGTGGAATGAACTCCAGCAGATAAATCTCTTCTCTATCGCTAATACCAGATGGTCACACAAAAGTAGCCTTGTTCCTACTGAATACAAATTAAAGCTCAGAAGGAATGTTGAGATTAATTACCTGTCAGGGGAAGAGTTCACCAAGTTTGCTCTCGTCATTTCAAATCATTTCATCCGGGAACAGCAGCGATGTCAAAGTGAAAAAGAAATTTTATGGACTAAGTAAGAGCAGTGCAAAGGAATGTAGGGGCGAGGAGGGAACAACATGCTCCTAAGTGTGTATGTGTGTTTGAAAAAAAAGGGGGCGGGGGAAGGGGGATTTTAAAGGAGACCTTCAGTTCTTCAGCGCCCCCCGACCCAGCGGATACAGCCGCTTGTACTGATTCAAAATGTCTGACATAAGTGGGGGTTTTCAGAAAGGCAAAGCTTTTGAGATCCATTACATGTATTGAGTTTACCTGATTATTAAACAGCGTGTTGTGAAATTAAGTTGGAATTTGGGAATCCTGAGTTTGAAGGCAAATCCTGCTGCAAAAGTGGTGAATTCAGATGGAGAAACTGCTGAGGTGCTTTTGAACAAGTCCTACAAAGCGGCAAAATTTCTGACATCTCTCTTCACATAATAAAGTCTATGGGAATCAATTTTTACAAGAAAAAAAAAACATATTGTGACAGAAAATCAGCTGAGATATGATGTAAGAACGATTCACCCCATGTCACACTGCAGGTAATCAATGCAAAGAATGTGCGCTAAGAATTGCAAGTCCAACTGGTTCACCAAGCTCAAGACATACTATATATACAGCCTATATATTCACGCACACCCCCACACTAGTATAGGCTTATATTTAATACCAAGGATTAATATAATATAAAGCAGCACGGGTTAAACCCTATTTCACCCTTAGTCATTCTAATATAGTAAGATAATGTATATAAGCCTTCGTCCAGAGGATGCTGTTTTTATAAATTTAGTTGACTCTGTTCAATCAGAATTAAAGAATAAATATGAATCAATCCATTTTTATCCAGAGTGAATTGACTTACCATGCATTTTCAACCGGTGCAGCACGTTATTGGAAACGGGTGAACTGCTGTTGACTAAAGCAAGACTCGTTTAGTGTGTTTGTGAATTTGGAAGACAACCCTGCACCATGCTTGGCCTTCCGGCGGAACGAGGGGGTTTTCTTTTACACGCCCTTGGCGCGCCTGACAATTTGGTGGCTGCAAGTAGACTTAAGTTTATGCCTGCTGGAACCAGGTCTAAGTTTCGGCACTGTGGTGTTAATGCGATTTTGGTGAATTTGATGACAGTGCTTGCAGACAGTTTCACATACTAGGGATGTAACAAAATCCAAACATCACGATACGATGTCATTACAATATGAGGGTCACGATAAGATATTTATCATGATATTGTGGGGAGGTTGGCGATACAAAAAAGCTGACAACAATGTAAAAAAATAAAAATGAGCTCACACACACAAAAAACACAATACTGTGCTTTTGTGCATAACAGCAATGCATATAAACAACTTACAATCGCCAATAACATTTAATAAAGTATATTATTATTAATATTGAGGAACTTACAGTCAAACCTCGGTTTTCGAACATAATCCGTTCCAGAAGGCTGTTCCAAAAGCGATTTGTTCGAAATCCGAAACAATTTTTCCCATTATAATTAATGTAAATAATTTTAATCCATCCCAAGTCTAAAAAAAACTTTTTCCAAGTTTTTTTAAAAACTATTTTACACCATAAACTGCACTGTATACTGTTTACCATAAATAGAAAAGGGTAGAAATAGACACTGTTTTATTTTAATAGAAGATATCCTGCCTAAAATTATGAAAAAACACAACAAAATGCACTTGCTTTCTTTGAACCCATGATTATGATGATGATGCAAAACTTAAAAAAAAAAATAAAAAAAATAAAAAAAAAAACAGATTTGCGTAAATAACAATAAGCAAAGTCTGCTCCGAACGAACTTTGAACACGAATGTGCTACGGAGGAAGCATCCTGGGCATTCGAGTAAGCTCGGCTCCCGAGTGAGTCGCGTTCAGGTACGCTCGGCTTTTTCTCCCGAGTGAGTCGCGTTCAGGTACGCTCGGCTTTCTCTCCCGAGTGAGTTGCGTTCAGGTACGCTCGGCTTTCTCTCCCGAGTGAGTCGCGTTCAGGTACGCTCTGCTTTTTTCAGTTTGGTCGAGAGCCGATTTTTTTGGACGAGTTCTGAGACATAACATTCTCGAATTTTCTGGTCGGAAACCGATTTGGTCGAGAACAGAAGCGTTCGAATCGTGACCGAAAGGACAAGATCCCGGATACAAGCGGCCGAAATGAGTTTCCTCCGCAGGGTGTCCGGGCTCTCCCTTAGAGATAGGTTGAGAAGCTCGGTCATCCGGGAGGGGCTCAGAGTCGAGTTGCTGCTCCTCCACGTTGAGAGGAGCCAGCTGAGGTGGCTTGGGCATTTGGTTCGGATGCCTCCCTGGGGAGGTGTTCCGGGCGTGTCCCACAGGTGGGAGGCTCCAGGGACGACCCAGGACACGCTGGAGAGACTATGTGTCCCGGCTGGCCTGGGAACGCCTTGGGATCCCGCCGGAGGAGCTGGTTGAAGTGGCTGGGGAGAGGGAAGTCTGGGCTTGCCTGCTAAAGCTGCTGCCCCCGCGACCTGACCCCGGATAAGCGGTAGATAATGGATGGATGGACGGATGGACAGAAGCGTTCGAAAACCGAGGTTTGACTGTACTTGCTAATGTACGCACACATTGAGTTCCTCCACATATCACAAGCATATTACGTTCCCCTTCATCTGACATAGAAGGGCCAAAACATGCCTTGCGAAAATTAACCTGCACTACAAAACTCGCCACCAGAGGGTGCTGAAACTGCACAAATGGAAATCAACCGTTTTTTTGTTTTTTTTAACAGATGTGCTTCTAATATCGTGACATGACGACGACGATATATTGTGGCAGTTGTAATATCGCCATATCACGATATTGCCGCTATCGTTACGTCCCTAATACATACAGTACTGTAAACTAACTGTTAACAACCTGATGGCCACCTGCATAATCTGCTATGTATTAAAATGTGCAACTTTTATTTAAAGCTGCTCTTTGTAACATCCATCCATCCATTTTTTTGACCGCTTATTCCTCACAAGGGTCGCGGGTGGTGCTGGAGCCTATCTCAGCTGGCCCTGGGCAGTAGGAAGGGTACACCCTGGACCGGTCGCCAGCCAATCGCAGGGCACACAGAGACGAACAACCATCCACACTCACAAGCACACCTAGGGACAATTCGGAGCACCCAATTAGCCTGCCATGCATTCCCAATGGCTACTCCCGCAATCCCCAGGCCAATAGTTTTCAGACTGGATTCGGGTTCGAATTTCCCGCCCTTGGTCTGCTGATGTGACGTAATGTGCACGTTGTGTATGCAAGATGGGAATGTGCAATTTCATTTTTTGGCCACAGGTGGCAGTAGCAATTCAAAATGGAATTTTCTGTGTTCAGCAGCTTTAAACGAAAACAATAGTAATGTTACTAAGAAATACAGTAAGTAATCATGTATTTTTTCTTTTTAACATTCAACATCTTTTATTTAAACAGCATAGTACATCCTTTTAATAACACTTAATGACCAAAGGCAACAGACTTTACACCTCATTTTGAAAATTTATGAAAATTCATACACCAAAACATTAATTCTAAGAACACTTAAAAGTAACAGTGATGGCACATATAAGTATGTAACAAAACCACATAAGTATGTAACAAAACCACTTGCCAACACACTGGGTTGTGGGAATGGAACACATCATTGAGGTATTGACATCTGGATGTATTTTCAGTCATTACATTGTTTTAATGACTAAATCTATCAAAAGGAATTAAAAGAATGATCCTATTTAATACATGACAACATTTTCCACAACTAATCAGTCTATGCAAATAGATCTACAGTGGTTCCTCGACTTAGGAGAGACCCAACATACAAGTTTTTTTAGATATGAGCCAGTGTTTGATTTTTTTTTTTTGCCTTGTAATGCAAGCAACGATGTTGTTTGTAGGCCTAATAATAGCTCATACAATAAATACTGTCCCCCTAGTGCTCCGCTAGCTAAATGCTAACAGACCGTCGATGGGCTAGCAAAACTAGCATCGATGCTGTAGTAGAGTTGTTCTTCTTTGTTTGCAATATGTATGTATGTTTGGAAAATGGATGGATGTACAGTACTGCTACCTAATGGCACATCAGAAGAAAGAGCATAATGTCCAATTAACGAATGAAATCCTCTCAAATAATAATAATAATAAATATTTGCATTGTACAATTTCTTTTTAGGGGGCTGGAAAGCAATGACTTTCCACCATTTCAATAGGAAAAGATGATTTGCAGTACGAGTGATTTGAATTACATGAAAAACAATTTAAACTGTTAAGTCAAGGTATCACCGTACTCAGACACACACCCACACTATGTTGTATTCTCACATGTATACTTAACTACAAAACAATATCCAAAGACAGGCCTGATTACAGCTACTGTATCTTACATTACATTCAACAGGTTTCTGAATGATTCAGTAACGGGGGGTAACTTGTGCTCTACAAATGGTTTGGGTTTGGATGGGGAAACGAGGTTCGAGTGGAGACACAGACCACAGCGATAAAGGAAGGGTGAGTCTTATTTTGTTACACTTGCTTTTCAGCTCAGACTTTTGCATCTCTTTAGCAAAGAATCCGGGGGCCTTGGGAAGTATCCGGTTGTGCATGGTTTATCGGGAGAAAACCTGGGAAACTTGTAATCCAGAGGGAGATCTATGGAGAAGAAAAGTTTGAAGAAGTTACTCAGCACATGTGCTTTGCTGTCAAAACCAATAGTAAATCTTCAATCAAAACAAAGGTGAATCACAGCAAGGAGTGAACTCCTTCAGATGTTTTTTTGTTGATATTGAAAGCGCTATACAAATAAAGATGACTTGACTTGACTAAAGTACTTATTTACTAAGGCTGACCTGTTACCTGCGTCCACATTGTCTGCACCAAACACCTACGGAAATTTATCTGAAAAAGCGTGGCGGATGAGAAGAATTGTTTTCTACTTCCTGATACTTTGGGGCCTATTCACTAAAGGTTTGCGTCGCCTTTACACGGCGCTAACCTTTGAAAATGGAGCAATCTGGGAGCGCCTAATTCACTAAACACGCGCAGATGGGGAAATCCGTCACTAAGTGTGCGGCCAACCAGAATGCGGCACGGTGCGCCGGTGTTATTTGCGTGTCTGCAAATTAGGTAATTTGCATACATTTGACGCAAAATATGCCCACCTCAATGCAAATGAGACTCATTTGATATGCAGCGTCTAATTCACTAACGCCAGCGCATGTCACGTTTCAGTTTGTTTGGGTTTTTGTTTTATTTTGGTGAGTGTTGGTTGTCTGGTGTTCCTGTCTTCTTCCCCAGTCTCGTTATGGTTAACCTTGTCCACCTGCTTGTGTCTTCCCTTCCTGGTGTGTATTGCTGATTGGTTCCCCCTCCCTGCTGTGTCTCCCAGGTGTGTCCTGTTATTGTCATTAGTGTTTGTATAAGGGAGTGGTGTTTGTCTCACGCGGGTGTGGGAGCATTGTTTGATGTTTGTTGTTTGCGGTTTGAAGGTCTGAATGTTTTGTCACAGTGGTGTCTTTATTGCCAAAGTCTACCAAGTCTTTATTGCCAAGTCTTCCACGCCAAGTCTTCCACGCCAAGTCCTCAAGGTCAGCCACGCCAAGTCTTCAAAGTCAGCCACGCCAAGTCTTCAAAGTCAGCCACGCCAAGTCTTCAAAGTCAGCCACGCCAAGTCTCTGCCTCACGCCACGCCAAGTCTCTGCATCACGTCACGCCAAGTCTCTGCATCACGCCACGCCAAGTCTCTGCATCACGCCACGCCAAGTCTCTGCATCACGCCACGCCAAGTCTCTGCATCACGCCACGCCAAGTCTCTGCATCACGCCACGCCAAGTCTCTGCATCACGCCACGCCAAGTCTCCGCATCACGCCACGCCAAGTCTCCGCCATGATCTGTGTCCACGTCCAGCCCAGTCTACTCCCCTTCCGTCTCATCCAGTCCTTCCCCGTCAGAGTTAATAAAGTTCCTTACATCATTCTTCCACTTGGTTTTCCTGTCTGTTTCCTCCCATTTTGGGTCCATCCATACCCCGCACGTAACAGAATGCTCCCACCAACCCGGACCCAGCAGAGGTTCCAAGTCCCCGTTCCGGCTCCGCGCCGGATTCAAGTCCCCGTTCCGGCTCCGCGCCGGATTCAAGTCCCCTTTCCGGCTCCGCGCCGGATTCAAGTCCCCATTCCGGCTCCGCGCCGGATTCAAGTCCCCGTTCCGGATCCGCGCCGGCCTCAGGACCCCGTTCCGCCTCCGCGCCGGCCTCAGGGCCCAGTTCCGGCGCCCCGCCGGCTCCAGGCCCTCGTCCCGGCACCTTGGCAGCCCATGAATGCTACGCCTGTGCCGCTGCTGCCGCTTCAGCCCCTGGCCTCTTTGCCTGTGCCGCTGCTGCCGCTTCAGCCCCTGGCCACTTCGTCGCTGCCGGCCCCGGATGCAACGCCTGTGCCGCTGCCGCCGCAGCCCCTGGCTGCTTCGCCTGTGCCGCTGCCGCCGCAGCCCCTGGCCGCTTCGCCTGTGCCGCTGCCGCCGCAGCCCACCGCGGGAACCGGCCCTTGGTGGCGCCACTCCTGTTGTCGCCCCTTGAGCCGGCAATACTGCCGCCTCCTGGGCCGCCCCCGATCCAAATTTCATGGAGTTTTGTAAGGCAGTGTTTCTCCCCTTGGTAGACTCGTATTCGTACCCTGATTAGGGGCAGAGTTTTAGCTCCCGTTCCCGTCCCCGCCCTCCCCGTTTTGGCTTGTTTTTGTTTTAGGGACGTCTGGGAGCCGTCCCTTGGTGGGGGGGTACTGTCACGTTTCAGTTTGTTTGGGTTTTTGTTTTATTTTGGTAAGTGTTGGTTGTCTGGTGTTCCTGTCTTCTTCCCCAGTCTCGTTATGGTTAACCTTGTCCACCTGCTTGTGTCTTCCCTTCCTGGTGTGTATTGCTGATTGGTTCCCCCTCCCTGCTGTGTCTCCCAGGTGTGTCCTGTTATTGTCATTAGTGTTTGTATAAAGGAGTGGTGTTAGTCTCACGCGGGTCTGGGAGCATTGTTTGATGTTTGTTGTTTGCGGTTTGAAGGTCTGAATGTTTTGTCACAGTGGTGTCTTTATTGCCAAAGTCTACCAAGTCTTTATTGCCAAGTCTACCAAGTCTTTATTGCCAAGTCTGCCAAGTCTTCCACGCCAAGTCTGCCACGCCAAGTCTTCCACGCCAAGTCTGCCACGCCAAGTCTTCCACGCCAAGTCTTCCACGCCAAGTCAGCCACGCCAAGTCAGCCACGCCAAGTCTTCAAAGTCAGCCACGCCAAGTCTTCAAAGTCAGCCACGCCAAGTCTTCAAAGTCAGCCACGCCAAGTCTCTGCATCACGCCACGCCAAGTCTCCGCATCACGCCACGCCAAGTCTCCGCATCACGCCACGCCAAGTCTCCGCATCACGCCACGCCAAGTCTCCGCATCACGCCACGCCAAGTCTCCGCATCACGCCACGCCAAGTCTCCGCCATGATCTGTGTCCACGTCCAGCCCAGTCTACTCCCCTTCCGTCTCGTCCAGTCCTTCCCCGTCAGAGTTAATAAAGTTCCTTACAGTGCCCCCAAGGGGGCGCAAGGCTCCGTCAAGGGGGCTGCGTTTGACCTGGAGGAACATGCATTTTTATTTTTTTTTACTGTCCTAGAATAAAGTGCAATTGCACCTCAACTACATTAGGGGGTAGTGGCGCTCTCATTGGTAGAGTGCGCGCAGGGAGCATTCGCTCGGCGGTAGTGTAGGAGTTTTGTTTGCACTGAGCATGCGCGCTTTGCACACAGCACAGATGATGAGTATGTGTAAGTAAGTAAGAGAAAACGTGCTGCATATTGCCAACAATCATCCCGCTTTGTGACTGCTACTTCAGTAAGCCAGCGAGCATTGTTGCTCGGGGTGTGCTCAAAAAATCGATACGGCAATATATCGTTGCGGGCCTCATCACAATACACGTATCGATACGCAGGCGTCAGAATCGATATTGCTCGTTAATTTTAAATCAGCCGTTCAAGTTTGCCTTTGCGGCTTGCATTGTACCTAAAAAATCAAAACCAGCAGCGTCTTTGAAGTTAATTGCCTTCAATTAATGCAAAAATAGCTCACCGGTGATTGGACACTGTATCTTGCTAAGAAAAATGAAAGCAGAGGAAGAATGTCAACATTTATTTATTGATAAACTTAACATGGCACGTGTCTCAGTGTACCAATTTTCCTAGATTTTGTTTAAAAAAAATTAAATAAAATGTGTCTTATTTGGGATACATAGGTATCGCGATACGTATCGTATCGTGGCCACTGTATCGTAAGGTTGGCGGCAATACCCAGCCCTAGTTGGCATCATATGAGGTTGCGTACCAAATTGCCCAGTGCCAATACAGGTCCCGTCTACACATTGAACAGGAGCTGAGAGTTGCTGTGTCCTGCTTCAAACCCCGCTTCGAAAACCTGTGCATTGCAAAGCGTGCTCATTGTAGCCATTAATCCAGACATCATCTTTGATTAAAAAAAAAACAACAACAAAAAAACTGTACAAATTATTTTATATATTTTTGTTTTGCAGGTTAAAGTTAAAAAAAAAATAAAAAATGTGCTCCAGAGTTAATGTTGGTGATCCATATTTCTTTCTTTTTAATTCTTGTATACGTTAATAAGGATACAGTGATATGTAGAGGTGTACTTATAACAATTTTTTTTTGAAATTATCTTTTTATTGAGAGATTACAGAGATTTACAATAATAACACAGGAATAATAATGAAATAACACAATTAACAAAAAGAAACGGGGAGCACAATTAACCTATTTCACCTACCCAGCGTTCAAAGAAGAAAAGATAGGAATAAAGATCGAAGATCCTTACAACCTAATATTGCGTCAGTTGAAATCCGACCTTGTTGGTTTCACATACTCAGTCCACTTGGACCACATCCGGTAAAATTTGTCGAAGTCAACCCTGAGGCAATATGACAGTTTTTCCATGACATATATATCATGCACAATGTTTATCCATTCTTCCACAGTTGGCGGAACCACCTTCAACCATTTTCTTGTAATAGATTTCTTACTGGCCGCTATGAGTATATTAAACAGTTTCCTGTCACTCATAGACCAGCTGTCCTTTTTCAAGTCGCATAGGTACATACATTCTTGCTTAAAGGGAATTGTCTCACCAAATACATTCTCAATGTGTGCATGTACTTCTCTCCAGTAGGGTTCAATAACCTGGCAGGACCAAAAAATATGAGAGTGGTTCGCTCCATTTGCCCCACAGTCTCTCCAACAGGCATCTCCAGTACCAGTCTTGTATGCATGGAAGTGACAACCCCCCCCTTTCTTTACTCAATTGCAATGTTTTATATTTAATTCTAGCTCTGTGTCCTTGCCATAAATACCCTGGAATTAATCTGTCCCACTCATTGAACTGCTTTGGTGATATTGTAATTGGTAGACATTGAAATAAATAAAGCAAACGGGGTAGCACGTTCATCCTTATTGAATCAATCCTTGAGCTCAGACTCAAAAATGGAATAATACTCCACCTTTGTAAATCTGACTTAAGTTTCACATTTAACTGACCAAAGTTGAGATCAAACAGTTTGGCAAAGTCTTTTGGTAGTGTGACTCCCAGGTATTTGATCGAATCCGCCTCCCAATTCCAATCAAATTTGTTCTTCATTTCTGGCGGTGGGTCATAGTTGAATGTGACCACCTGAGTCTTGTGAATGTTGATTTTAAATCCTGTCAGTGTACCGTATTCTTTTAAGATGTCCATCAAATTTGGAAGGGTCTGTGTTGGATATGTAATGTATAGCAGTAAGTCATCTGCAAATAGAGACAGTTTTTGCTCCTCCGAAGCCATTTTCACCCCTTTCACGTCTCGTCTTTGTCTAATCCATTGACTCAATGGCTCAATAAACAGTGCAAAGAGTAGTGGTGAGGCACAACAGCCCTGTCTCGTACCCCTCTCCAGGATGAAAGGGTGGGTAAGGTCCCCATTGATCTTGATTCTGGCAGAAGGAGAATCGTATAATGCAGTAAAAACGTCAATCAGGTTGGATTGGAAGCCAAATTTCGCAAGTACTTTATATAAGAAAGACCAATTTACCGAGTCGAATGCCTTCTCTGCATCTAAACTTAGTATCAGCGTCTGCAATTTTTGTTCAGTAACATGTCTTATTATGTGTAGCGTTTTCCTAATATTGTCTTGAGTTTGTCTAAGTCTAATGAAACCTGTCTGGTCCAAATGGATCAAGTCCGGTAATATTACCTCTATCCTTCTTGCCATTATAGAAGTAAATAGTTTATAATCAGTATTTAAAAGACTAATCGGACGGTAACTCCCACATTCTAGCTTATCCTTCCCTTCCTTGGGAATAACCGTTATCATTGCGTCCTTCCATGAAGCGGGGATTACCTTCCTTTCCAAAACCCAGTTAAATGTCTTTTCAAGCGTTGGTATAAGCTGTTCCTGCATAGTTCGGTACCATTCCGAGCTACAACCATCTGTTCCTGGAGATTTCCCTCTTTTTAACTTACCTATTGCTAATTTAATTTCGTTTTCTGTTATTTTTGTCATTAATTTGTCATTTTGAGCCTCTGTAACCTTTGGTAGCTGTAATTGGGACAGGAAAGACTCGATCTGGGCATCATTCCCAGTTTGATATTGAGAGTATAGTGTTTTATAGTAATCATAAAAGCATTGTTTAATTTTCTCCAGACTTGTTTCTATTGCCTTTGTTCTCGGATTTCTTATTTTGTATATAGTCCTTTCTGCTTGTTGTTTCCTTAATCTATATGACAAAAGTCTCAATGATTTCCCTCCTGCCTCATAATATTGCTGTTTTGTAAAAAGAAGTTTTTTTTGTACTTCTTGTGTGTTTAAATCGTCTAGTTCTTTCTTCAGATTTATTATTTCCAATTTAATTTCGTCCTTTGAACCCTTTGAATGTTCTTTTTGGAGTATTTTCAATTTACTCTCTATAATTTTCAGTCTTTCCTGTCTCATTTTTTTTTCACGGGATGAAATGGCTATAATTCTACCCCTTATCACTGCTTTTAGTGCATCCCATAGTATTGGCGGTGTCACCTCATCATTATCATTATATTTCAAATATTCACTAATTTCTTCTTTTAAAATGTTCTTAATTTTCTCGTTATTCAATATATTCGTATTTAACCTCCATAATGTAGATCTATTTTTATTGCCAAGGCGGACAGACAGGTAAATATGGCCATGATCTGATAGGGTAGATGGGCCAATTTCGTAGCCCGCCACCCTATACAGATCCTTTTTAAACATGAAAAAGTAATCAATTCGAGAGTAGACATGATGTGCAGGTGAGTAATGTGTATATTCTCGGTTAATCGGGTTCTTATCTCTCCATACATCAACAATTCCCATTTCATTCATAAGTGTATTAATCTTCTTTGCAATATTCCTTGCTTCAGATCTCCCATATGATGAATCCAATTTTGGGTTCAGTTTAATATTGAAGTCCCCCCCACAAATCAATGTCCCCTTACTGTTAGTTATCATTATATCAAATATTTGTTTATAAAAGATCCAGTCGCTTCCAGGTGGTACATACACATTAAAAAGGCTTATCAAGTTGCCTTTTATTTTACCGGTTATGTGAACAAACATACCTTCTTTATCTTTATATTCTGTTACATGTTCGTAGTTTACTGCGCTGGATATCAGGATCGCAACCCCTCTCCTTCTGCCAGACTCATGAGAAGAGAAGTAAATGTGCTTAAATCCCAATTTGTTCAGCTTAGCATGCTCAGAATCACTAAGGTGTGTTTCCTGCAGGAAAGCTATTTGGACATTATCTTTTTTTAGTTTCGATAGGATTTTTGTCCTCTTTATTGGGTTGTGTACACCATTAATATTGAATGACGCTATTTTTATTGGTCTATGCTCCATCTTTGAATGCTCCCTTATACATTCTCATCAAACTATTGTGCTCCCAAACTCCCTCCAGAACCCGTGGAGGTATAAAAGAAAAAACAAATAAGAAAACAAAAACATGTTTAAACCAAAACAAACTTTTTAACTTCCAATGTAGGGGTCTCTGAACTAGACCCTGGTGAGCCTCCGTGATGGGCTCCAAAGGAGCGATCTCCCCCCCAACGTATGGAGGGAGAGGCCCCTTTCAGCATTGATTGCGTGTTCAGGCAAAGAAAAGAAAACCCAACATGAACCTATTTAAATTCTAGTGTCTCTCTACCATTAAATTTTATCAACGTTACCAGTCGGCAGTCTGTTGAATTAGTTGTCCTTGGTGGTGGTGGTGGGCGGGGGGTGTCAGCTCTCAACCGGTGCAGGTGTTGGTCTCCTGAAGTGGTGGTGCTGATGGTGGGGATGGGGGTCAGCCTTCAGCCGGTGCGGGTGTTGGTCTCCTGAAGGCTCTGAGCTTCTCCTTGTAGCCAGTTCCATTTCTTGTTTTGAGGGTGTCTTTCGTCGTCCGTCTGCCTGCTTGTCTCCAAGTTAGTCGCTGTATCCGCTCCATCAGTGTCTCAGGGGGTCTGATGACCATCACGTTGTATCCTCTTCCTGACATGTCTTCGGTTGCCTCTTCAACGGTGTCATATGTTTTGGTCCCAGCCTTGTATCTGACTCTCAGTCTAGCAGGGAAGAGGGTCTGAAATGCGATGTGATCTTCCTTCAGAGCCTTTCGAACCTCAGCGAACTGACGTCGTTTTTTTAGGACCAACGGTGGATAGTCATTATCGAGGTTAATGTGCTTCTCCTGCCATGTAAATCCTCTCCCCTGCCAGGCTTTTCGAAGCAGCGTCTCTTTAGTCAGGAAGCTCAGAAACTTAACAATAATGGAACGCGGTGGCGCTTGGTCCGGTGGTTGCGGCCCAGCTGACCTGTGCGCCCTTTCAATCTTCAAATCCAGGTCACTCTCCGGCACGTCAAGTCCTTCCCTTAGTAGCTTTTCCACAAACATAACCATGGTCGGTGAGTCTGCCTCGGCACCTTCCGGAACTCCATAAATCCTCAGATTCTCACGCTGGGAGCGACCCTCCAAATCCAGCAGTTTATCTTCCATGTTTGCGTGTAGCTTTAGCATTTCTGCTACCACTACTTCTGTGTTTTGGGCCCTCCACTTTTCCGATTCTCTCTTCAGCTTCGTCCAATCTCTTGTTTGCCTTCAAAATATCTTCTTTGAGGATATCAAATTGTTCTTTGTTCTCTCGGCGAAAATCCCTTATTTCGCGCAAGATTATCTCCACATCCGTCATTTTCCCGTCGATAGTTTGCCTTGTCACCGTCGTTGCCCGTTAGCTTGCTCCGTTAGCACTGTGTCGTTAGCGCTCCCGCCCGGTGTATTTCCTCCCACCGCTCTCTTTTCTACTCTTTCAGTTCAAATTATTGGTAGTTCTCTCACCCCTGCGTTCTCAAATTATTGTCGACTTGGTTTTCTTCGTTTGAACTGGGGAATTTTTAAACTTAACTGGTTCTGTCGGGAGCTCTCTCAACACGCAGCCATTGCGACGGTGTTCCGACCGGAAGTCCCCACTTATAACAATTTTATAGACAAATGATACTATTTATAGTCGCACGGGCGGGGGGGTGGGGGATGTTTTCTTCTTCCTAGGGGGGCATGACAGAAAATAATTGAGAAGCACTGTAATAACCTGACGCAACCTCGATCCCGGGATCATGACAGCTGTTCATGCAGATAGAGAGAGAGAGCGAGAGAGAGCGAGAGAGCGAGAGAGCCTTGGATCTTTTAATCCTTGAATTCTCAACTTCAAATATAACAATATGTTGTTAGGGGTTCAGCTATTAATGGCTGTATGATGAGTTATTTTGAGGGAACAATGCATTTTCACTGTTATATAGGCTGTACACACTACTTTTCATTGTGTTGTTCCCTCAGTGTTGTCCCATGGAAAGCCAGCGTTAAATATCTGCAGAAATGTGAGGTGCCGTGTACTCACTTTACTGAAATAACGTATATCAATTATGATTAAACAATAAATAAATGAAAATGTGGTTGTCAACCAGTAACCTGTAATGAATTGTGTTCAATTAAATCATGTTTTGAAAATGGAACTGAGGTTTTGAAAATGGCTACTTTTCTGAAGCCACTAAATATCCTACTGTGTCTGCAGCTTTTTTTGTTTTTGACTTGGTGTGACCTACTTGCTATGTGTTCAACACTAGGGATGGCCATCGTGCTGTATTTGTGAATGCAGTGGCAGCACCACGTCAGTTTCTGGATCTCCTCGTCCTCTCCACCACTTCTATGTACATCAACAAAGTAGGAGCCCCACTGGTTGGACATCGTGGATGGTGACTTCATGCTTGCCTGTTGATACAATATGCAAAAAATATGAAATTGTACAATTTATTTAACTCTTCATTTCCAGACTAACTAGAGAAATACTGATACTTGATGAATACGCGGAAATTTGAAAGCACGCACGGATTTTTTTTTCACTCACTCATTCACAAATGTAAGCTTCTGTGAGTGAGTGAGTGAAAATTTTAAAAAAATCCGCGCGTGCTTTCAAATTCCCGCGGGACTGACGTCACGCAGCTGGCAAATTCGCCCAGCCCCGTTTGTGACACGCCACCCCCCGCTCTGCGATTGGCTGGAGGGGTTTAAACACCGTCTTTCCACAGAAACGTCCCGCTGTTTACAAAACAAACACAAAATGACAAAATACAGGCTGGGGGGGTGCCGGTTTAGGACAAAATCACCACCACAAGTTAAGAGAAGCCTATAGCTGTAAATTGAGAATCAGTTTGTTTGTTTAAATCCTGTATTTAAAAAGTGCCTTTTCCAGAGTGAAACCGTCAGACTGCGCCTTTAAATATGCATCGCCATTCAATAAAAGAACAGCACTAGGGACTAACTAAAAAAAACAAACAAAAAAAAACTTAAAATTGTGAGTTAAAATGTATGTATTACAGTTATTACAACTAATCAATAAAATTAAATTGTCTTATTTTTCCACATGAAAAAAAAAAAAGTTTCATTAGATAATAAAAATTTCATTTTTTTAAGGCACGTTTTTTAAGGCACGTTAAATATCACAATATCACCAATATGGCAATATTCAACACCCATATTCAAATATTGCATGTTTTTCCCCAATATCATAAAGCCCAAAAAATGTACACACATGGACAAAATTGCTGGAAATAATTACAATATAATCTGATTAACTACTAGGGATGTAACGATAAGTGCAATATCGTGATATTAAAACTGCCACAATATCGTCATCGTCATGTTCACAATGCAACACATATGTTGCAAAAAAGTAAGGTTGATTTCCATTTGTGCAGTTCTAGTACCCTCTGGTGGCTAGTTTTTTTCTGTGCAATTTAATTTTCATTAGGGATGTTTTGGCCCTTCTACAGTATGTTTAAAATCTACATTAATTGCGAGATGAAGGGGAACATAATATGCCTGTGAAGCAAGTCAATATGTGGAGGAACTCAATGGGTGTTTGCATTAACAACACAACATAATAATAATAATAATAATAATAATAATAATAATAATAATAACATAACATTGCCGTTATGTACAAAAGCACAATATTGTGTTGTTGTTTTTTTATGAGCTCATTATTTTACAATATTGACCTTTTTTTGAATATCACCAACCTCCCCATAATATCGCGAGCTTCATATCGTGATAATATCGTATCGTGACGTTTGGATATCATTACATCCCTATTAACTACATCAAAAAAGCACAAAACTGACAATGGACAAGAATAAAATGGGTAATTCTGATGGACTTGTGCAGCACATTTCCACAAAAATCTACTGTAAACATGCAGATGAAATGCAGTAACACAAATCATTATGTATATGAATTGGTCATATGGCAGTCATGACATGAAAAGTTGGGGCCTTACCTCAAACTTTCCCTTTTTCTCCTGTGGCTCCACTTGAGCCTCATTAGACCTTGCTGCATCACTCTTGGGGACACCCTCCCCCTCCATTTCCTCTACAATCATCACCGTTTCCCACTTCCCAAAGCTGCTGGCAGGGAACATGTCCGACCTCATGCTATCGCCAAAATACACAACCTACAGGGTCAGCAAAAAAGGTAACGAGAAAGGACAAGTGTTTTTTGTTTTTTGTTTTGTTTTTTAAGTTTAGTGCATGTGATTGAAGGCAAACTATGATTATACCAAAAAGGGCATGATAGAACCCGTTTGCACTCTGTCTGAAAGACAGCAAGCAAGTTCAAACAAGTCAAATTCCATAAATTGAGGTGCAGGTCCACAATGCTCAGTGATTTCATTAAAGAAGTCCATGTTTGTGTTTTTCTCAAGTAGAATGTGAAATCAAGTCAGCCTGGTTGGATTCTGATTATTAATATGCTATCCCCACCCAAATGTAAAAAACAAAACAAAACATGGGTAATAATGTGATTTAAAGTAGATTTATTTTGATATTTAATCGGAATAAAGACTTTTTAAAGTGTGTCACACAGAAGAGATGTCATCTATCCTCAGCCAATACTGTAGAAAAGCACCTTCAGATGATGGCGCTCCTTGGCGACAAATTTGCCTGCTTGACCTTTGCTTCCAATGGCTCGGCTCTCCTGCTTTTATATTTAACTCCGCCAAAATGTGTTACTTAGTTCATTTTACCATGATGTTTATTAAATATTGTGCACAAGTAATACACATTTAAAAAACAAAAACAAATACTGAAACTAAATAAAACTAAGCATTTTCAAAATAACATACACACACACGCACGTCATGTCATTGAAAGGTAGATAATAATAAGGGTTGATATTTGTATGAGAAGCACTTCCAGATTATGCCCCCCCCCCCCCCCCCCCCAAAAAAAAAAGTATGATGGTAACTAAGGGTGACTTCTTGTGCTGTCTGATGCATCCTTATGCGTTATCAACAATTACAACCTCAATGTTGGGTCTGTGGTACACAAGATCCTTATGCTGAAACTCAATTTCATATTTAATTCATAATCAACATGCACAATAATTAAGAATGCAGTGGAATCTCTGAGAAAATTTAGCATGAATTTCTGCAAAAAAACGTTAGTTAAAGTGAGTATTGGGTGCTTTTCACACTAGCGCTTGTGCCCGACAGCCGTATTGTAATATACATGTTCACCTTGGGCTCTGGTTTTCCTGTCATGGTCTTAAGCAGTTCATGGAGGTGCATCCAGTTGCCTTGGGAGTACCAACCAGGTTTGTCCAATGATGGCATATCCTCATTTTCCTCCACATCATTCACTGGAACAGAAACAAATAATTCATCCAAACTTGGTACCTAGTTTAAATATACATTTTCTGGAAAAGACAAATAAGCCTGTCTACAACATCACACTTTAGGCATGCCCTGTTACATGTTACAATGTACAGTAATTTCCGGACTACAAAGGGCACCTGATGTCAAGCTGCAACAGCTAGATTTAGCCATTAAAAAAATGGGCGCCTAACTTTTATTGGCAACGTGTCTGTATGTTATAACATAGGCATCACACATGGATTTTAAAAATAACTTTTAATTACCTTCAGACCAGTAAGCATTGAACTTTTGTCATTTGGGAACACTGCGCTGTGTGTCATCGGCACAGACATTAGCCACAGCCAGCACAACCACACATTTCAGTTCAGAAAAAAGTAACCCAAGGATAGCATATACAGTCTGAATAAAAGGGGTCCATGGACTGACCCTTGAGTGACACCACATGGCATGGCCATTCAATCAGATTCAAAACTTCCAATGGTAAAAAAATAACTCCTTTCCTCAGAGTAGGACCAGGGTTGAAAGCGGGCCAGAACGGTCCGGAACTGCGCTCCGGTAAAAGATTCATGATCGGAACGATGTGGAACAATGCTTCGGTCCGAAATTATGATGGCACCTGTCAAAACCGCATGCTTTACTCCATTTGACGTCTTCAATTTGCGAATTGAAAAATTATTCACCCCGAGTGAGATCCTATTTTTACCCTGTATATGCTTGTTAGAGCATTTCCTGTATGTTAAAGCAATACCATCAATTTTAAGGTCAGACATTAGAATGCTAACATTCTGATATTTTAAATAAGATATCATCAATATTAGTATGCTTATGGGCAATGCTTTTGTAACAGAAGAAAATTTACTGGTAGCATTTGTCATGACTGTGTTTTGTCTGTGTTTTATTTGGAGCAAGGGTTATGTTCGGGTCATGACTGTGTGGTCAAGTGTCTGTTTTGAACTGATGTAACCAGCATCTAGTTTCAACTGGTAAGAAGCTATGTGAAGTCAGAAGCTATCGGGATGTCAGGAATCTTCAAAGCTACTATATGGAGGATTTCCCCAAAAAATATCTTAACAATAGCCTTTTTATTTGACCAAGATCAACATCTTAGCTGTTCACATTGGTACTCCTGCAAGCCTCTGGCCAATATTATTTAGGAAGCGTCCGGTCCGAATCCTTCGAATTTCCCGCCCTCTGTCTGCGGGATGAGACGTCATGCGCGTTCTCGTCCGTTGCTTCCTGTCGTCGCGAAGACGGAACTAGTACAGATTTTTGCTGCCCCAGACACTCGCTATTACTCCGCGGAACGCTGGGCAAAAACGAGAGTGAACATCGGTTTTACATTTCAGTGGTGGAGAGAGTTGAATCGGACTTGGATTAGAAAAGTGATTCACAGCTGGCTTTCTTTCTATTCCAAAACGTAAGAAGCAAAAACTGTGTTGTTTTCTAATAGCAGTAACCTCAAGATCGATCACTTCTCGGTCGTAACTAGGGGTGAAAGGAGGTGGACGGCAACATTTAGCATGAAAGGGGTGGCAAGATTGAATGAAATAGAAAAGAATGACTTTATGAAGAACAGACTTTCCATTCTGCGGCGTTTCAATCAGGCTAAATATTGCGTTATTTTCCTCCGTGAAAACAGCCTATTGTAGCTACATCATGCTAGCGTTATGTGAACGCTACTACTGAATGGCGATAACATTCACAGCTGTATCACACTAAGCAGTGAATGGGTCTATATATGTCTATATCGTCAATTTTCATAAATGACGGCCCATCTTTCGGCTAATGTACAATGACACTAGCCTGGGGGCGACAAACTAATAATGACTTGAATCAGGTTGACGTCCGTCGAGCGGGGTGACAACAATATGTAACTGCATATTGATGTCGGAAAGAGGTCCAATTAATTGATGTAATTTGCACATCGTTTTGGAGTACAGCACAGAACTGGACTTCAACCGACTAAAGCAATATGATCTGCACTTCCCGTGGACATTAATTGTTTAGTGGGGATCGAGAGTCTCATTCCGTGAAGTGGCCAGCTTTGTATAACATTATAAAACTTCTTACTTCTGAAAACATAATTTAATTGGATATGAAGAGCCCAGTCTTCAGTAATGAGGTTGTGCACGTACGAGTGCGCACAGCTTGTACGAGCGTGCAGTTTGTTTTCGTCCACAGGTGGCAGTAGCGATTTTAAATTTTAAATCTTCCATATAGCTGCTTTAATCTCTTTATCTGGTCAGAAGCCAATCAGAGAAATCCATGTCAGCCCTGTTACCCACATGTTTGGCCAGTGGCCACAGCCAATCTGATCCATTCACTGTCTATATAAATCTGAAAGAGAAGTGTCTTGGTGCCGAATTATTAATCCGTTCCTCTGTCCATGTGGCCACCTGCTCCTCTGCTCGCCTTGTTCCATGCCTCTGGATCCATGATGCCTTCCCGTTGTTTCTGGTAAAGTCAAGTTAGTTCCACGCCTTTTGATGTTATGCGAATAAAGTGTTGAAAAAACTCTTATTTGTGTCTACGTTTTGGGATCCAACCCCGGAACATAACATTTTGACTCTCAAAAAGTTCTCATAAGTATAGAGATTCCCAGTATCATCAAAAAGATCAGCAATAAAAGTTAGACCCCTTTCAATCCAACCTACTTTGTATAAACTTTTTTTTTACGACTTATAATATCATAATTGTTCCAAATAATATCCTTGTGTGGTGAAAAATTGTGAACATAATTTCCACGCAAGCAAGCCCGGTCATCGAATTTGAAGAGCTGGGTAATTTCGCCACTGAATAGTAGGGTTGTCACGAGAACCGATACTTTGGTACCAAGTCGATGCCAAGATTCTGAAAATTTGACGGTACTGCCTTTTCTACAATACCCAAAGTACCGTTGGTACCGAGGCGGCAGATCTGGCCGCTTCTTTTGTGTTGTTTTGGGGGGATAAATGAGCATTTATCTGGCAACCCACGCAACATCTAATGAGGTGAGTACCCTGCTGCTGTGACAATAAGGAAGACCAGTCAATGCGTGCAACATGGCAGTAGCCCGCAAATCTGCGTCGTTAACTGCAGTGGCAGCTGTCCCTCAATTAGTTTAGAAGAAAAACACCAAAAGTCGCGTATAGAAGTACTTTGGATTTGAGGTTGATGAACAGGGATTAATAATCTATTCTCAAATACTTGTATGCAAAAGATGCAGAAACCGTTTCCAGACAAAATGGGGGGAACACATCCAACTTAGCGAAACATCTAAAAGGGTGATGAATGCATTTGAATTCTCGTGTTATCATTGTTGCCCATACTAATAACGTTAGTGTGATGACCCCCACACTAAATGAGCTGCTTGGCGAAGTAACGTTAGCTTTATGTTCAGCCTCGTCTGTCCCGCATAAGTAATGTTGCCGGGCAGCTAATTTACTGAATCACCTAAAGTAGGCTAACATTAAACAACCTTGAAATAATATATCAAACGTTAGTCGTTATTTTGTTTGTTTGATTGTGCGCGCACGCGCGTCTGTGTGCGTGGTTGTGCGCGTGCATACGTGCGGATATGATAAGCTATCCTTCATTGTCATTCTGGCATTTTTTTTTTTTTTTTTTAAATAGGCCATCACAAAAAAAGGTTTCACCACACCATATCTGTAAATTACTGCTTGCAATGCATCTGTGCAGTGAGTGTCTGAGTGTGTATTAGTGCAGCATCTGCTGTTTTCATACAGCCATTAAGCTATACCTGCTAACTGAAATGTCAATATTGTTAATCCTTTCACAGTTTTCCATTGTATTGTTTATTCTATTGTTTAATACTTTAATGTACAGTATTTAATTGTAATGCTTTAAAGCTACATGCTACAAGCTACAATTGTTCTGTTTAAGCAAACAGTATCGTTGTTTGTTGTTCACTTCTAATAAAGGAGTGTACGTTGAAGTACATGGTTTATTGTTTATTTTCTATTTTTATTTTTGTGGTATCGAAATGGCATCGATAATCGTGAAATTTCATTGGTATCGGCATCGACTACTAAACTTCTGGTATCGTGACATCCCTACTTACATCCAAGTAAGAACCTCAGACCACCAACTTTTTTGAAAATGTTATACGGTATAAAGAACCACAATGAACCTGAATATTCAGGACAATTCTAGAGCCATTTGATCTTAAAGGTATAATTAAGATGACTAAAATTCAGCATTTCTGGTCAATAGTTTTTAGTGCATGTTTGCTGAAAGCTTGAATTTGGGGGAAAAAGAAAACATGTTTGGTGCTATTTTAAGGTTAAACACTGGGATAAACAGATTAGTAGTAACTTATTTTTTTAGCACTGTACTGCATTTTATAACGAACTATTTTGTGTTTTATTGTAATGTGTTACCATTGAGGACTTGTGGCAAAGCTGTCATGTTCTGTTGAGTCTTGTGAGGTCCAAGTTCATACACGACACACAAGTGGAAAGAGAGAGAGACCTCCGTGATGTCAACACATTTGATGTCAATGTGTTCAGTGGCATTCAAAAAATTCACTGACTCCTTCATAATCCATAACAAACCTTACAAATATGTTAGCATACCAAACAGAACATCATGTTAATGGAGTCTTACCAAGCTGACATAGTAAGCATGCGCTCGGTGCTGTGAAAGCTCTCAGAGCAGCGCGTTGGCACCGATTTTTTGAAATATTAAAGCGATGCGCTAATGAGTGTACCAGAAAGCTCAAAGTACATTTTTGGTACGTTGAGAAGTGTCTGGGTGATCAAGGGATATTTTTTGGAAGATCCGCTGCTGCATACCAGTGTGTTCCGCTCGGATTAACCACTTCCTGCGGGCACCATGTTGGTGACCCCTGCCTTCACAGATTGCATACTGTTGGTGTGGGACGTGCGCATGATTTAGGAAGAGTGTGGCTTGTTGTCTCTGACAAGTTGTAGCACATATTTTAAAGGAAGAGGGAAATGTGCATGTTTGACAATAAGCGACGGTGTAATATGGGCAGGCCGGCAAGTAGCCTGCTACCATCTTTTCAGTGAAAACTAATGGGGTCTAATGGGGGAAGATCAATTTGGACCATTTGAAAGTTGATGTTTATTATTTAATCTGTATTAAACATGCATAACGTGTTGTTATCGACTGCCCTCTGCCAAGACACTACAGTTACGAAAGCTTAATTAAGTGCTTAATATTTGGCTGAATGTGTACACTTTACTGGGAGTCGGACCGACGAGGGACATCGGGAAGGAAGAGATGTGTACGATCTTTCTTCACTGAGGGGGTCAACTGGGGCTAGAACCAGGTACTTAAATGACCGTCCAGTAGTTTCGTTACACGTATGTGCGCTCGTAAGCTTCAAGATGCCTCTGTTTGTTCCCTTGGTTTCAGGATACTGACAAAATAATTGTGTTAAAGAAATTTTAGCCTCTTTTATGTCTGTTTGGATCTTTCTTTTCAGAAACAGAGGTTTACAAGCATATACTTCCGTCTTCTCGAGCTTTACAATGGTGTTTTTTGCCTACAAACTCCATTAGGACAGGTAAAAATGGCACAGAGTGCATCTGCCATTTTGTCACTTCAGGCTGAAAGCCGTTTAAACAATTCTTGCAAGCTTAAAGGTGTACAGTTACGCAAACTATGCCATTCAAATGACAGCTATGTTTGGTAGGAAGTTTTTTTTTTGTTTTTGTTTTTTTAACTTGATTTTCACACATGCACAACTTAATGCGCACTTCGCTTATTGGATGTCTAGATATGCGACCATTTTGCCTAAATGTCTTTGAAACTTGACAGTATACTCCTAAATGCACAGAGATTGAATTTCACAGAAATTTTAGTGACATGGCATGATCCCTTTTAATGAATGGCTCCAAGGCAGCCCTCAGATCATTCACAAGCTCCAAAATTGCTGGCTTGCAACCACCTTTCAAACATGCTATTTAGATGCAAAATCATCCAGCTCCAATTTATCTTAGGTTTGATAAATCACATTGCTCATGATAAATGTATTTATTTGGATATACTCCTCCCACAACGCACAAAATGAACAGCGTAAAATTGGCAGACACAATTCTGTTTTTTGTTTTTTTTGCCAGGGTAGTAGTAGTAGTAGGGTATCTGTTTGTATGCGCAATCATGTTTGTGCATACTTTTGAACATGCAAACCTTAAGAAAAATGTATCACAGTGTATGAAACTAAACAACTGAGTCAATCTTTTATCAGTGATCAAGCTGTTCTGAATTTCCGCTCTTGCACTGCATTGCTTCAGAGTAGAGATCACTCAACTTCATTACATGGGACCAAGTTTCTGAAGGCCTAATACTTCCTTCTTTTTGTTCATACTTCTATTGGCTTGTTAGGACTCTTAGCAGGAGCTGTTTTGTAAATAAACTTAGTTAAAATAATAATAATAATAATAATAATAATAATAATAATAATAATAATAATAAACTAGGGTCCAACTGGTCATTAGTCGGCTTGTTAATTATATTGGCTGATTATAGCACCTCTAACAGATAAAAGTTGGCAGATGTTTGCTAATTCGTGTGTGACAGTAACTGTTGCCCTCGTTCCACCCTCAAAGTAAGGAAGTTTATTTTAAAGCATAAATAAGTGCTCACCAAGGTTCTTGAAGGACCTCTGTTGTGGTTTTAAGGAGAAGAAACCAGGCTTGAGGGCATTTGTGATGATGACATCAAAAAGCTCCTCGAAGTCCTTCCTGCAACATGACAAGAACACAAACATTTGACAGAATATGTGATGTTTTATAGTCCGTTAAGATTTGCATACAATGAACAATTAAAAAAAAAAAAAAAAAAAAAAAAAAAAGTGTTTTAAATTCCAACTCACACTGGAAATATGAGTAGTGGTGAATAAATGATGTACATTAACTGTATGATTAAAAATGTTGGTTTTAAATTGCAACGCGCACTCAAAGTATGAGCCATGGAAAATAGAGTGAATTCCTTGTGCAGCCAAATTACCAGTGCAAACTCTCTAGGCCCCACAACAAGCAAAAGAGGAAACCCATACAAATAAAGTAGCAGTACTGTCTTCCCGATTGTCATTCACGTTTCATCTGCTGTGTTCCACCGAATGCACACTAACGTAAACAGCACATGCAACATTTGTTTGACTCATGATAATTTTTACAGTGCGAGTCATGCATCCGTTTTCTTCAGTCTGGGGTCAGGTCGCTGATAGCAATCTAAGCAGGGAAGCCCAGAATTCCAAACCATCAAGATACTTGAGCTCCTGGAAGACTGTATGCAGAAACTGGAAGTCACATACATTATTGGAATTTTGATAACAGGTATTCTGCTTAATTTGAGCACACAATTTCTTGATTTATTGAAAAGTTCAGAAGACACTGGCAGTACTATTGAAAATGGCGAAGTTGCTGGTCATGTTTGAAGGGCTGGGGTGTGTGCTCAACACTCAGGCTCAGGCTACAAGTAAGCCCAGTCGCAGGTTTGATGCAACTTTTGAGAAGTTTCGCAAATTGGATTGGACGAATTTGGAGAAGTTGACAGCATGCCTCGAAGAACTAATATGGCCAATGAGTGCCCAACATGAAAGCCTCAAGGCCGACTGTAACTGCTATCTTGGACCCTTATCGCCTGGATATTGATGCTTCACCGGAGCACCCCTCTATCTCCCTCACTCCAAGCAAGGTCATCTCCTTGGCAAGGAGACGATGTGTTTTGGGTGACAGAGAACAAAGAATTCCGTACACACTCTCATATTATCACACAACACAATACACAATGCCTTTTGTCGCCGTTCCTTAAGTAGTCTCCTTCCATCAGTCATAGTCCAGGTGAGCTGTGGAGGTGCGACATGCCTTGAAAGGTTGCAGCGCCCCCCCGTGTGTCTGGGCTGTTACGTCTGCCTTCACCCAAGGAGGACTCACTTGACGTCTTTCCCCCTCTGCCATCGGTCGCTTGTACTCGTCTGCGTCACGAGTACTTGAGTACTTGAAAAAAGGCTGGTATCGGCCCGATACCGATACCTGGTATCGGTACTCGCCCATCCCTAGTTGTAACTGTTAAGTGAAACATTGACATCACTCGCGTTTGGCACGACACACGAGGTGCATTCAAAGACCACTTACACAGTAGGGCATACACTCAGACAGGGAAAAAAAACTACCACTGCAATGAATGTTAATAACTACAAATATCTAAACAATGTGGGCTCTCTAGCCATCTACAAAAACTGACATATCAAGTACAATGACAGGGGTGAAATCACTTTGCTATTTTATTTAATTACAATCAATGGTCCATCTGGTCACGTACAGTATTTTACAATACATACTGTAATAAAATTACTGGGTTTCCATTGCACAAGTTTTCACAGTATTAGCGGCTGAGGTGTCAAACATTAAATATTCAATGACATTTTATACTGCCCGAGACCTAAATAATAATAACAGCAAATCTTTCGGTGCCCGAAGACTTTTGTACAGTACTGAACATACAAAATTATTAGTGTTTAAAGATCCCGTTATGAGCTTTGCAGCAATTACACCAATCATCCTCAGAACGCCCTAATACTGTATCAAAAGAAATGCTCACGAAATTGTACCTTGTTGTAGAGTTGCAGTCTCCACGAGGAAGGTCTACTGTTAGCCTAGCATCAAACGAGCGGATTTTGGTGGGCGTGGCCAAGGCTCGCCAGACTTCCGTGTTTTTACTACAAAATGAGTTGGGCGTGGCTAAGTCTCATCTTTTCCGTGTGCTCCTGTTTACAAACAGTCTTCAAGTCTGCAACTGACGTAATATTGGCTCATTAGTTTCAATAGTTGGTACTCATCCCGGGATAAGTGAAAGATGTTCTGGTAATCCACGTTTGTACTGTCCCAAATGCCTGAAGCAGTCATCAGTCAAATGTTTGGCACAAACTGTTATGGCTGCTAATCCTCCTCACGATGCACATTTTTCGGGTGCAGCTACTGGGATTGACAACCCCGTACTGGTCGAACCATATGTCCTACGGGGAAAATGAACTGGCTCGACCTTGGCTTTCCAACGGCGTCGATGCCAGCCCTCCGGTCCGGAGATACGGGGCCGCAAAATCGGCCACCCAACTCTCGGGAGATGGATTGACACCCCCGTACCGGTCGAACTGTAAGTCCTACGGGGAAAATGAACTCATCCCCAGAACCGGCTCAACCTTGGCTTTCCAACGGCGTAGGTCCCGGCCCTCCACGCCCCTCCGGGCCGGAAATACGGGGCCGCAAAATTGTGAATCATGCTGTCCTCCTGCTGCTGCTGCTGCTGCTGCTGCTGCTGTTTGTTTGCTCCGGCGGGGGGGAGGGGTTGAAAATTGTGAGGGTGGAGTTCGAGCTGAGCTAGTGACGTATAAAACCGAAAAAGGCGGGGTTAGTGACGTGTAAAACCGACCTGCTGAAACAGCCCATTTGAGAGTGCTGTTTGAGCTAATGTGATACGAACATGGATCGTTTATTTCACAACTTTGGGGACTTAGTCAGGCTATGGTAAGGCATACTTATGTCAAAACCCCCCCAAAAGTGAACATTTCATATGAGGGGACCTTTAAAAATGTTAGGGTTTTTTTCTTAAGTTGTTCTAACATTTCATAATTTTCATTTTATCAATAGTAAAGTACTGTTAGTATCCTTATATTGTTTAAATTAATACAAATAAAAATAATTTGAAGTTGTTTAGCTGTTAAGTATTATACCATTGCCTTTACTGATGTTTCAAGCATTTGGCATGGTTTTGTATGGTGGTAATTTAAAAAAAAAAAATATAGAATCAAAGCAAAAAAATTTGGTATGATGACAACAACTGTATACCTTGACTGTGAAGGGATTGTATAACATGAGTTTCATATGACGTCATTCCAATAGTGAACCGCTTTCGCTCAAGGAAAGTGGACAACGCTAAGGACCAGCAAACTCTGACTTTTAGACTGAACTTTTTCACTGTAAATTTTACTAAATGGGAAATGACATGAAATGTACCACAAAAAAAAAAAAAAAAAAAAAAACTCTGTTTCTGGTTTATGTAGATATGTTATTCCTAAAATGAAAACATTCCAAATAAAGACACAATAAAAAAAAAAAAAAAATACATAATATTAAAATTAAAGAACCGTGAAGAATGGCTGAGAGAATGTCAAAATTGGGAGCTAAGCAATGTATTTCCATTTAATAAATTCATTGACTATTATAATAACATGCTGAACAAAACAATTCATCTTAAGTGGAGATTATTTATTAATTTTATGTGAATCTGAGAAATCATACCCTAGGATGTGTTCACAGATGAGCCTGCAGTAGTCACTGTGGGAGCTGGTAATGAGAAGGAGGACTTTGCCTGCATTCTTCATGCTGTGTAACCAAGTCTTGACGGATTCAGAACAGGTCTGCAAGTAACGGCCAGGGTCCCGCTTAACATTGGGGAAATATGTCCCTGCATCCTCTGAAATGACAAAAAAATATTTACAATGATACAAGCCTTTCCTATTATAGATTATTTTCTACCAATTAAAATGCCTTCTGTTTAACACCCAGGTGTGACTTGTTGTGTGGTGAATGTGTTGAAAAATGTGTGCAGCAGATTTGTGTACATTTATTTTAATTGGTGAACATCGGCCGTTTAGCCAATGACTATGACTTTAGACAATTTTTTTAATTTAATCGGCCAATCGTTAAATAAATACGTCTGAAAGTTTGAAGATCTAATTAGAATTATAACCTTGCGACAAAGAGAACGACATATCACATGTGTGGCATGCAATCAGTATTGGGTACTAACAACTGTGATGAGTTTGAATAAAATTCATACCTCTAAATGCCGACGTGTTGTAATTGTGGTCAATAGCAGCTACCATGTCTTTCCAAAAGTCTGAATTCACTTCATTACCACACTGTTCACAAAATATAAATGAAATAAAAATGTTTTTGGTGTTGATTTTTTTCATTGGCATTTCAACCATTTACATGAAAGTATTGTATTACAGTACATGGTTTTAATTAAATATTACCTTGTGGAACATGTCCACAACTCTTCCACAGAGGAGAGCACCAGGTAGATCAAAGTAGTTGTCATATAAATAGTATTTAGCTGCGTGGACCAAAACAGAGTAGTAGCAAATTAATACAAACAAAAGATATACTGAAAGCAACATTCTCAAATACGGCATTTTGGCATATTTCACAAAATGCATTCTGCACCACAATAAGTCAAGTAATGAAAATACCAGATCTTGCGAAAGAGGTATTGAGGCTGTTAAAGTGCTTCCACTCCCTTTTTGGACCATAATGTTTGATGATCTCTTCTGTGCTCAGGTCAGTAGTTCCATGTGTTGCTCTAATCAAGGAAAGAAATTCGACATTTAGACTCATTCTTTTTCCAAATGACTCAAGAACAAAGTCATTTTGAATTGCCAGTGTATAATATAACAAATTCTGAGATGTTTCTGGAAGTTCATCACGTGCGTGTTTTAAAAAGTACGGTAAAAGCATACCTCAATACTGTTCCATCTTCAGCAAGCTTCACTAAGTTGCCATCTTCAAGGTCCACCACCAGGCCCTTAAAACTAGACACAAAATAAACCATTAAATAAATGTTCATTTCTACAGTTATTCAAATGTTTAACATTTAAAAAATTTGCGCATAGAACTGAAATAATGCATTTAGAATTACTATCATTATTAATTTCCATCCATCCATCCATCCATTTTCTTGACCGCTTATTCCTCACAAGGGTCGCGGGGGATGCTGGAGCCTATCTCAGCTGGCTCTGGGCAGTAGGCAGGGTACACCCTGGACTGGTTGCCAGCCAATCGCAGCATTATTAATTTATTATAATTATTATCTTTATTAATTTATCATCATCATCATCATCATTATTATTGTTAATAGGGATGCAATGTTATTTATATTAATTTATTTAATTCAATCTCCAGTGTAATAACATTTATTGATCGATTACATTTTTATTTTTTTATTATTATTATTATTATTATTATTATTATTATTATTATTAATCCAATCTCTGATGTAATAACCTTATTTATTGATTGATTGAATTTTTATTTTATTATTATTATTATTCCATCCATCCATTTTCTTGACCGCTTATTCCTCACAAGGGTCGCGGGGGATGCTGGAGCCTATCTCAGCTGGCTCTGGGCAGTAGGCAGGGTACACCCTGGACTGGTTGCCAGCCAATCGCAGCATTATTAATTTATTATAATTATTATCTTTATTAATTTATCATCATCATCATCATTATTATTGTTAATAGGGATGCAATGTTATTTATATTAATTTATTTAATTCAATCTCCAGTGTAATAACATTATTTATTGATCGATTACATTTTTATTTTTTATTTTATTTTTTTATTATTATTATTAATTCAATCTCTGATGTAATAACCTTATTTATTGATTGAATTTTTATTTTATTATTATTATTATTATTATTATTAATATTAATTCAATCTCTGGTGTAATAACCTTATTTATTGATTGATTTAATTATTTTTCATTTTATTATCTGTTCTTATTACTGCTGGACACGTAAATTTACCAGAGGGACCCATCCCAAAGGGATCAATCAAGTCAAGTCTAATTCTCTAAGTCTAAGTAACGATCCAAACATCCAAACATCACGATACCATATCACGATATAAAGGTCACAACACGATAATTATCACGATATTGTGGGGAGGTTGGCGATACTAATAAAGGTCACAATATTGTAAAAAAAAATATGAGTTCATACTAAAAAAAAAAAGCCCACAAGATTGTGCTTTTGTAAATTATCCATCCATCCATCCATCTTCTTCCGCTTATCCGGGGTCGGGTCGCGGGGGCAGCAGCTTCAGGAGGGAAACCCAGACTTCCCTCTCCCCAGCCACTTCAACCAGCTCCTCCGGCGGGATCCCGAGGCGTTCCCAGGCCAGCCGAGAGACATAGTCTCTCCAGCGTGTCCTGGGTCGTCCCCGGGGCCTCCCGCCAGTGGGACATGCCCGGAACACCTCCCCAGGGAGGCGTCCAGGAGGCATCCGAACCAGATGCCCGAGCCACCTCAGCTGGCTCCTCTCAACGCGGAGGAGCAGCGGCTCGACTCTGAGTCCCTCCCGGATGACCGAGCTTCTCACCCTATCTCTAAGGGAGAGCCCGGACACCCTGCGGAGGAAGCTCATTTCGGCCGCTTGTATCCGGGATCTCGTTCTTTCGGTCACGACCCACAGCTCGTGACCATAGGTGAGGGTTGGAACGTAGATCGACCGGTAAATCGAGAGCTTTGCCTTTTGGCTCAGCTCTTTCTTCACCACGACGGACCGATACAGAGTCCGCATCACTGCAGACGCTGCACCGATCCGCCTGTCGATCTCCCGCTCCATCCCACCCTCACTCGTGAACAAGACCCCAAGATACTTGAACTCCTCCACTTGGGGCAGGATCTCATCCCCGACCTGAAGACGACACTCCACCCTTTTCCGACTGAGGACCATGGTCTCGGATTTGGAGGTGCTGATCCTCATCCCAGCCGCTTCACACTCGGCTGCGAACCGCTCCAGTGAGAGCTGAAGGCCCCGGCCTGATGAAGCCAACAGCACCACATCATCTGCAAAGAGCAGAGATGCAATGTTGAGGCCACCAAACCGGAACCCCTCCACGCCTCGGCTGCGCCTAGAAATTCTGTCCATAAAAGTTATGAACAGAATCGGTGACAAAGGGCAACCTTGGCGGAGTCCAACCCTCACCGGAAACGAATCCGACTTACTGCCGGCAACGCGGACCAAACTCTGGCAACGGTCGTACAGGGACCGAACAGCCCGTATCAAGGGGCCCGGCACCCCGTACTCCCGAAGCACCCCCCACAGAACTCCCCGAGGGACACGGTCGAACGCCTTCTCCAAATCCACAAAACACATGTGGACTGGTTGAGCGAACTCCCACGCACCCTCGAGGATCCTGCGGAGGGTGTAGAGCTGGTCCACTGTTCCACGGCCAGGACGAAAACCACACTGCTCCTCCTGAATCCGAGATTCGACCTCCCGACGGACCCTCCTCTCCAGCACCCCTGAATAGACCTTACCAGGGAGGCTGAGGAGTGTGATCCCTCTGTAGTTGGAACACACCCTCCGGTCCCCCTTCTTAAAAAGGGGGACCACCACCCCGGTCTGCCAATCCAGAGGCACTGTCCCCGATGTCCACGCGATGTTGTAGAGGCGTGTCAACCACGACAGCCCCACAACATCCAGAGTCTTTAGGAACTCCGGGCGGATCTCATCCGCCCCCGGGGCCCTGCCACCGAGGAGCTTTCCAACCACCTCAGTGACTTCGACCCCAGAGATAGGAGAGCCCACCCCAGAGTCCCCAGACTCTGCTTCCTCAAAAGGAGACGTGTTGGTGGAATTGAGGAGGTCTTCGAAGTATTCCCCCCACCGCTTCACGACGTCCCGAGTCGAGGTCAGCAGCACCCCATCGCCACTATAAACAGTGTTAACGGTGCACTGCTTTCCCCTCCTGAGACGCCGGATGGTGGACCAGAATTTCCTCGAAGCCGTCCGGAAGTCGTTTTCCATGGCCTCACCGAATTCCTCCCATGCCCGAGTTTTTGCCTCAGCAACCGCCGAAGCCGCGTTCCGCTTGGCCATCCGGTACCTGTCAGCTGCCTCCGGAGTCCGACAGGCCAAAAAGGCCCGATAGGACTCCTTCTTCAGCTTGACGGCATCCCTTACCGCTGGTGTCCACCAGCGGGTTCGAGGATTGCCGCCACGACAGGCACCGACCACCTTACGGCCACAGCTCAGATCGGCCGCCTCAACAATGGAGGCGCGGAACATGGCCCATTCGGACTCAATGTCCCCCGCCTCCCCCGAGACAAGGGAGAAGCTTTGCCGGAGGTGGGCATTGAAACTCCTTCTGACAGGGGATTCCGCCAGACGTTCCCAGCAAACCCTCACAATACGTTTGGGTCTGCCAGGTCGGACCGGCATCTTCCCCCACCATCGGAGCCAACACACCACCAGGTCAGTTGACAGCTCCGCCCCTCTCTTCACCCGAGTGTCCAAAACATGCGGCCGCAAATCCGATGACACGACTACAAAGTCGATCATCGAACTGCGGCCTAGGGTGTCCTGGTGCCAAGTGCACATATGGACACCCTTATGCTTGAACATGGTGTTCGTTATGGACAAACCGTGACGAGCACAGAAGTCCAATAACAGAACACCGCTCGGGTTCCGATCAGGGGGGCCGTTCCTCCCAATCACGCCCCTCCAGGTCTCACTGTCATTCCCCACGTGAGCGTTGAAGTCCCCCAGCAGGACGAGGGAGTCCCCAGAGGGAGCGCTCTCCAGCACACCCTCCAAGGACTCCAAAAAGGGTGGGTACTCTGAACTGCTGTTTGGTGCATATGCACAAACAACAGTCAGGACCCGTCCCCCCACCCGAAGGCGGAGGGAAGCAACCCTCTCGTCCACCGGGGTAAACCCCAACGTACAGGCGCCGAGCCGGGGGGCAATAAGTATGCCCACACCTGCTCTGCGCCTCACACCATGGGCAACTCCAGAGTGGAAGAGAGTCCAACCCCTCTCAAGAGGACTGGTACCAGAGCCCAAGCTGTGTGTGGAGGCGAGTCCGACTATGTCTAGTCGGAACTTCTCTGCCTCACACACCAGCTCGGGCTCCTTCCCTGCCAGAGAGGTGACATTCCATGTCCCAAGAGCCAGTTTCTGTAGCCGGGGGTCGGTCCGCCAAGGTCTCCTCCCTTGGCCGCCACCCAGCCTACACTGCACCCGACCCCTTTGGCCCCTCCCACCGGTGGTGAGCCCGTGGGAAGGGGGACCCACGTTGCCTCTTCGGGCTGTGCCCGGCCGGGCCCCATGGGTGCAGGCCCGGCCACCAGGCGCTCGCCAGCGAGCCCCGCCTCCAGGCCTGGCTCCAGAGGGGGGCCCCGGTGACCCGCGTCCGGGCGAGGGAAACGCTTCTCCAAATATCGTCGTCATCATAGGGGTCTTCTGAGCCGTTCTTAGTCTGGCCCCTCACCTAGGACCTGTTTGCCATGGGTGACCCTACCAGGGGCATAAAGCCCCAGACAACATAGCTCCTAGGGTCATTGGAACACGCAAACCCCTCCACCACGTTAAGGTACCGGCTCACGGAGGGGCTTTTGTAAATTACAGAAATGCATATAAACAATCTCTAATAAGACTTAATATTGAGGCACTTAATTGAGGCACTTAGTTGCTAATGCACGCACATATTAACGCGGTTCACAAGCATGTTACGTTCCCCTTCATCTGACCATTAGCATAGACTTTAAACATAGAAGGCCAAAAGATCCCTAATGAAAATTAAATTACACTAATAAACTAGCCACCAGAGGGTGCTAGAACTGCACAAATGGAAATCAACCTGGCTTTTTAAACTGATGTGTTCCTTTTAAATATTGTGAACATGACGACAATATTGTGGCAGTTTTAATATCACGATATTGCCCGTATCGTTACATCCCTAATCGTTAGTATAGTATTTTTTTTTTTATTACACAATTCTTATTGTGACTAGGGCTGGAAGAAGGAATTCATAAAATCAAAGTGTTGCAAATGATTTTTACTATCAATTCATTGTGTTGTATCCCATGATTATATTAGGGGTGCTATTGGACCCAGAGCCTGCTCTCATGACATATTTGCACCTCTAAACCAATAAATATGCTGAATTTGGATGATGTCAGCACTGTTGGTTAATGTTTGGACTCTGGTTAACCAATCATGATCAAGTTCTGATATTTTTAATGGGTGCAGTGTCTGCAGAGGCATGTTGGTTAATGTCAACACTATATTCTAAAGGCATAGGCTCATTAAAAATAAATAAATAAATAATATATACACATTTATGCTCATGATATCCAAACAAATTTATTCTAAGTAATTCTAAATGTTATTAAAATATGACCATCTTCAAAGTTATTTCCAAAATATATCATATATAACTTAGTGGAATTCTTTATTAAAAGTCCCAATGCCACCCAGTGGACATATCGGGAAATATAATACAGTATAACGCAGCACTCACTATTTATTGTCAGTATA